>NC_092378.1:22234214-22834214 GCF_030028105.1 Mobula birostris
TGTTCCTACTTTTATGGAATCAGGCATTTTGATTCTACTGTTACACACTTTCTCTCCTCCCTCCACATCTAACAAAAATATCACTTCCTTTTCTGTATAATCTCATTTTGTATTTTTCATGCATATATTTGTGAATAATTATGAATAATAAATACAATGACACTGTGTTCCACATCAAGGTGGGGGTGGTGGATGAAGAAGAATTATCATCTATTATCATGTCAGTCAAATGAAATTCTAACACAAATCTGTTTACAATAAGTCCAATGATAATGTGCTGTACTGCTATACAGTAGTATCTAACACCGTCTCACTCCGATAATAGTTAATTACCTGGGTAAAATGAAAAAAAAAATTCAACCATTTTTCCATTGAAAACTTTTGCTTTTGCCTACCTCTTTATTATTAAAATATCATTTTAATTTAAATGCACAATTTTCCTCTTCTTTTCTTAGTCCGAACTAGAATATTTGTACTTCTTTTCCTCCTACAGGCTTTTGACCTTCTGAGGTCAAAAAGGACAAACAATACCACTAGTGTCTGCTTTGCAAAAAAGCTGGGGTTGCTGTCTGCAAGCAATGGTATCATTTCCATGGCAACCCCCTAACTATTAATTTTCAATTAAAGCAGACACAAAGCGGACAGCCTCAGGCCGACAGACGATGTCAAAAGCGTATCTCTAAATGCAACAGTTTCATGCAGCTATCAGTGTCTCTGCCACCAGGCTGCATCATTGCAACATCAACTTCAGCACTTAACAAAATATACTGTATAAGTACGATAAGGCAATACAGCTGCTATTGTTTCATTCAATGGTCAACACTCTGCTGGGCATTTTTATTATTATTTTTGCCGGGATGGTACAATGAGACTTTGAGATGGTATTATTTTACTTTGCAAAGTAAGAGATAAAACAAATATAAAATTATAAAACTACAGGAGGTAAACTTTAAAGAAACATAATTATTCAACCATTGTTATACTAATCATGATCCAATTTTTATAAAATATCAAAATATATCATAAATTGCAAATATTGTAACAAAATATCATGACGTTTCATAGATCTTCATTTTAATCCTGATCACATAATAAAATATAAATTATGAAGTCCATTATAGAAGTGTTGAATATTAATGATAGCCTAATCTTTTATAAGAAATTTAAATAAACTAATGGCTAGGACTGACCCTAATTGAGACCTTCTGAAAATTTCACCATAAAATCCAGCATTTATCTAAAAGGTGGATGTTAAAAACAATTCAACTGCATGGATGAGATTAAAGGAAAGCATTCTAAAATATTTGGCAATAAACACATGCTTAATGCATTTAGGCGCATTTACACTCTCTCTGAAGTTATACAGAAAGGCAGCACTTCATTACAGCAGTGATACAGGTTGAACTGGTTTCTATATCTGCATCTGAAAGCTGACTCCTGACGCTTAGTGTATATGCTCCGATCTTAAAGAGTCAAATGGAAAAATACGTACATTGCCAAATATGAATCCTCAATACTTCATTCCTTCTCATTTTAATCATAATAAATTGACTGAGATATTTGTGTGTGTGTCTTCTAACCAAAAATTTATAAAGTGGATGAAGACAAATGTGCAGTGGAAAGGTAAGTAAGGAATTAGAAGGAAATCAGCAAGCTGAAAGGCCAGGAGGCCTGAAACAGAGGAGACCCAAGGTATTTTTGTACAGCCATTAGGAAACTTGTTTCCCTCTTGTCCAACAATGTACACCTTACTAAAAAGTTACTGAAGTGATCATGATACTTGTTGCAATTAGCAAGTGTGGACCCGTAGTTAAAGTGGCATGCATACTCTGACATCACTGGAACATCGACTATTCACCTCTCTGGTTGACTGACCATGGATGAATTCGGGCAAATAAAAATGGCGAGGGTGGGAAAGCCTTGTGAGGGAGACGCCACACATTTCCTAGTACCTTATTTATTGAGATTCAGCGTGGAATAGGCCCTTCCAGCCCTACGAGCCCAGTAATCCCCCAGATTCATCACAGCCTCATCACGGGACAATTTACAATGACCAGTTAACCTCTCAACCTGTGCGTCTTTGGTCTGTGGGAGGAAACTGGAGCACCCGGAGGAAACCCACGCAGTCACAGGGAAAACGTACAAACTCTTCAAAGGAAATAAATAAATAAACAAACTTTAGTCCCCACAATTCCTGATGCAAAGGGGGAAATTTGCTTCAAAGCTTGATGGAAGAAACATATGATTATACAACACTCACTAGTTTTAACAGATTGTACCTTCAGAGTAGTGTAGATAAATGCAATTGACTAGCACTGTCTTGCTTCCAACTGCTATTTATATAACAGCAACTTTTATTTACATAGTGACTATAGAGGAGTTCACAAATATATTATTAAACAAAGAAGTACACTAAACCAAAGAATGGAAACTTAAATAGGGTTCCCAAGATGCATGAAAATATACTGGTTCAAGGAAGGTTTAAGTAAAATATAAACAAATATATAAATCTAAATATGTAAATAAGCAAATATAAACAAATATGCAAAGGAAATCAAGAGCATATGATTAAGCAGTTGAAGGAATACTCGTCCATGCTGAGGAAAATGCAATGCCAGTACTGAGAGGGCCCTAGGGTTGTAAAAGATAATGGAGACAGGAGGAGGACTGTAAAGTAACGTAACTAAGAGGATAACTGCTTTACATATGTAGTTCTGGGGTACTTAGCATGCTCTGGTCACCAAAGTGATACTGTCTGAATACGTGTGGCATGAAAAACGGAAGCAATGTTAAAGGAAGGAGGTACAGCCAACACAGCCATGAAAACATTAACTATACAAGTGGAAAAAGCCTACCTGAAAGGTTTGATAGCAGACTGAATAAGGCAGCGAGGGAAGCTAGTCATATAATGAAGGTAGAAGTAAGTAACCTTTGAGATGGAAAGGATATATGTGAAGTGGGGCTGAAGTCAGTAAGGCGGCAGTGGGTTTGTTGAGAAAGGATGAAGCCAATTCTGTATTTCAAGCGTTGAACTTGAGAGAAGTTTGCAATATCCAGTACTGATGGCAGATAAGCAGGAAAATCCAGTATTTGAAAGTTCCATGAAACTTAAGAGCAAGGTGTCTAGGGGCAGAGGAGTGATTTTTATCAATGTTACACTGTGAATAAGGTGGTAGTGAAGGGACAAAGAAATGGCAGAGGAACTTAGTAAGTATCTTGCGTCAGTGTCCACTACAGAAGACACCAGCAGCATGCCAGAAATCTGTGGGTGTCAGGAAGCAGAAGCGAATGTTCTTTGTATTACCATTAACCATGATGTTAAAGGAAAGATACTGGCATGGATTGAAGATTGCTGATGGCAGAAGGCATTGCGTGGAAATAAAGCAGGTCTTTCCTGGTTGGCTGCCAGTGACTAGTGTGGTGTTCCACAGGGATCAGGTTGGGTCAGCTACTTTTCATGTTATATGTTAATGATCTAGATCAGGGGTCCCCAACCTGGGATCTATGGACCCCTCACTTAATAGTATTGGTTCATGGCATAAAAAAAGGTTGGGAACCCCTGACCTAGATGATATCTTTGTGGCCAACTCTGCAGATGATACAAAGATAGGTGGATGGCAGGCAAAGTTGAGGAAGCACAGATTCTGCAGGAGCACTTGTTCAGAATAAGAGAATAGGCTATTTTCTAAATGGGGAAAGAATTCAGAAATTGGAGGTACAAAGTGACTTGGGAGTCCTAGAGCAGGATAACTTGCAGGTTGGTCGGTGGTAAGGAAGACATTCAAATGAGCAAGCAAATCTCAAGGTTATATAATTTATATATTTTTGATAATAAGTGAACTTGAATCTTGAATTATTCGGATTCATTTTGAGAGGACTAGAGTATAAAAGCAAGGATATGTTGCTGAGGCTTTATAAGGTATTGGTCAAATTCAAGTCAAGTTTATTGTCATTTTGAACACAAGCTGCTGGCACAGTACACAGTAAAAACGAAACAGCGTTCCTCCCAGACCCTGGTGCTACATGAAACAACACAAAACTACACTAGACTATGTGAGACAGCACAAGGCTACACTAGATTACATAAAACAACATAAAAACTGCACTAAACTACAGGACTACATAAGTGCACAAAACAGTGCAGGGGAGTACTATAACTAATAAACAAGACAATAGGCACAGTAGAGGACAAATTACAATATAATAATAAATAATGTAGATGTCATTCTAGACTCTGAGTATTGACTCTGATGGCTTGGGGAAAGAAACTGTTGCACAGTCTGGTCGTGACAGCCTGAATGCTTCGGTGCCTTTTGCCAGATGGCAGGAGGGAGAAGAGTTTGTATGAGGGGTGCATGGGGTCCTTCACAGTGCTGTTGGCATTATGGGTGCAGCATGTGATGTAAATGTCTGTAATGGTGGGAAGAGAGACCCCAATGATCTTTTCAGCTGACCCCACTAACCGCTGCAGGGTCTTGTGATCCAAGATGGTGCAATTTCCAAACCAGGCAGTGATGCAGCTGCTCAGTATGCTCTCGATACATCCTCTGAAGAATGTGGTGAGGATGGAGGGTGGGAGATGGACTTTTCTCAGCCTTTGCAGAAAGTAGAGATGCTGCTGGGTTTTCTTGGCTTAGAGCTGATGTTGAGGGACCGGGTGAGATTCTCTGCTAGGTGAACACCAAGAAATTTGGCGCTCTTAATGATCTCAACGGAGGAGCTGTCAATGTCCAGCGGAGAGTGATTGCTTCATACTCTCCTGAAGTCAACAACAATCTCTTTTGTTTTGTTCACATTCAGAGACAGGTTGTTGGTTCTGCACCAGTCTGTTAGCCGCTGCACCTCCTCTCTGTATGCTGACTCATCGTTCTTGCTGATGAGACCCACTACGGTCGTGTCATTGGCGAACTTGATGATGTGGTTCAAGCCGTGTGTTGCAGCACTGTCGTGGGTCAGCAGAGTGAACAGCAGTGGACTGAGCACACAGCCCTGGGGGGCCCCCGTGCTCAGTGTGATGGTGTTGGAGATGCTGTTCCCGATCCGGACTGACTGATGTCTCCCAGTCAGTAAGTCTAGGATCCAGTTGCAGAGGGAGGTGTTCAGGCCCAGCAGTTTCAGCTTTCCAATCAGTTTCTGAGGAATGATTGTGTTGAATGCTGAAATGAAGTCTATGAACAGCATTCGAACGCACGTGTCTTTTTTGTCCAGGTGGGTTAGGGCCAGGTGAAGGGTTGTGGCGATGGCATCGTCTGTTGAGCGGTTGGGATGATACACGAACTTCAGGGGGTCCAGTGAGAGGGGGCAGCAGGGTCTTTATGTGCCTCATGACGAGCCTCTCGAAACACTTTATGATGATGAAATTGCACTTGAGAGTATTATGAGCAGTTTTGAATTCCTTATCCAAGGAAAGGTGTGCTGCCACTCTAGAGGGTCCAGGGGACATTAATGACAATGATCCGATGGATGAAAGGTTTAAAATATGAGGAGTGTTTGATGGCCCTGGGTCTATACTTGCTGCAGTTTAGAAGAATGAGGGAGGATTTCGTTGAAACCTACCAAATATTGAACTGCTTGGACAAAACGGACATGGAGAAGAAGTTTCCAGTACTGGAAGACTCCAGCACAGAGGGCCCAGCCTTAAAATAAAATGGCACACCCCTTTAGAAACGAGATGAGGAGGAATTTGATGAGGGTGGTAATTTGTTGGACGCATTACCACAACAGCTGTGGGGGCCACATTCTCTTTGTTTTATTTAAAACAGAGTTGATAGGTTCCTGGTAAGTAAGGGTGTCAAAAATTATGGGGAGAAGGAAGGAGAGTGGGTTTAAATCAGTGATGACTGAATGAGCTAAATCTGCTCATGGACTGTATGGTCTTAAGGGAACCAGGTTTATTTGTGGCACAATTAAGATATAGGTGGAGACTGACATAGAAATTAACAGCAGGAACATGATTCCATGCAATGCCAAACAATATTAGAAAAGGTGAGTGCAAAAGCATATTCAACTACACCCCCCTACTCTATCCTCCTAAACCTAGCCCAGCAAATCATTCCTCACACTAATTCATCTTCCAGCTATACTAATCTCTTTCAGTTTATGCACCTGCACAACCCAAATATGTCCCTCGTCCACTGACACTGAACTTCATATTTCAACAATATCATGCCTGTCACCCTCAAGATCGGTCTACTCTCAGTCATCAGTGAATTGATGGGAAGTGTCATCAACTGTGCTATTTATGATACATTGAAGTTCAGTTTAGTTCCACCTGAACACTCGGCTTCAGTGCTCTTAACTGCCTTTGAACAAACCTATATCAGGAAGTTTAATTCCACAGACAAGGTGAGAGAGACCGTTCTTTGTCATTAGGAGAGAAAATTAGAATTAATGGAATGAATAAAACCCTCCACTGTTGGAAATATTGGAGTCCTGTGTTTTTTTTTTATTGGACTCCATTTATATTAGGCCCAGAACTAAACTACAAGAGTTCCCAAAGGCAGTGTCTGATACCTACCATCTTCAATATCTTCATTGAAGACCATTTTTCCATCATAACATCATGACTAAAATATTTGCTAATGACTGTATAGTTGAATTCCATTCACACTATTCTGGTAAAGATCTGGACAACAATTAGATTTGGGCTGATGTGCTACTTAACTGCCAGCAAAGGATATCTTTGCCAAGAAAGAATATAATCACCTTTGGTCTTCCACAACAAACTCTCCATCCAGTAACACCAATCATCAGAAATTTAAATTGCATCAATTATGAAAATACTATGGCTACAGTAGTACATGAGGTTCCCAAAAGCCTACCCCCAGTTACTGGATGTAATTGAAATGTCAGACGCAATACTCCTTACTTGCATAAATAAGTACAAAGCCATCAACTTCTCAATATTATGCACAGCAAGGAAATCTCACCTAACTGAAATCATATTTGCCTTCTTAAATATCCACTCCCTGTGCCGCCTGTGTGAGCAGCACAAGCTTTTTCTACAGCACCAATCTTCTCACTGTCCTCTTCACAGATTAATTGGTGCAACTGCCAGACCTAGCAAACAAATCCTCAATCGAATAAAGCATTTGCGAACCATATTCTTCAATATCCAGCAAGTATCTACAGCAGAGTCGTAGAAAGATCCTGAGGTAATGAAGATAGTGTTGGGTTCCATTGGAAGAAGACAAACATTCCATCTACTCGGCAACACATCCTCTCCCAGCAGGATGAGCATGTCTCCCCCTAAGTGCTATGAGGCCTTGAGTGTCTTGAAACATAGGGGGTTGGATATGTTATCCTTCCTGTATACCCCATGCAACAAGAACAGTCTCTCAAAGTTTGTAGTTTCTTCTTATATAATGTTGAATAAAGATAGCATGGAATGACCAGCAACTTTCTTTCTGTTAGATCATCACGTAGTAGATCACAAATAGTGAATTCTTAAGTTTAGAAACTCTAATCCAAAATTCATGTCACCTCTCACCAGATGCTTTCGAGCAAAGCCCTTCACAGAAACACTTAAGAGAGCAGATATGAAGTCACGGTACTTTTGACAGATACACCTCCCACTAATAAACTTTCCAATCATATGATAGCACTGTCATGGTTCAATTTTGCTTTTATTGGCTAGTCTTAGAAAGTCCGTAAAACACATGGACAATGTTAAACACACAAACATGTTAATATTGAGCAATTAACACACTGGACTCCACTTCTGACAGAGCTCCTTCTTCACAGGAGTAGGTCATTCAACCAATGTACACGTGCTGACTGAAGAAGTCTTTCAGTTACAAGAATCCCAAAATAAAAGTGGTTGTAGTTAATTTCATCCTTTACAGGAGGCTCTATGGGTAGAGAGAAGGTGATCTACTCTTACATGAAAATTTTAACAGTGCTTAGTCCAGTCATGTAATTAACACAGGTTAAGTGCTGCTGTCTGATAGCTCCAGAATACCAGGTTCCAGTCTAACCTTCTGTGTAAAGTTTTCGTGTTCTTTCTCTTAACATCGTGTGTTTCTACCGGATTTCTACTGTTTCCTCCCTCAAAGTAAAAGATTGACAACTATAAGTAATCCTTACAACACACACAAAAGCATCTACAGAAAAGAGTACAGTTGATGTCTTGGGCAGAGACCTCTCAGCAGGACTGGAGAAAACTCTAGCTAGGTAAGTGGCAAAAGAAATCTGATGGGTGTCTGAAAGAAAACAAGGAAAGGGGAATTACTCCGCAGGGATCTGGTATTGAGTCAGTCTATTAAACAGCCTCGTGTGTTGTAAACAAACAACATCACCACAATTTGGAAAACAATTTTTATTCCAGAAGGTCACAACCGCAAAGCAGCCTCTACAGTATTTTCTTCTTTTGAATCTGTTCTTTGACAGGTTATTTCAAGTGTATGTAATTAAAATTTGGATTTCAGCATTTATCTACATGAAGACTTCAGAATGATCAGGAGAAAATGCCTTTGGCCAACAATATCATCTTAAAACGAGCTGATTTTTTAAACACTTAGAAATACGAAAAATTGATATGTGTAATTTCCACATTATAAATTGCAAATATATTGACAGCGTTTTCTGATTGTTTATACCATATGCTTAATGTACATTTCAGCTGTGTTCATTTCTTGTGATATGTAAACCTTTGCAGGGACTTAAATATACGTATATTCTGCTCAGCTCACCTTCTGGAGAAAGCAGAGCTATTAAGTTTATACAGGGGCAAAACCCAATCCCACAAGTATAACTATTGCCAGTGTGGTTATCCTGAAGTGTTCCTTTCTTGAAATCATTCTTGGTTTAGCAATGTATCTTGAAGTTAGTGATGCAACAAACAGGGAAATAATTTAAACATTCAGAAAAATACCAATGGGTATCACAGAAAAAAAAGTGACACCAAGCGCAGTGAAGTAGTAAAAGGTCAAAGACACAAATTTTGATAAAGGACTTAAAGAAGAATCCAGTAATAAATGGAAGGATTTAGAATGTGAATTCCAAACTCTGGTCTTGGATGGCTAGAGATATAAAAAGTTGTGAATATGGGGCCAGAGAGCCAGTGGTGAGAGAAAGTGGTATAGAGCTCGTTGTATGAATGGAGAAGGTTCCAGAGATAAAGGGATGTAAGAACATGAAGGATTTTAAAAGATGTTTACATTTATTTTATTTTCTGCAGAAAATTGATGACAACATCTGGTTGAATATACGTATTACAAAATAATTACTGACACATGATTGTGATTCCAACCCCACCATCACCATCTAAACTACAGCTGTGAACTAACATGGAATGATTTACATCACTCATCTGCTGCATTTACATCACTCATATGCATTTCCCTGCATTTGCCACTGGAGTAATTAGCTCATTTTCATTGATTCATCAGAATACAGAACATCAGGCAACAGCATGGGAAACAAATGGTATATGTATGCAAGGAATTAGGCACATTTTAGGATGGGTAAATGCAAAAAGAAAAAATTCCAACACTCTACTTAAAAATATACAGTGCAAATAAACAATAGCTGCCGGAGAGAATGGATAAAGGGTAAGTGCAGCAATATTCAAAAAAAGACATGTCTGTAGTGAATGGCTAGGAATTCTTCCATATAAAACAATGCTTCTGTGAATTAAAGGTGGGCAGTAATACATAAACAGATAATATTTATGAAATCTGCATTTGACCACGAGCTGTATTGTGGTCAAATGCAGATTTCTGCTGCATTCATGGACTCAGAGTCTGAACTATTCTTTTTGCATGGCTGAATCTTACAAGTGCTTGCTATCTTGTATGTGCCATGTGTAACTGTTGGTACTGTGTTCTGCCCCTTGGCCCTGGCATAATGCTGTTTCATCTGGCTGTATTCATAGGTATTCATGTATGGTTGAATGACAATTAAACTTGAATTGAATTGAATATTATTCACTTCTTGTCATCAGATAAAAGGAAGGATCCTGAGGTTTTGGAGAGATTATGGAAGAGTTTACCAGGATGCTACCTGGATTGGAGGGCATCTGCTATAAGGAAACATTGACAAACTAGCGTTTTTTTCTCTGAAGCAGTGAATGCTGAGAGGAGACTGGATGGAAGTTCACAAAACATTGAGAGGTATGGATAGAGAGGTCAGCAGTATCTTTTTTTCCGGGGTCAAAATATCTAATACTAGATGGTATGCTCTTAAGATGAAAGAGGGAAACTTCAAAGGATTGCAGCGCAAGTTCTTTTACACAGAGAATGGTGGGCGCATGGAATGCACTCCTAGGGGTGGTAGTGGAGGCAGATATCACAAATGGATTTAAGAAGCTCTTAGGCACATGAATATGCAAAGAATGGAGGGGCATGCACCATGTGCAGGCAGAAGGAATGTTTAAATAGCTGTCATTAGCTTTGCTTGCCACAACATTGTGGAGGAAAGGGTCTGTTCCTGTGCAGTACTTTTCAATGTTCCACGTTCTTCATCACATCCTTTGTCTACACATTTCTAGATTCCAGATAAAAGTACTTTTGCGCCATTAAAACACAAGGATTGAATGGGCTATTCACATCAAAGCAGACCTTAACAGGACAATTAAGGACAGTTTCAATGTAGCTAAGAGAAACCAATCCTGTGTGATCCATGGGGTCGCATCCAGGCCACTGAATTATCTGCAGGTGGATCTGTATTTAAGTATTCTCCTTAGCAATTACCGTCATGCATCAACACCATCCACTAGAGTTGTTAAGGTGCCTCTACATTATACTTCCCTTGAACATGATCTGATAGTGTGTCCAGTTTTACCAACACCACCTGATCTCCTGTTTAACAACATTTTCATCAACCAAAAGTCCAACAGGTTTACAGCAGATGCTACTTCGTTGGCTCTTCACACAATCCTGGAACATCTGGACAGCAAAAATGCATACATCAGGATGCTCTTTATCGATTACAGCTTGGCATTTAACACCATTATCCCATGAAAACTAATCAGTAAATTCCAAGACCTAGGCCTCAACACCCCCTTGTGCAATTGGATCCTGGATTTCCACACTTGTAGACCCCAGTCAGTTTGGATTGGCAAAAATATCTCCTCCACAATCTCTATCAGCACAGGGGCACCACAGGGATGTGTACTTAGCCCCCTGCTCTACTCACTTTACACCTGTGACTGTGTGGCTAAGTACAGCTCCAACACCATATATATGTTTGCTGACGACACCACTGTTGCGGGCTGTATCAAAGTGGGTGATGAACCAGCATACAGGAGGGAGACTGAAAACTTGACTGAGTGGTGTCATGACAACAACCTCTCACTCAATGTCAATAAGACCAAGGAACTGATTGTAGACTCCAGGAGAAGGAAACCAGAGGTCCATGAGCTAGTAATCATTGGGGGATCAGAGGTGAAGAGGGCTGGTAACTTTAAATTACTGGGTGTCACTATCTCAGATGACTTGTCATATAAATATTATTGCGAAGAAAGCATGACAGTGCCTCTACTTCCTCAGAAATCTGTGGAGGTTCGGTATGTGATCGAAAAGCTTGGCAAACTTCCTATAGATGTGTGGTGGAAAGTGTGCTGATTGGCTGCATCTTGGCCTGGTATGGGAACACCAATGTCTTTGAGTGGAAAATCCTACAAAAGGTAGTGGATTCGGCTCAATACACCGAAGGTAAAACTCACCCAACCTTCGAGCACATTTACATGAAACATGGCCATAGAAAAGCAGCATCCATCAACAAAGATCCGCACCCCTCAGGCCATGCTCTTTTCTCGCTGCTGCCATCAGGTAGAAGGCACAAGAGCCTCAGGACTCACACCTTCAGGTTCAAGAACAGTTAATACCCCTCAACCATCAGGCTCTTGAATAAAAGGGATAACTACACTCATTTAAGGAGTCTTTTATCTTGGCATTTCATGCTTGATATTTATTGCTATTTATTTATATCTGCATTTACACAGTTTGTTTAGAGTTAACAGTTCCAGATGTTTACAGATTACAGTTACTGTTCTGTATATTTGCTAAGTGTGACTGCTGAAAAGAATCTTAGGGCTGTATGTGGTGACTTGTATGTATTCTGATAATAAATTTACTTTGAACTTTGAAAATAGGACCATAATGTATAGGAGGAGAATTAGGCCATTTGGCCATTGAGTCTGCTCCGCCTTTTCATCATAGCAAATCCATTTTCCCTCTCAACCAATACTAATTGACTCCACATTACCATCTAAGTACATGCCTGATACACTGTCACCATTCAATCATATGTCTGACATGCATCATCACACAATCGTGTCCATTCCCACCATTGTCACATGATAATGACCTGACTTCATTATTCCTGCTTGACTGTGTAGTTAACTCTACTACCACCCCTTAATTTTGTGTCCATCCTAACACCTGATTATTTGTCCATTTCTATCAGCACTACCCAATGCCCCCATTACTATAACCATTTCATTGTCTGTCTGATCCCATGCTCTATCCTACACAATGCCTTGAATATCACCTACAATGGAGTCTAACTGACATGTGGGAGTCCAGACAAATCTGTCTTGGGTTTCCAGTGCACTGCTGCTTTGTCATGCCTTTCCACACTTCCCATCCCTAACCCTTCTTACTTAAGACTCATTACCTTCCCTCACATGCTTCTATTTTACCTATCACACACACACACACACACACACCTATTTGTCTGGGTTTCTTCTCTCTTGCTTCACCTTTACTATTCACTGATTTCATCTACCTTTAGCTGGTAGATTCCACCAATCACCTACCTGCCTCTGTCTCTAGGCTTTCCACTATTCTCCCCCTGCCTTGCTGCATTTGCCTATCAACCTGTCAACCTTCTCAGTCCCTTCAATATACCAGCCATTTTCTTTCTGCATTATGAGTCATAATGCAGGGTCTCAAACTAAAACATCAATTTCTCTGCCTCCTTAGATACTGCTTGATCCGCTGAGTTCTTGCAGCAGTTTATTACTTTTTGCTCTCTAAAGCCTGTTAGCTTACACCAAGCACATTTTTATAATTTTTTCTGAACTGATGTAAGTCTTGATTTGTACAAAATTTAGACATGTTTTGGCTGTCCAATAGTATTGTAATAAGATGTGAAAAATATTACAAGTCATTTTCATGTTCGCAACTTACATAGTAAACAGAAATAGCTTGTCCTCTTGCCTAATTCCAATTTTTATTCCAACAAAATCAAAAGGAAATGAAATTAGTCACTGTATTTTATAAAGAGCATTTGACCCTCTTTATCTACATGTTGCTAAAGTGGTGCAGGTAAAAATGATCCTGGGCGTCTGGTGAACTGGATTATCAATGTACTCTAAACTCTTTTCATGACAAGTTCTCACTGTTGAGGAAATTGGATGAGCTTCTGAGGAAACAGGAATGACAAGTAAAACATTGAGAAAATATGACTGGAAAGCAGGTGTTACAAGTTCAGAAAAACTTTGTGCAGTTTTGATGTCTCGTTTATATTGCCAGCAATTCCTCTTATCATTAATGATAGTATGTGGAGATTAAATGCATATAACCTTCAAAGCACAAGTAAGAGTTGATGAAATGCAGTCAAAGGATAATTAGTGTTCTATTTGAAACCATCTACTGTAAGTTTTGGGTGGACAGCAACACAATGATATATCTAATACAGCTAATAATGGTTAAATACTAATATACGCGAAATGCACTTAATATAGTGTAATACACTCAGTGGCCATTTTATTAAGTATACCTGATACAACTACCTAATCAGCCATTAATGTGCCAGCAACTCAATGCATAAAAGCATGCAGACATAGTCAAGAGGTTCAGTTATATTTTAGACCAAACATCAGGATGGAAAGAAATGTGACCTAAGCAATTTTGACTGTGGAATGATTGATGGTGCTAGAATGGGTGGTTTGATTACCCCAGATGCACAGTCCACGCACAACAGTCTCTAGAATAGGGGTTCCCAACCTTGAGTCCACAGACCTCTCGGTTAACAGTAGGGGTCCATGGCATATAAAAAGGTTGAGAACCACTGCTCCAGAGTTTACAAAGAATGGCTTGAAAAAAAAATACAGTGAGTGGTGGCTCTGAGGGCAGAAAATGCCTTGTCAATGAGACTGGCCAGACCAGTTCAAGCTGGCAGGAAGGCGAGAGTAACGGAAATAACCACGAGTTACAACAGTGGTGTGAAGAAGAGCACCTCTGAACACACATGTTGAACCTTGAAGTGGATGGGCTACAGCAGCAGAAGATCACAACATACACAAGAGGTACCTAATAAAGTGGTCACTGAATGTATGACACACCTGACACCAATATGGTAATATTGATGTACTGTATGAGAATGCCATTTGACAAAGCCAATAATAATTCAAACTTGATACTAAGTGATGACTGCCTATTTGACTTCTAATTTCTTGTTCTTAAATACAATGAGATGTTGGAAGGTATTTCATTAACAACGGAAGCTAATGAGGCTTTCAAATGTCCAAGAAAAAGTATTCAGATATTTACCACACTATTTTTGTTACTAAATTGGAAATAAAGTTAAATGTATCATGGTATTTGTAACTTTTGGAGCAAAGGATCACCATACATGGTCAGCAAAGAGGTATGTAATTTGCATTCAGTTCCATGCATTTTCTATGGTTTAGGTAACGGCATCATCCATAGACGTAATTGTAGGCATGCATCCTAAGTGTGGAACTTTAACAGATATCTCTTCTAAAGTAGGTTTATGTCTTTGTATGGCTATGGCATTATGCAGTTAAGTTCACATAATTGTGTATTCACAACGTCTGTTATCTTAATATACACTAGAACTTGACAGAAATTTTATTCTAGTTTTAGTAACAATTTCCCTGGGGAAATGATGGAGAAAGCATCATCTTACAAGGAACGTTTGGCGTATTTTTTGGGTCAATCTCATCCTTATAGTAGATTTGTTTTTAGGTCTGTGGAATACAAAGGCTCTAAGCAATTTATATGTAGTTAATATTTTGGCACTGAAAATATTCTGAAAATTGACTTAATCACAGGACGACACTATTTTTAATCACTGATGAATAAAGTCAATTTTGCACAACACCCTGCCGAGAACATAACTGCATGAGGTCAGTGGGTTAGTATCAAGGACAAATCTCAACCAATAAGCCACATTAATGCTGAATCCGTTTGTTCTATGAAAAATTGCCATTTATGAGTATGATTGGGTTAAAATGGCAGCACAGCGATGCTATAAATAGTGCACATGCTTCATATTCCAGCGATGCAGTTTTGATTCTGACCTCAATTACTGCTTGTGTGGAGTTTGCATGCTCCCCCTATATTCATGTGGGCTATCCCCAAAGGCTCCGGTTTCATCCAATATCCAAAAAAAACATACTGGTAGGTAGTTTGACTTCCTATTGTAGATCAATGTTGGCAGCTGCAAGAAAAATCAGTGGGAGTATTATTGGGCATGCATGTAAGGTTACTGAGAAATAAATGGTGTAATGGATTGATAGGATTGTTCTAAGAGCTAGCATAAAGTCAGTGGGTCAAATGGCCTCCTGTGCCATTATAAAATATGCCATATAGTATTGGAATCTTTGAAGAATAATCAGGAAAGTTTATGAATGTCTATTGTTCTAAATGCTCCCAAGGCTCACATGTATAACTCAGATGTGGAGCCATAAGTTATTTAGATTGTTGTATTCTCTGACATTAGTAGATGGATAGAAGTGTGGAAGTGATGAATTGAGTTTCTCTGAATGAAGGTTTTATGGTGGCGCTCAGCATAACTGACACAGATTTCATTATCCTTTGGAGTTGATCAAACACAAATTAAATTCCTCACTGACGGAATACTGATGGCTTTGTTCAACATCAGCTACTGGCGTACTTCCCTGATAATCACAAGAGCTAGGGCAAAGATTTAAGGAGAGAGGGTGGAAAGTTAAAGGAGATTTGCATGGCATGTAGTTTTTCACACAGAGAGTGCTGCTTGGGGAGGTGGGAGAAGTAGATATGATAATAACATTTAAGAGAAATTTGGACAAGCGTTAGAATGGGAAAGGAATAGAGGGATATGGACCATCTGCAGACAGGGGGTATTAGTTTATGTTGGCATTATGCAGACATGATTGGCTGAAGAGCCTTTTCCTGTGCTGTACAGTTCTATGCTGTAATATGCTTTAGACATTAAGAAAGATGGCTATTGCCTCCTATCTCAGAGTCGATCTGCAGTATCTAGGCCAATAGCCCTCTTCTCCTTTAAAAATATTCTCAGAAACTACCTCTGAAAATCTGACCCAATATTCCTGTCTCAGGCTAATGCCTTTTTAATGATTCTGTGAATCGCCTTGGAGTGTTTTATCCAGTCAACATTCAGGCAAGGTTTAGTTGCTTCTACACACTGTCGGGATGCAAAACATGCTCTTCCATTATTCCTCAGAAATATGGAAAAGAGTATCCCTTGACCTAACAAAACTGCACATTTCTCCACCTTTGTTTAGGCTGCTGCGGCTACGACGTTTATAACTATACCAACATTTAAGAAGTGAGGGAAAGGCATAAATCATAATATTCAATGGGGGAAGGCGAAGTGAATTTCCTTGGATAATCTTTTTTCCTCTCATGTAGCTGACCTCTCAGACACTACCTTTTATGAGTGAAATGTGTATTTACTGAAATTTTACCCAAGACCAGTGACACAGGGAAAAGCCTTCCAAACATCCTGTCATCTTTCAGAGGCGGGATGTTTCAGTCATACAAATTGTGCACAGTATTTAAGTTCCGAATAACAGTCACTGAAATAAGCATTAACTCTTCAAAAGGCTGCCAGATATGTTGAATATTTCTAATACTATTGATTTTGTTTTATATTTCTTGCAACTGTAAAATCTCATTTTTTTTTGCTTGGATGTTTAGGACAGCATACAAGGTGAAGTAATCAAGCTTCACGGCATGAGTTTACATGGTGATACAACATTGTAGATTGGTATTAAATTGTTTTTTTAATTAATTTTGGTTTTTTACTAACGTGGACATACAGGTGTCCCCCGCTTTTCGAACGTTCGCTTTACGAAACCTCACTGTTATGAAAGACGTATATTAGTTCCCTATTTTCACTAACAGAAGGTGTTTTCACTGTTACGAAGAAAGGCAGTGTGTGGGGAAAAGCAGCGTGTGAAAAAAATCAGCGCGCGATAAAAAAAAAGCAGTGCGCGCCCCAAGCAGCCGCTCTCCCCCAGATTCAGAACGGCGTTCTTGCTGACATTGCTTAAACACATGTCTCTGAGCAGCCATTTGCAAGATGAGTTCTAAGGTATTGGAAAAGCGTAAAAGAGCTCGTAAAGGTGTTACACTTAGCGTAAAACCAGACATAATTAAGCGTTTCGATCGTGGTGAATGAAGTAAGGACTAAGTGAGTTTGGCTTGTGGAAGCTGACGAAGATGATGTTGAAGAGGTTTTGGCATCCCATGACCAAGAACTGATAGATGAAGAGCTGATGCAATTGGAAGAGGAAGGGATAACAATCGAAACCGAATTCAGTAGCGATAGTGAAGTCGTCCAGGAACTGAATGTGAAGCAACTACGTGAGATTTTCACTGCAACGACAAAGTAAGACTTTAATTTTGAAAGGGTATGTTGGTTTAGGGCATACAGTATTTGCAAGATGGTTTCAGTGCTTATAAAGAACTGTATGATAGAAAAATGCACGAGGCTCAGCAGTCAAGCAAGCCTTCCACATCAGTCATAGCAGACGATGAACCTCGACCTTCGACATCGAGGTGGGCAGTCATAGGAGAAGATGACCTGCCTGCCCTAATGGAAACAGACGACAATGAGATGACACCCCAGTGTCCCACCACCCCAAACCCCGGGCCGCGGACAGATACCGATCCGCGAAGAATGCAGCGGTAGCTGGCAGGCACACAGCACATCTTTAAGAAAAAAATAAAAATAAACATGCTAATTAATTAGGTGCCGCCTGGCACGTAAATGTCGGTCCAGATCAGAGGTGATTGCCGATTGCGTCGCCTCTGATCTGGGCCGACAACTACATGCTGGGCGGCACCTAATTAATTAGCATGTTTATTTTGGCTTTTATCTTAAAGATGAGCTGTGTGCCTCCCAGCCACCGCTGTACCCCTGCATGCTTCGCAGATCGGTATCAGTTCGCTGCCCAGAAGGTAGGGGCCACTGTACCACCCCAACCTGCGACGTCTCAGCCTAACACACCATCATCAGTGTGCTCGCTGTCTTCCCGATTCCCGTAAGTGATACTACACTGTATATACATTATTTCTACTTTATATAGGCTGTGTATTTTTATGTGTTATTTGGTATGATTTGGCAGCTTCATAGCTTAAAGGTTACAGGAGAGGGTGTTTTTGCCAACAGCGCTTGCGTGAGATTTTCTGCCGAGAGCGCTTGCGTGAGATCTTTGCTACAGAGAACAGTGCCGGCAATGATTGTGGAAAAGTATTTCTACTTCATATAGGCGGTGTATTTATCATTTCTTTCCTGCTTTTACTATATGTTACTGTTATTTTAGGTTTTATGTGTAATTTGGCATGATTTGGTATGTTATTTTTGGGTCTGCGAACGCTCACAAAATTTTTTCATATAAATAAATGGCAATTGCTTCTTCGCCTTACGACATTCCGGCTTACAAACCATTTCATAGGAACGCTCTACCTTCAGATGGCGGGGGAAACCTGTATGTGCTACGTCTACAAACACCACCGCATCTTCTTTGCTTTATTTCTGCAAGTCCTTAATTGAAACTCATTAAATCCTGTAAATTTCTACCATTCTGTATCTTTCCTGTAACATCATAGTATTTTATCTTGTTAAGCAGCCTCATGTGTGGCACCTTTTCAAATGCCTATTGAAAATCCAAGTAAATGATATCCACTGCCTCTCCTTTGTCCATCCTACATAACCATATAACAATTACAGCACGGAAATAGGCCATCTCGGCCCTTCTAGTCCGTGCCAAACACTTACTCTCACCTAGTCCCACTGACCTGCACTCAGCCTATAACCCTCCATTCCTTTCCTGTCCATATACCTATCCAATTTCTCTTTAAATGACAATATCGAACCTGCCTCAACCACTTCTACTGGAAGGTCGTTCCACACAGCCACCACTCTCTGAGTAAAGAAGTTCCCCCTCATGTTACCCCTAAACTTTTGTCCTTTAACTCTCAACTCATGTCCTATTGTTTGAATCTCCCTTACTCTCAATGGAAAAAGCCTATCCACGTCAACTCTATCTATCCCCCTCATAATTTTAAATACCTCTATCAAGTCCCCCCTCAACCTTCTACGCTTCAAAGAATAAAGACCTAATTTGTTCAACCTTTCTCTGTAACCCAGGTGCTGAAACCCAGATAACATTCTAGTAAATCTTCTCTGTACTCACTCTATATTGTTGACATCTTTCTTATAATTTGGTGACCAGAACTGTACACAATACTCCAAATTTGGCCTTACCAATGCCTTGTAAAATTTTAACATTACATCCCAACTCCTATACTCAATGCTCTGATTTATAAAGGCCAGCATACCAAAAGCTTTCTTCACCATCCTATCTACATGAGAATCCACCTTCAGGGAACTATGCACCATTATTTCTAGATCACTCTGTTCTACTGCATTCTTCAATGCCCTACCACTTCCATGTAAGTCCTATTTTGATTAGTCCTACCAAAATGTAGCACCTCACACTTATCAGCATTAAACTCCATCTGCCATCTTTCAGCCCACTCTTCTAACTGACCTAAATCTCTCTGCAATCTTTGAAAACCTGCTTCATTATCCACAACACCACCTATCTTAGTATCATCTGCATACTTACTAATCCAATTTACCACCCCATCATCCAGATCATTAATGTATATGACAAACAACATTGAACCCAGTACATATCCCTGAGGCACACCACCAGTCACCGGCCTCTTACCTGACAAACAGCTATCCACAACAACTCTATGGCATCTCCCATCCAGCCACTGTTGAATCCATTTTACTACTTCAATATTAATACCTAACGATTGAATCTTCCTAAGTAACCTTCCATGTGGAAGGCCTTACTGAAGTCCATATAGACAACGTCCACTGCTTTACCCTTGTCAACTTTCCTAGTAACATCTTCAAAAAATTCAATAAAATTTGTCAAGCATGACCTTCCACGCACAAATCCATGTTAACTGTTCCTAATCAGACCCTGTCTATCCAGATAATTATATATACCATCTCTAAGAATACGTTCCATTAATTTACCCACTACTGACGTCAAACTTACAGGCCAATAATTGCTAGATTTACTCTTAGAACCCTTTTTAAACAATGGACCAACGTGAGCAATACGCCAATACTCTGGCACCATCACCGTTTCTAATGACATTTGAAATATTTCTGTCAGAGCCCCTGCTACTTCTACACTAACTTCCCTCAAGGTCCTAGGGAATATCCTGTCAGGACCCAGAGACTTATCCACTTTTATATTCTCTAAAAACGTCAGTACTTCCTCTTCTTTAATCATCATAGTTTCGATAACTTCCCTACTTGTTTCCCTTCTCCTTAGTGAATACAGAGGAAAAGAAATCGTTCAAAATCTTCCCCACCTCTTTTGGCTCCACACATAACTGTCCACTCTGATTCTTTAAGGGACCAATTTTATCCCTCACGATCCTTTTGCTATTAATATAACTGTAGAAACCCTTTGGATTTATTTTCACCTTACTTGCCAAAGCAACCTCGTATCTTCTTTTAGCTTTTCTAATTGCTTTCTTAAGATTCTTTTTACATTCTTTATATTCCTTGAGCACCTCATTTACTCCATGCTGCCTATATTTATTGTAGATATCTCTCTTTTTCCGAACCAAGTTTCCAATGTCTCTTGAAAATCATGGCTCTCTCAAATTTTTAACCTTTCCTCTCAACCTAACAGGAACATAAAATTCTGTACCCTCAAAATTTCACCTTTAAATGACCTCCATTTCTCTATTACACTCTTCCCATAAAACAAATTGTCCCAATCCACTCCTTCTAAATCCTTTCGCATCTCCTCAAAGTTAGCCTTTCTCCAATCAAAAATCTCAACCCTGGGTCCAGACCTACCTTTCTCCATAATTATATTGAAACTAATGGCATTGTGATCACTGGACCCGAAGTGCTCCACAACACATGCCTTTGTCACCTGACCTATCTCATTTCCTAATAGGAGATCCAACACTGCCCCTTCTCTAGTTGGTACCTCTATGTATTGCTGCAAAAAACTATCCTGCACATATTTTACAAACTCCAAACCATACAGCCTTTTTACAGTATGAGCTTCCCAGTCTATGTGTGGAAAATTAAAATCTTGCATAAATCACAACCTTGTGCTTACTGCAAATATCTGCTATCTCCTTACGAATTTTCTCCTCCAATTCTCGCTCCCCATTAGGTGGTCTATAATGCACCCCTGTAAGTGTTACTACACCTTTCCCATTCCTCATTTCCACCCACATAGCCTCCCAAGATGAGCCCTCTAATCTATCCTGCTGGAGCACTGCTGTAATATTTTCTCTGACAAGCAATGCAACCCCCCCTCTTGTCCCTCCGATTCTATCACACCTGAAGCAATGAAATCCAGGAATATTTATTTGCCAATCACATCCCTCCTGCAACCATGTTTCACTAATAGCTACAACATCATATTTCCAGGTATCAATCCAAGCTCTAAGCTCATCCACTTTTCTTACAATGCTCCTAGCATTAAAATAAATGCATTTAAGAAATTCTCCCCCTCTTACTCTCTGTTTATCACTAATGGCGCAAACAACTTTACTATCTCACTTTATACTTCATACTTTATTGTCGCCAAACAATTGATACTAGAACGTAAATCATCACAACAATATTTGATTCTGCGCTTTCCACTCCCTGGATTACAAATATCAAATATTAAAAATATTAAAAATTAGTAAATAATAAAAATTTAAATTATAAATCATAAATAGAAAATAGAAAAATAGAAAAATGGAAAGTAAGGTAGTGCAAAAAAAAACTTGTTACTTCCTCGAAGAACTCTACCAGATTTGTCAGGCAAAATTTCTCTTCACTGAAACCACGCAATCTTTGACTTATTTTATCATTAGTCTCCAAGTACAGTACTCCAAAACTTTATCCTCAATAATAAAAAAAAGGGACACAGCCACAGAAAAAGGGATGCCCCTTTATAATAGAGATGAGAGTGGATTTCTTTCAGCAGATGGTGGTAAATCTGTGGAGTTCATTGCCATGGAGATCTGTGGAGACTAAGCAATTAGGTGTATTTACGTCAGGGATTAAAGATAAAGTTGAAAGGTTAGCTTCACAAGTACACTGAAACATTCAAACATACACTGAAATATGTCTTTTGCATCATTGGCCAACCCAATTCATCTACAGTATGTGCTGGACAACTGAAAATAGGAGCTACCTCAGAAAGCACTATGCAATTTCTGGATAACTCCCAGACATTTAAGCAAGTTTATTAGAATTGGTTGGGCATACAAAGAATGTCAATTTGTTTTCCTCGTTTCATACATTGGTTTACAGTTCCTGCAATTCCTTCAACTGGGCAACATTAAATTGAAAAGGGTATCATAATTAAGCTTTTACTTGCAACCGCTAAATGCAGAATCAGAAGTGACAGAGGTATCTACTTCTGGTAATGGGCAACAAGCCTAAATCAATGATACAAGACCTTGCAGTTTATTGTTCTATCATTATGTTAGGAGTACCATCAGTTGTTCAGAAAGGTAAACAAAATCTAAGGATAATTTTATCAAGCCCCTCTACTATGTATAAAGAAGACTGGTGCAGTCCCTTAAGTTTTTCACTAACATCAGACTGTTAACATTGTAAATTTTTGTAAAATTCAATCAAATTTCATTTGGTCCAATGATTTACAACTTTTCCTGTTTGTGATTGCTATTTACCATTGGGCTCACCTTCAACTGGGTTTCTAGGGTCTTTGGAGAACAGTATCACAGTTTCTGACAGCCTTTAACAAGGTATCAGGAATTAGGAATGTTAACGTACTTTAGTGCTAATTAAAGAAGCAAATCACATGTTTTGAACCACGATCAATTTGGTTTATTGACTTAAATTGTCAATGGCCACATAAATGTAAATAATGGGTGTTTCCTGTAATCTGATCTAATTGTGGGACCACCGTCAATGTCTCATTACAGCTTTTTTACAAAGCACATCTATCTTGGATCCAAGCAGATAGAAATGCAATTTCCACTCTACTGAGTGATGGGCATTGTGGCACACTTCAGGCTAACATAGTTTGTATAGATTTGTACGTTATAGTCAACAATACCAATTGAAATATTTAAATCTTTTGTTGCCAGCATTACTTTGAAACATTTCAGGTAGAAGCACAAAATTGCTTAATTTTAGCAATATCCTTAGGCACAGGGAGCTAATCAGTCAGAGGGCTCCATTACGTCCTCATATAGATTAGGGTACACACATATAGTAATCCAAGGTATCTTACCGGCAGCTAAATAGGTACAAGAAGATATGAAACTGTATAGTTAGTTGTTCAATAACAAAACATTTCCAGAAGGATCAAATGTTTCACATAAAATATACATATATGAGGGGTGATTGATAAGTTCTTGGCCTAAGGTAGAAGGAGTCTATTTTAGAAAACCTAGCACATTTATTTTTCAACATAATCCCCTCCTACATTTATAAACTTAGTCCAGCGGTCGTGGAGCATACGGATCCTTCTTTGTAGAAGTTGGTGTCTTGGACCTCCAGAAAGTGGTCCACAGCAGGAGTTATTAATAAGTTCACGGCCTAAGGTAGACGGAGATGAGTTATACAGCTCTCTCTACATGTACATGCAGTTCAATTCTTTGAGTGATTATGCAGAAAGTTTGAAGTTAATAACTCATCTCCTTCTACCTTAGGCCACGAAACTGTCAATCACCCCTGCTGTGGACCACTTCCTGGAGGTCCAAGACGCCGACTTCTACAAAGAAGGGATCCGTATGCTCCACAACTGCTGGACAAAGTGTATAAGTGTAGGAGGGGCCCATGTTAAAAAATAAATGTACTAGGTTTTCTAAAATTGACTTCTATCTTAGGCCACAAACTTATCAATTCCCCCCTCATACTTTGGGGAAAATAATTAAACTAATATTATTTTACCTTTCAACCTATGGTGCATTTTGTCATATTGGTCAACTCCAACTTCCCTTCTAGTTGAACTCTGCCAGCAAATATATTGGTACAATTCTGAAATACTGTTCTTGATCCAATTTAGAAACAAAGTTCAGTTGATAACATAGTATGGGGCTCCTAAATATTAGTAGCAGTGCACTTAAATAAAGCAAACAACAAAAGTAAATAGTTCTGCATACTAATGATAAACAAATCAGCCATTTTAACTGCATATTCTCCATCGCCCCCATTTCCCTCACTCCGAGTTCAGAGCAAAACATATTAAAGTTCATCTAGCTGTGTAATCCCTCCCCAAAAAGTTTTAATTATTAACTATTCCAAAAATTGTTTAATAACATGGGCTATATTTTGTGAATAAGAAAGATTCAACCAATTTAGAAAAGAAACATTCACTGAATATCACACAATCTTAAGAAAAAAGCATTATTTACTGATCCAACTATGCTGATCAAGGGTCAAAGCTCACAGGTGGTATAGATCTGTGTCACTTTGGGTTATGTGCAGCAGAGTCATTTAATTGTCTGATTTCACCATTGCTTGAAGATGTAGTAGTGACGACACATAAGAGTTATGAATGGACATCTGCCAGTCGATTTTTTAATGGGTTATACAGAGGTATCAGTCCATTTTACTACTCACTCTGAAATGCATTCTTTTGACTTCATTAGAATGAATTTTAGAAACAGAGCAGAATGTGCAATGTTATTATGTAGTGTATTTAAGCTTCCAATCATATTGGAATTTGTAAGGTATGAATGAGAAAGCTTATGAAATGAAAGACGTACATTGAAAACTATGTTCAATGTTAATTTATAAAATATCTCTGAATAAATTTCCAAAATATTTTGAATAATGGTAATTATCATTGATAATGATAATCGTATAAAAGAGAATGAAATATTTCCCCAGGGAAAGGAAACCACAAAACTGGGAGATTACAGTTTAAGTGAGAGGGAAAAGATATATAAGGGAACTCAGAGGCAATTTATCATGCAGAGGAGTGTGTATATATGGAACAAGCTACCAGAGAAAGCAGATGAGGGGGTATCGATATTTAAAAGATATTTGGATAATAAGTTTACTGTCCTGGATACTGTTGGTGGGGACGACCGACCAGGTGTGAGCCACGGCGGCAGGGCCTCCGGCACTGAGTCTGACTTGGTGGTCCGGGATGTCTCTGACCAGGTGCACGACATCCTGGTACGAGAGGGAAAGCAGCCAGAAGTCGTGATACATGTTGGGACCAACGACATATGCAGGAAGAGGGATGAGGTCCTGAAGTGTGAATTTCGGGAACTAGGCAGAAGGCTGAAGAACAGGACCTCAAGGGTGGGGTTTTCAGGATTGCTGCCAGTGCTACATGACAGCGATGGTAAGAATTGGAAGAGATGGCAGTTGAATGCCTGGCTGAGGAGTTGGTGCAGGGAGCTGGGTTTTAGATTTCTGGATCATTGGGATCTCTTCTGGGGAAGGTGGGACCTGTACAGATTGGATGGGTTGCACCTGAACTCGAGGGGGAGCAATATCCTTGCAGGTAGATTCGCTAGCATGGTTCGTGAGGGTTGAAACTAATTTGCAAGGAGGATGGGACCCAGAGCGATAGAGCAGTGAAAGAAGAGCATGGAGTAAAGCCAGATCTAACATATAGAGAGGTTTTGAGGAAAGAGAAGCAGAATAAACAGAATAAAGACAGTAAGGTAGAAGGGCTGAAATGTGTGTACCTCAATGCAAGAAGCATCAGGAACAAAGGTGATGAACTGAGAGCTTGGATACATACATGGAATTATGATGTAGTGGCCATTACAGAGACTTGGCTGGCACCAGGGCAGGAATGGATTCTCAATATTCCTGGATTTCAGTGCTTTAAGAGGGATAGGGAGGGCGGAAAAAAGGGAGGGGGGTGGCACTACTGGTCAGGGATACTATTACAGCTACAGAAAGGGTGGGTAATGTTGCAGGATCCTCTTTTGAGTCAGTATGGGTGGAAGTCAGGAACAGGAAGGGAGCAGTTACTCTATTGGGGGTATTCTATGGGCCCCTTGGTAGCAGCAGAGATACAGAGGAGCAGATTGGGAGGCAGATTTTGGAAAGGTGCAAAAATAACAGGGTTGTTATCATGGGTGACTTTAATTTCCCTAATATTGATTGGCACCTGATTAGTTCCAAGGGTTTAGATGGGGCAGAGTTTGTTAAGTGCGTCCAGGACCGATTCCTGTCACAGTATGTGGACAGGCCGACCGGGGGAATGCCATACTAGATCTAGTACTAGGTAATGAACCGGGTCAGGTCACAGATCTCTCAGTGGGTGAGCATCTGGGGGACAGTGACCACTGCTCCCTGGCCTTTAACATTATCATGGAAAAGGACAGAATCAGAGATTAAGGGAGCTAGGGCTTTACTCTTTGGAGAGAAGGAGGATGAGAGGAGGCATGATAGAGGTGTACAAGATAATAAGAGGAATAGATAGAGTGGATAGCCAGCGCCTCTTCCCCAGGGCACCACTGCTCAATACAAGAGGACATGGCTTTAAGGTAAGGGGTGGGAAGTTCAAGGGGGATATTAGAGGAAGGTTTTTTACTCAGAGAGTGGTTGGTGTGTGGAATGCACTGCCTGAGTCAGTGGTGGAGGCAGATACACTAGTGAAGTTTAAGAGACTACTAGACAGCTATATGGAGGAATTTAAGGTGGAGGGCTTATATGGGAGGCAGGATTTGAGGGTCGGCACAACATTGTGGGCTGAAGGGCCTGTACTGTGCTGTACTATTCTATGTTCTATGATAAGGATATAGATAGGAAAGGTTTAGAGCAGGGGTTCCCAACCAGGACTCTATGGACTCCTCAGTTAAAGGTAGGGGTCCATGGCATAAAAAACGTTGGAAACCCCTGGTTAAAAGGGACAGAGGCCAAATGCAGGCAAACGGACACTCTGGTTGGAATGGATAAATTGGGTCAAAAGGTCAGTTTTTGTTCTGTACTTCTCTGACTCCATGTTCCTTATACCTATCAACCTAATTATTAGCCTCAGTATTACATTACCAATAAACGAGGAGAAAGAGTTTGAGAATGAAGTCCGATAAATCGAAAATTAGCCTAATGTATCTGCCACCCATCTTATGACAATATTGAATCAAGAGTATAAACGCACCATCTTGGCAAGTTTGACATATTATTAATATATTTAAATATGGCACCTCTGAGAGCATAATTAAATATGGTTGCTTCCTTGGGGCTCTCCTGGGGCTCAGTAAATCAGAAGCTAATAGATTCTTCCTACAGCTCCTGGAAACAGTAACCTCCCAGGTCCTCAAGATAGCATTCAGCCTCCTTTCTACTGTTTATTAGATCTCTCTTTACCCTCTGCTCATGCAATCACCATTTTCTCCCCCACAATACTCACCTTCTTTCATCATTCCCCAAGCCCAATTCAGCACTCCAAATACCAATTTTGTAAATTGGTAAATTGGTTTATTATTGTCAAGTATACTGACGTATATTGAAAACTTGACTGCATAACATTCGTGGAAATCAATTCATTACAAAAGTGAACTACCAGAGTGCAGAATAAAGTGCTACATCTGGAGAAAGTGCAGTGCAACTGAACAAAAAGATGGAAGGCCATTATGAGATAGATTGTGGGCCAAGAATACATTTTATCATACTAAGTAATCATTCAATAGTCTTAAAATGTCTGTGGTGGGGTGGGGTCTTTAAAAGTGCTGGCTGCTTTAACAAGGCAATGAGAAGTGTAGACAGAGTTCATGGAGGGGAGGTTGGTTTCTGTGATGTGTTGAGTTGTGTCCACAGCTCTCTGCACTTACGTGCTATCTTTGGCAGAGCAGTTTCCTTACCAAGATGTGATGTATCTGGAGAAGGTGCTTTTTGTGGTGCACCTATAAAAATTGGTGATGGTCAAAGGTGACATGTCAAATTTCCAGAGCCTCCTCAGTAAGTACAGACAATTTATATGCTGTTTCCTCTCCCTTATTTGCAGCTTATATACATTGTGCCTGTCCCTCATGTCCTCTGGAATTTCCTAATATCTCCTTTTATACCTTCATCAATTTTCCTGGCTAAATACGAACAAATAGTATAAAAATAATTAATTCTTTCTGTTAAATTCAATAGGAGATATGCATCCGGAGCATCACCTGAAAGTTTAGCTCTTTTGATGCCTCTCGGCTGCAGATATTAGGATTGTTATCTTAGTAGAGATTTAAATGTATATAATTCTAAATATTCTCTATGTACAGTAAATATGAAACAATATTTTTATTCCAAGATAGTAAAATTGACCATATATATTATAACTCATTTTTATAAGAGATCCAAGAAGACAAGTATAAGCCCAATGTGTGGACTTTTATGAATAGATTTGAAATAACTAAGGGGATGAAGCATGGCTCTTTGAACAAACTATCTACATTAGCCCTATTCCCCTAGGTTTTAATTATATAGCCTTATCAATTTTCCCCTGAAGTACTTCTCCAAGTCTTTTTTGAAATTTGTTATCAAGTGAGTTTCCATCACATTCCAGATTAGGTAAACTTGTGACAGAAATAAAATTCTCCTTTTCATTTTCTAGATCACTTCCAATTACTTTACATGCGTCCTTTAGATACCAACATACAGTACCATCAAATGGAAATAGTCCCTGCTTATTTGTTTCATCATTAACCACTCTGCTAAGGAGAACAAATCTGCTTTCTTTAACTTTCATACAAACATTCATCCCTTATATTAAAGTGCATTTCTTATTCATTCTCCATGAGACTTTGAAAGTTTTTTAAGGTGCTCAGTATCAGTGCAGCGTAACTCCTTTCTCCTTTGCTACTTGGTGCTTATTTATTGCATGTTATTTTAAAACATTAACAGCTTATTTCAACCTGTTTATTTCATCTTTAAAAAACATGCATCTCCTGAACATCTTCATTCCTGGACCCTATTTGAAATTGTACAATTTTGTCACTAAAATGCAAATTACATATTTATTTGGCTTTGAGATTTACGTGCTATTTCACAAGGTTTTCTAAGCTCTCCAGGAAACAATAAGTATTTTCCACAGCTTTGTTACATTTCTTAATTTATTAACATTTGTAAAACTTTGAAATTGCATTCTATGTATTCAAGTCATCAACATATATCAAAAAGATGAGAGGTCCGAATACTGACTGTTGGAGACAGCACAATACATTGCCCTCTCATCTGATCCATTATTGTGGTGGATGTTCCAGCCTTATAATCAGATCCTCACTCCAATCATGTATAACAAAGCCATGATTGTAACTGAGTTCTAAACATAATCATGCATTCTGGGTTCTATCAACAGAGATGTAATTTAACAAAAGGAGTTGAACCATTTCTGGGGAAAGATTCAATGACTCTGCCAAGCAATTTTTTAAAAAGCTCTCCCCGCTTTTGTTATGCCACAGTCCAACTTTGTCCCACAAACAGTCATGCAATATTATCTTCTATCCTCCCTTCACTCTCCGCCCTTCCATAAAGGTACTTTAAGCAGAGAACTCATTTTATAGGGGAAGTCAGCTGGCTGACACAACGGCTATGTTTGGGAACAGTGATGCCTGGAGAAGCCTTACATGGTAAGTTCACTAAGGGTAAATATTAATGAAACAGTAGCCTTTACAAAGACTGAATAGGAAAGGAATTAAAAGTGGGAATTCAGTTATGTGTTTTGTGCAGACAGGCTGCATCAAACCAATTCTGTCAATGGATGCACCAGCCCTATGGATCTGATTAACAGGAGCTGTTGTGAAACAAGACAAGACACCCTGCTGAATCCAACCTGTGGAGATACAACCTTGGATAAGGAGATAAAAAAATACTGCAAATAAACAATTATATTTTCCTGGGTGCAGCCAATCTGGTTTTAGTGGCTAGTCACCCTGAGAAGCTTTATTGCATATAGAACTATATGGAGCATGAAATGTTAAGATCAGAATAGATCTGAAGACCACCCAGCATTTGTACTCCGGCCTTGAAGGCTGCTGTCAAAAGATTCCCAGAGTTGCAGCCTATACTTGCAATCACTATTCTCCTTCCCAGTCTGAGACTAATTTCATTGTCAAGCCTCCGTTGTTTAGTCATAACAATAAACCTATTTACCCAGGCCAACAAAGAGTCCTAAAATCTATACAGAAGACATTCTATACAAAAATTAAGTTTAAATTTCAGATTCAGGTAAAGTACTTCAAATTGTTCAAACGAATCAAAGCAAATACCATAAATTATTACATAGTATGAAATTCACTTCCATTGCATGAAAACATTGAGCAAAATTATAATTCATGACACTCTACTGCTGAACTTAAAAAGCAGCATTACCAACACAAAAGTTTATTGATAAAAATAAACATTACATGCCTGAATTTCATCTCATTTCACAATTTTTTGCCCCACATTATAGCTTTAAATTGAGTTTATGGAGCAGTTATTCAAGCTTGTACTCCAGCTTAACATAACAATTTTCTCTTTCAGTTTCAAGTTCAAATTCAGCTTCATCTAGTTTAGCAGTTGTATTTCTGTCCAGCAAGTCCAAACTGAGGCATGGTCACTAAGAGTAAGAGTTTGCAAATAGAGTTCATATTTAAACTTGCTATTGTCAGGTTTCAAAATGAATTGCAGGCAATGATCTACCTTCACCAATTCTGTGGGATGCAAAGGTGAGTCAGCCATGCCTCTGATTAAGTAAAAGTGGAGCCTCCTTATGACAGATGTTCTAAATGGACATGCAGCTGCTGTAGGTGGGTGCAAGGGATATTGTCTAATTATCTTTTTACAGAATCAGAATCACTTTATTGCCAGTATGTGATACATACCAGAATTGAATGTGATTCAGTGACAAACAGAAAACATGGGACAATACTATAACAGAAAACACAACAGCAAGCAACAATTTACAAGACAGTAGTGCAATCAACAACTAGCGGAATGGTCACATGCACAAACATCAATAATCAAACTTAAGTAAATGTAAACATATCAACTGACTCAATAATTACCAACGGAGCAAGAAGAGCAGGAAAGCCCCAGATGTTGTGCGGGGACAGTCAGAGTATTACACCTGAGTGAGTTTTGCTGAGAAGCTCAATAAGTACAGGAAAGAAGCTCTGGAGATCAGGATCAGGTTTATTCTCACCGGCATGCGACATGAAATTTATTAACTTAGCAGCAGCAGTTCAATGCAACACATTAACTAGCATAGAGAGAAAAAATAATAATAAATAAAATAAAACATAATGATAAATAAACAAGTAAATCAATTATGTATATCAAATAGATTTCAAAAAATGTGCAAAAGCAGATATACTGTATATTAAAAAAAGTGAGGTAGTGTCCAAGTGTTCAATGTCCATTTAGGAATCGGATGGCAGAGGGGAAGAAGCTGTTCCTGAATTGCTGAGTGTGTGCCTTCAGGCTTCTGTTTCTCCTACCTGATGGTAACAGTGAGAAAAGTGCATGCCCTGGGTGTTGGAAGTTGCCTTTCTGAGACACCACTCCCTAAAGATGTCCTGGGTACTTCGTAGGCTAGCGCCCAAGATGGTGCGGACTAGATTTACAACCTTCTGCAGCTTCTGTGCAGTAGCCCCTCCATACCAGACAGTGATGCAGCCTGTCAGAATAGTCTCCACAGTACAACTATAGAAATTTTTGAGTGTATTTGTTGACATGCCAAATCTCTTCAAACTCCTAATAAAGTATAGCTGCTGTCTTGCCTTCTTTATGACTACATCAATATGTTGGGACCAGGTTAGATCCTCAGAGATCTTGACACCAAGGAAACTAAAGCTGCTCACTCTCTCCACTTCTGACCTCTCTGTGAGGATTGCTATGTGCTCCTTCGTCTTACCCTTCCTGAAGTCCATAATCAGCTCTTTCGTCTTACTGGTGTTGAGTGCCAGGTTGTTGCTGCGGCACCATTCCACTAGTTGGCATATCTCACTCCTGTACGCCCTCTCATCACCACCTGAGATTCTACCAACAATGGTTGTATCATCAGCAAATTTGTAGATGGTATTTGAGCTTTGCCTAGCCAATATATACAGTCATGTGTATATAGAGAGTAGAGCAGTGGGCTAAGTACACACCCCTGAGGTGCACCAGTGTTGATTGTCAGCAAGGTGGAGATGTTATCAACAATCTGCAGAGACTGTAGTCTTCTGATTAGGAAGTTGAGGATCCAATTGCAGAGGGAGGTACACAGGCCCAGGATCTGCAACTTCTCAATCAGGATTGTGGGAATGATGGTATTGAATGCTGAGCTATAGCCAATGAACAGCACCCTGACGTAGGTGTTTGTGTTGTCCAGGTGGGCTAAAGCCGTGTAGAGAGCCATTGAGATTGCATCTGCCATTGACCTATTGTGGCGATAGGCAAATTGCAATGGTCCAGGTCCTTGCTGATGCAGGAGTTCAGTCTAGCAATAACCAAATTCTCAAAGCATTTTATCACTGTCGATGTGAGTGCTACCGGATGATAGGCATTAAGGCAGCCCACATTATTCTTCTTAGGCACTGGTATAATTGATGCCTTTATGAAGCAAGTGGGAACTTCTGCCCGTAGCAGTGAGAGGCTGAAAATGTCCTTGAATACTCCCACTTGGAGATGGCATGGTGATGGACCTGTAGAATCTCCCTGATGGCAATTTGGTAAATAGGTGACTGCTGGGATGGGTAGAGTCAGTAGTAATTTTTTTCTGCTCTTTTCTTTGCTCTGCCAATGAACAGATCTTTTAATGTTGGTAGTTGACAGCCAGTGATCTTCTCTGCTGAGTGAACCACTCGCTGCAACTTGGACTTGGAGAGGGAGGAGGTGGTGGGAAACTAAACGGTGACAGATGTGGTAGCTACTTTCTTAATGATAGCTGAGTAAAAATTCATCAAGATACACCCTGAGATGTTAAGTTTCCTGAGCTGGCATAGGAAGAACAATCTCTGCTGGGCTTTCCTAGTGATGAGCATAACACGCTTGTTCCACCTCAATGTATTGGTAATGGTAATCCCCTGGAATTTGAATGAATCAACCACAGACACAGCCTGACCATTAACTTCTGGGGAGGGGGGCAGGTATGGGGCTGTTGGCAGAAGTCAATCCTCATTTCCACTCTGTCTTTATAGCATTCACCTCCAAGTTGTTATCAGCACACCATGCTGCAAGGCAGTCTACCTCTTTGATAGCAGGTCACATCATTATTAGAGAGGAGACCAACTACCGTCATGTCATCTGTGAACTTTAGGATTTTAATGGATTTGCCCGTGGAGGTACAGTGATTTGTATAAAGTCAGGAAGTTCGTAGTCCACTGACAAGATATTGTTGGGTACAGCTAGCTGGGTTATCATATTGTGGAGCAAATCTGGAACAACAGCATTGAAGGTGGAGCTAAAATCCACAAGCAAGATCCTCACATAGGTGTTGGGGGAATCCAAATGTTTAAGAATGTTAAGGAAGGCACAAGTAATTGTATCCTCATCTGAGCGATATGGTCTATAAGTAAACTACAGTGGGTCAAGAAGAGGATCAGTCATGGAATTAAGGAAGGCCAACATCAAACATTCAAAGGTTTTGTAACTACTAAAATCAGCGACTGGCCTATAACCAGTGATCTTGCCTTTCTTGGGAACTTGAACAATTGTAGCAACTGCAACCCCAGAACCCTGCATAATTGCAGGGAGCCATTTAATATTTCAGTGAAGACAGGTGCCAGCTGATCCAAAGTACCAGGTAAGACACCATCAGGGCCTGCAGCTTTCCTAATGTTCAGGTTTCCAAATATGCTGCATGATAATTTCCTTTTTCAAAAACCAAAGGGCTAAAAATGCTAGGCCTTAAAGATAAAATCCAGTAACTAATGTACTAAGAAAAACAAGACCAAATAAAAAGCACCACACAAATCAAGTTTTGCAACACCAAAGAAATCTTGCCAGCAAATACGCTTCTTTTGTGCACCTTTAGGGGAGTTTTAGACACCTGGTTTGACAAGTGCATAGAGGTGACTTTACACCAGTACTACTGCACATCAGAAATTATGGGCAACATAAATAAAGTTAAAACCTCTGCAGAAACTCATATCATGAAGCAGCATGAGGTTCCTGCTTCCCCACTGCAATGCCAATGGAAAAACTTAGGCAGAGTATTAAAATGCAAATTTCATGGAAATGTTCCTGATTTTCCACCCCCTCTGTGCCCATTATACTACAACACGGGAAATGAATTATAGTCCCTAACTGTCCCTAAATTAGTTATTTCTAGTGTTTTTTACATGTTTACTCAGTCAAACTGAGGAGCCTCAGACATGAGAATAAATTTCACATGAAAATGATTCTGAAATAAACTGGATCTCTGCACATCAAAATGGTAACACAATTCCGGCAAGTACTAAACTTCAACTATTGATTTCACAGCAGTCAATAATATCACATTAGCAGAAACTCAGAAGGATTTTTGCAAAATTCTTGTAACCTGTCTCTTGGTGCACATATTCAAGTTAGTTCTGAAGAAAAACAGATACATGTTGGGAGTTTTTTCTGCATAATTCATTGATCAAAATTAATCTCTTTGGACTTTTGCTGCTGTTAGTATTTTTATGGAAGCAGAACGCTAACTTAGTTGAGCATCGTTTTAACATTTGCAGATCACACTATATTTATACAGGTATATCTACCGGTTTTGGACAAAGACATAGATATGAAAATCTCAAGAGATAATATATAAAGCTGGGCAGAAATTTCACTGGTCACCTTCAAAGATAAGGTAATAATGGACTAAAACATTCATCTTAAAATTTTCATGCATTCATAATTCATCAAAATCTTATGCAATGGAATTGGCTCATTTTATAAGGTGAGATTAATTATCTTTAAAAATTGATGTGGAGCCAGGCAAAAAACAGAAATTTCCACTGTTCATCTAACAGATGCCTTTTAGACTTCACTTGAAGGAACAGATAAAGTCTTGGTTTAACTAAAGCTGACTGCACTGATATATGCCTGCCTAGAATACTGGTCACATTTTCTGGAGTGGAGCTTGAACTCGTAAGATAATTATTGCAGATCTGGAGTACTTCCATTGAATCTAGCCTGACACATGATGGTGCTGAAAGAGAACATGTTAAACGATAGGGCTCAATGAAACAAGGAGTCCTCAAAAGGTATCAACAGATTTGGGAGGAGGGAGAAGAGAGGATATTTGGGATGGGTAGAGTCTTGGATTATGCTGACTGCTTTTCTGAGGTGGCAGGAAGCGTAGGTAGCATCCATGTGTAGACAACTGTCTGCAGTTTCTTGTGGCCATGGCAGAGCAGTTACCATACCAAATGTGATATATCCAGATAGGATGCTTTCTGTAGTACAGTAATAAAAATTGGTGAGTGTAAAATGGGACGTGCCAAACTTCTTTAGCAAAAATGCAAACAGTCCCAAGATATATCATCCATATTAATGGACTGGAATTTGCAGGTTAAAAGTGTTTCGATTATATAATTTAGTCATGAAATGGTGCATGATGAAATGGGGACATTAAAAGATCCAAATAGCCTTGAAACCAGAATAAGAACAATAAGTAATATTAAAGTATTTTCAAGGAAAGATCTAAACAATATGCTCTCTCCCAAAATTGAGTATGAGAGTAAAATCTCAACATAGATTTAGTCCTAAACAGAAAGGGATTAAAACAAATGAATTCTTGGAATGTTCAGAGAGACAAGGAAAGAGATTGTAATGTACCACTAATTATTATGAAGTAATCATTGACATGGTATAAGTGGAATGGGAACCAGCTGATACAATGTCTCTATTCAAAAAGAGCAATTAAACGGACAAAACTACACACTTACTAATGTTACTTCAATTCCACGTGAAATAATGACTTTTGATGAGGCATAACTCTGAGTAGCAATTTTAGGGTAGTGCTCCAGTAGTCATGTGGCATTTGTCGAGAAAGTTTGTAAAGGAGATTTTGTTATGAAAGTTACAGAGTAAATTAACCTTACTAATTCATACAGTGTAATGCACTCGGACCCTAAAGAGATTTCTGCAGGAAATTTATTGATTGATCCAAAATCTATGAGGATTTATGGCAAAGTTGGATAGATAATTTCATGGTGAAGTATAAAAGCCCCATTTGCAGAAATGGTTAAATTTGGCTGAGTGGCAAATGTGGAGGAGCTGCAGAAATGAAAAAAGCTGTCCTGAAATAGCGCAAACAGCTAAGTAGAATGATAAATAATGATAGTTAGATTTTCCTTTCCTTTTTGATGCATAATTTCAAAACGAGAAAAACATGGTGCACCCCAAAAAGCTTCTGGAACTTTTTATGAAGCTAATGGGATAACTGTTCATTTTGGAATGAGCTGGCCAAGAAGTGAATCTTGCAAAGCCTGAACAAAGAGGAAAAATACGAGTGGTGAACCCAATTATCAAATTAAGCCATAGGAACAGAAATACAAGATGGCAGAACCCACTTGGCTCCATGTGTCCATCATTCACCCCACCCCTTTGGTTCCACCTGTCACCTGCCAGCCCATGCCACTCTCCACCTTCTCATCTATTTAGACTGGCTAGCTCCCTTCTACAATCTCAGTCCTAAAGCAGGGTTTTGACTCAAAATGCTAGCCACCCCTCTTCCTCCACAGATGCAGACTGAGCTGCTGAGTTCGTCCAGAATTTGCTTGGGAGGAATTTTAAAAAATTAAGATAACATAAACAAAGGACAAAAGTAGAGTTATAGAGCACTAGAGCACAGAAAAAGGCTTTTGGCCCATCTAGTCTGTGCTGAACTGTTGTTTTCACCAGTCGCTTTGAACCACACCTGGACCATACCCTCCATACCCCTGTCATCCATGTACTTATCTGAACTTCGCTTAAATATTGCAGTCAAACATTCATCCAGTAATTCCACTGGCAGCGTATTCCACACTTGTTCAACCCTCCAAGTGAAGAAGCTCCCCCTCTGATTCACCTTACATATTTTATTTTTCATCCTTACTTCTAGTTCTAGTCATACACATTTTCAGTGGAAAAAAAATCTGCTTGCATTTATCCTACTTATAACTCTTATAATTTTGTATTGCCCTATCAAATCTTCTAAACGGAGATAATTCAGAAGCAGAGGTGCAAAGGGACTTGGAAGTCCTCATATAGGATTCCCTAAATGTTAACTTCCAAGTTGAGTCTGCAGTAAGAAAGGCAATGCTATGTTAGCATTCATTTTGAGAGGACTAGAATTTAAAAGCAGGAAGTAATGCTGAGGCATTGGTCGGATCACACTTGGAGAACTGTGAGCAGTTTTGCACCCTTATCTATGAAAGGATGGGCTAGTATTGCAAATGGTCCAAAGGGAAGGTTCAGAAGAATGATCCTGAGAAAAAAAGTGTTGATGTATGGTGAGGATTTGATTGCTCTGTGCCCGTATTCCCTGGAGTTTAAAAGAATGAGAGAGGATTTCATTGCAACACCGAATATAAGACTAAGATATAGGAGCAGAATTGGGATATTCAGCCCTCGAGTCTGCTCCGCCATTCCATCATGGCTGATCCCGGGTCCCACTTAACCATTTTCAATAATATTGAAACACCTAGAGAGAGTTTTCATGCAGAGGCTGTTTGCTATAGCAGGGGATTCTTGGACCAGAGGGCAGAACCTCAGAAGAGAAGGGTGTCTCTTTAGAACAGAAATGATGAGTAACTTCTTTGGCCAGAGGGTGGTGAATCTGTGGTATTCATTGCCATAGTCAGCTGTGGAGGCCAGGTCACTGGATGTAGTTATAGTGGTGGTTGGTAGGTTTTTGATTCGTAAGAGTGTCTAAGGTTAAGGAGAGAAGGCAGGAGAATGGAACTGAGAGAGTTAATAAATCAGCCATGATGGAATAGCAGAGTAGGCTCAATGAGCCAAATGCCCTTATTCTGCTCCTATGTCTTATGATCTTATGGTCAAATCTACCCTTATTTTCTTGTGCTCCAGGTAACAATGTCCTAACCTATTCAACCATCCTCTATAACTCAGATCCTCCTGTAAGTAATTAACAAGAACTGCACACAATACTCCAAATTTGGCCTCAGCAACGCCTTACACAATTTCAACATGACTTTGAAAATCCTGTACTTTGATTTATGAAGATCAATGTGCCAAAAGTGTCCTTTTTGACCCTATCTGCCTGTGATGGCACTTTCAAGGAATGGTGAATCAGCATTCCCAGATCCCATTACAGCAATGATTCTAGCATGGATAAAGCAGTGAATAGCATAGGGTCATAGCTTATTAAGCAGCTTTACGTGTGGTACCCTGTCAAAGGCCTTCTGAAAATCCAAGTACACAACATCAACTGATTCTCCTTTGTCTATCTTGCTTGTTAGTTCCTCAAAGAATTCCAACAGACTTTTCAGGCAGGGTTTTCCTTTGTGGAAACCACGGCCTATTTTATCATGTGCCTCCAAGTACCCTGAGACGTTGTCCTTGATAATCGACTTCAACAACTTTCTAACTACTGAGATCAGACTAACTTGCCTATAGTTTCCTTTCTTCTGCTCCTCTCCCTTCTTGAAGAGTGGAGTGACATTTGCAGTTTTCCAGTCTTCTGGAACCATTCTAGAATCTAGTGATTTTTGAAAGAGCCTCCACAATCTCTTCAGCCACCTCTTTCAGAACCCTGGGGAGTAACCATCTGGTACAAGTGACTTATCTACCTTCAGACCTTTCAGTTTGCCAAGAACTTCCTCCCTAGTTATGGTAACTTCACACACTTCATGACCTCTGACATCTGGAGCTTCCACCATACTGCTAGTATCTTCCATAGTGAAGACTGATGCAAAATACTTATTCATTTCTCCCACCATTTCACTGATCCCCATTACTACATCTCTAGCATCGTTCACCAGCATTCCAATATCCACTCTAGCCTCCCTTTTACACTTTATGTATCTGAAGAAACTTTTGGTATCCTTTTTAATATTATTGGCTAGCTTACTTTCGTATTCTATCTTTAACCTTCTTCATGACTTTTTAGTTGCTTCCTGTTGCTTTGTAAAACCTTCCCAATCCTCTAACTTCCCACTAATTTTTGCTCTATTATATGCCCTCTCTTTGGCTTTTCTGCTGGTTTTGACTTCTCTTGTTAGCCACAGTTTTGTCATCTCGCCTTTAGAATACTTCTTCCTCTTTGGGATGTATACATCCTGTGCCTTCCGAATTGCTTCCAGAAATTCCAGTCATTGCTGTTGTGCTGTCATCCCTGCCAGCATTCTTTTCCAATCAATTCTGGCCAATTCCTCTCTCATGCCTCTGTAATTCCCTTTTCACCACTGTAATACTGATTCATCTCACTTTAGCTTCTTCTTCTCAAATTTCAGGGTGAATTAATTCCACTTTCCCCCAATGGGTCTTTTACCTTACACACTCTAATCAATTTTGGTTCATTGCACAACACCCAATCTAGAATAGCTGATTTCCTAGTGGGCTCAACCATGAGCTGCTCCAAAAAGTAATCTTGTAGGCACTCTAGAAACTCCCCCCTCCTGGAATCCAGCACCAACCTGATTTTCCCAATTTACCTGCATACTGAAATCTCCCATGACTATTGTAACATTGTCCTTTTGGCATGCATTTTCTACCTCCTGTTGTAATTTGTAGACCACAACCTTTGTACTGTTTGGGGGTCTGTATACAATTCCCATCAGAGCCTTTTTACCCTTGCAGTTCCTTAGCTCTATTCACAATGATTCAACATCTTCCAACCCTCTGTCAGCTCTTTCTAATGATTTGATTTCATTTTTTACCAACAGAGCAACACTGCCCCCTCTGCCTTCCTGCTTGTCCTGTCAAAACAATGTGTTTCTTTGGACAGTAAGCTCCCAGCTATAGCCTTCTTTCAGCCGTGATTCAGTGATGTCTACAACATCAGACCTGCCAATCTGCAACTGTGCTACAAGTTCATCGACCTTATTCTGTATACCGTGCACATTCAAATATAACACCTGCAGTCCTGTATTCACCCTTTTCAATTCTGTCCACCTTTTACATTGCAACTCATCCTGTTGTCTGCAATTTTGCCTTTCAACTGTGTCTCTTCACTATACATTGCCTGTTCATAAACCAGCTTCCTCAGCTTCACAAAAAAGAGAAAATCTGCAGATGCTGGAAATCAAAGCAACACACACAAAATGCTGGAGGAACTCAACAGACCAGGCAGCATCTATGGAAGAAGGTACAGTTAACATTTCAGGTCGAGGCTCTTTATCAGGACTGGAGAAAAAAGATGAGGATTCAGAGTAAGAAGGTGGGGGGAGGAAGCATCGACTGTACCCTTTTCCATAGATCTTGCCTGGCCTGCTGAGTTCCTCCAGCATTTTGTGTGTGTTACCTCATCTTCAGCAATATCATCTGCTTTTCCTACGATCCTTCTTGCACTGAAATCTATGCAGCTCGGGATACTAGTTACACCATGCTCAGCACCTTTAGGTTGTGCTGGTTGTTAACACAAATGGTACATTTCACTGTATGTTTTGATGTACATGTGATAAATAAATGAATCTGAAAACTCGAGGAAGTTTGGCTGATTTAACTCTGAACCTGATAGGCAACACAGTTCACTATTAAGAAAACTAACAGAATTCTGGACTGAATAGCTAGAGAACAGAATACCAGAATGATTAAGTTATGATTGAACTTTGCTGTAATCTGGTCAGACCCACCTTAAGTATATTGTTCAGTTCTGGTCTGTTAGAAGCATAGCAAACTTGCAAGAGGTGAGGCTCTTACTAATACTAATTAACTTGCAGAAAAGGTCAAGTTCAAACCAGAAAAAGAGCACTAGGATCGATATCAGTAGGTACTTCTTTTGCACACAGTGAATGAACATTTTCTTTAATGGACTTTCAGGAAGAGTGCTGAAGATAAAATCCTTACGATCATTAATGAAGCAACTGGCTACAGCACTGGGGAGAGGGGAGAATAGAATTCTTCAAAATTAAGATGAGCAAAATTATAGGTGATGATTAGCAACAGCCTTAAAAACTTATTTTATACTTAATTTCTAGACCTACTTCATTTCTCATTTCACAAACTATTGGCTGAAACAAATCTAAACAACTAACTAATATTCAGAAAAGATACTTGAATTTCAAGCATTGCCTTTCCATCAAGTAGACTGTTAAAACTAAAGGAATAACAAAAACACAACTTTAAATAAAACATAGATTTTAACCCCACAGACTTGTATTATATTCACTCAATTCCTTTTCTTTTTTAAGATTTTCTGGAATAATATATAGATGTTTGTCCTGCATGTCTTTTAATCATTGGATTGGCTAAAAGTCCAACTCCCAGACCATCAGTGATGTGTAGAGATGAACTAAACTGTGACTAGATTTATGAGCACCCACTAAAAATGGGGCTATAAAGGTATACTCATGTACATAAAGGTACACACTTACATCTTCAGCAGATGACGCAATGATCTATGTTTCCTCTTTCATATGGCATTTTGCACTCCAACACATTTTTTCATATCATTTGGGAGAAAAGAGCTATCAGATGGGAGTGTCGCTCCAAAGCTTTCAGTAATGCTTCTCCATTTCTGGCCAAGAGATGGTGCAGTACTGCAGTGTGGAACTGATTCCAGTCACTTTTTATTTTCCATGCCATGAAGTGTAGTGACACAAAGCATTTAATCTATCATTTCTCCTGAGAATTAATGATATTCACCCAACGAAGACTGCCCCACATTCAAGTTGGTTGAGAATATAACACTCAAGACCCCAGGTGGGAATCTAATACTCTGTGGCAACAATTCTTGGAGCCTTCTGTTCTGCACAAAATTAAACAATACCATCTGTTTAAAATCAGAGAAAATTATTAAACATTGCCATGCTATTCAACAAAACACTTTATAGTATGCCATTAAATTTATATGACAACTTCAATAACAACAAGCAAATGAAAATTACGTGAAACTGATCAACTGCATTCTTCACGCAGTGATGGATTTAAGATTTAATTGGCAGTGAAACAGAATCTTCCTTAAAAAGAGAAAGAGTCCAATAATAATGGAACAAGTACATGATCTCAGAATAACAGGATTTCAGAAATATAAAACTACTCAAGTTGTTCCATGTAAAAAAACCCTGAATCAAACAAAAATGGATAGCCATAAATCACGTATTAAGTTACAGTGTGATGGTAACTATCTGAGCAAGAGTATAATCACTTAAAATAGCAAAATATTTGGCTGAATCAATCACTGCTTTGTATATTATTTGCAATAAAATTAAATCAATATACTATTAAACTTCTAATTCTCCATAATTTCTGCTGTTGAATTTTTAATATTTGAGTAAATTTCGTTTTTGTTCAGGCAGCCAGTATAGCTCTAAAAAGGAAAGTCATACTCCTGAAAGTTCTTTTAGGAGTATGACTTTCCTTTAAAATGGGCATAAAGAATGTGAAACAAAATCTTGCAAATTGATGCAATATCAGTGAACTTTAGCTGTTCTTAAACCTTAACGTAAGGATTCATTTTACTTCCAGATATCGGACTTTATATTTAACAAGTGTTGTGCTGTTTAGAAAATAACATTAAAGACAGGAATTGGCCACCTAACCCTTTATGTCTGCTCTGCCACACATCAAGGTCATAGCTGATTTTCCACCTCAGTCTTTTTTCAACATGGCCCCATATTCCAGGATTCTTTTAATGTTCGGAAGTACTACATAGATCTGTTTTGTTTATAGAAAATTCCAGAGATTCACTACACGGAGTACAGAAATGTCTCTGCATCTCAGTGCTAAATGCCTAAATCCTTGTTCTAAAGCAATGCGTAAATCCTAAAATCCCATTTTCCATATCCTCCTGACATCTTGCCTGAAAACAGCAATACCCAGCAATGCAGCTCTGTGAATCTAGTTCTTTCTGCAAAGAATGCTTAGGTGGCTAACAACAATATTTATGTCCAAAATATCATGGAACAATTGGTAGTCCCTTATCATTCCTTCTGTTTAGTTTCACCATGCCTACCTTCTACACTGAAAATATGGTTGGTTGCACTCTCACAAACATTGGCCAGTCCTTGCTGTGGTTCATTGCTAACGGATTTGTGAAAAGCTCAAGGTAACTCTTGCCATCCACTGTTCCACTTGATTTTCTTTTCTTTTCCTGTGGTGAAGTTCCAGATATCCTCAAATGAGAAATGTGTTTTTAATTTATTGATACAATAAATTTATTTTTATAAAAACAAATGCAAGGTTTCCTCATTATGTGCTCTGGAATCCTATTCACAACCCAATGAAAATTTCATAATTAGCTAAAAACTTGTTAATTCTTTAGCCAGTTTGTAATTAAAAATTACAGGAAAATTATTTATATCAGATGTCTAAAATGGTAGTGCAGATACAAAATAAAAAAAAGATGAAAGGTTAAAATAATAAAACATTAATAGCTGGTTTGGCTAATGAACCTACTGAAACCTTCAGTTCAGATGGAATCTTGATTTGAATTTGAATTGACTTTATTTCTTACATCCTGCACATACACAGGAGTAAAAATTTTTACATTACGTCTCTATCTAAATGTGCAATGTGCAATTTATAGTAATTTGTAATAAATAGTGTATACAACAAGACAGTCAATATAGCATGGAAATACAATTGTATCAGTGTGAATTAGTCAGTCTGATGGCTGGTGGAAGAAGCTATCCCGGAGCCAGTTGGTCTTGGCTTTAATGCGGCAGTACAATTTCCTGGATGGTAGCATCTGGAACAGTTTGTGACTGGGGTGACGCAGGTCCCCAATGATCCTTCAGGCCCTTCTTACACACACGTCTCTATAACTGTCACATGTAGAAGTTCACATCTACAGATGTGCTGGGTTGTCAGCACTATCTCTGCAGAGTCCTGCGATTGAGGGAAGTACAGTTCCCATACCAGGCAATGATGCAGCCAGTCAGGATGTTCTCAATTGTGCCCCTGTAGAAAGTTCTTACGATTTGGAGACTCATGCCAAACTTCTTCAACCATCTGAGGTGAAAGATGCACTGTTGAGCTTTTTTCACCACCCAGCTGGTATGTAGAGACTACGTGAGATCCTCGGTGCTGTGTATGCCAAGGAACTTAAAGCTGTTTAACCTCTCAACCCCATATTTATTGATGCCAATAGGGGTTAGCCTGTCTCCATTCCTCCTATAGTCCACAACCAGCTCCTTTGGTTTTGCAACATTAAGGGAGAGGTTGTTTTCTTGACACCACTGTGTCAGGGTGACGATGTCTTCCCTGTAGGCTGCCTCGTTATTATTTGAGGTAAGGCAAATCAATGTAGTATCATCAGAAAATTCAATTAGCAGATTGGAGCTGTGGGTGGTGACACAGTCATGAGTATACAGGGAGTAAAGTACAGAGAATCGATGCTACAGAAGGCTTGATCATAGGAAATTATAAGGCAGTTAGCCTGACTTCAGTGGTCAGGAAGATGTTGGAGTTTATCATTAAGGATAAGGTTTTGGGGTACTTGGAGGCACATGACAAAATAGGCCAAAGTCAGCATGGTTTCCTTAAGGGGAAATCTTGTCTGATAATTCTTTTGGAATTCTTTGAGGAAATTACAAGCAGGGTAGACAAAGGACAGTTAGTGGATGTTGCTTACTTGTATTTTCAGAAGGCTTTTGACAAGGTGCTGCACATGAGGCTGCTTAACAAGATAAGAGCCCATGGCATTTCAGTAAATTGCAAATTGTGAGCAGTAAGTTGAAGTTAAAAGCACAGTCTGGCCCACAAACCAAGAGGTATGGTTTGCAAAATGGTGACATTGAAATATTTGCATATGCATCAGCAAAATGTTAAGACCTGCATCACTCCAGGCAACTAAGGGTTTAGTTATTTGCACCATTGTAAACAAGTTCAAGGAAGCCTGCAGACCAATTAGCTCACACAAACCCCATTCTTGGTCATATAGCTCTCTGTCTTCAGATGTTTTCAGAATATCTGCATTAATTAGTTTATCCCAACAAGAGTGTTTCAACATTCAGAGGTGCCTCCCATTTATAGATAAGCAATTCAAAGAAAGCATTGTCAACCAGAATATTGAAGTAAATGATGTTATTGTAACTATTGAAAATGTATTAATTCACATACTGTTACCTTTGAACTTTAGGGTATAAAAAGTGTGACGTACTTTTGAGTTTGAAAGACTCTCTCTAGAGGATCTCCAGAAGAATGCCTGCTTGTTGTGATGAATAAAGACTTTGATATCACCTTCACTTCAATGTTCCTCTGGTAACTTCAATAACAGTCACAATACTCATTAGCGGATCAGAGGTGGAGAGGATCAGTAACTTTAAATTCTTAGGCGTTATCATATCAGGGGATTTGTCCAGGGACTAGTCATTTCAAAGACAGCAAGCAGTGCCTCTACTTTCTTAAAAGTTGCTGCAGATTCGATATGACATCTACAACGCTGACAAACTTCTATAGATGCACAGTGAATAGTTGCATCACTGTCTGGTATGGAAACACCAATGCACTAGAACAGAAAAGCCAACAAATAGTGGTGGATGCAACCCAGTTCCTCATAGCAAAAGCACTCCCCATTATTGAGCACATCAACAAAGAACATTACCACAAGAAATCAGCATCCATCATCAATTTCAAATGTTTGCATTGTTTCTGTTCCTCTCTTATCTCTCGCTGTTAGTGCATATTTATTTCACTTTCTATTTCCATCTGGGATTGATTTCAGTTTTATAATGTATATTTTCTGATTCAAACTTTGTGCTGTTCCATGATGCCCCTTTAAAAGGAGGAGGAGAAGATGGCAGCGCGACGCAGCGCGCGCGGCCATTTCAAAATGATGAAATATTTGTTAAGTAGGGGCCATGCACAATCCTGATTTGATGGAGACAGACGTGAGAAGCACAGAGGAACATCTGGAGAAACTTCTGAAATGCCCGCTTTGCTGCCACTGCTACTGTGCGATTGAGAATCTCTGGAGGGGAAGGCCCCAAATCCTCGGCTTTGCCTATTGCCTGTTGCCAGGGCTGGGGTCGAAGCGCTCGGCAGAGATGGTGCTCGGTGTCCGGTGTCGGAGGCTCGAAGTTTTCGGACGTACTCAAGAGTCGGCTGTGGTTGGGTGCTTCCAGGGTGCTGCATTGGCAAGTTTATGGCGCTGGAGGTTCATGGCAGGGAGAGTTTTCTTCCTTCTACCATCTGCATGAGATGATGGGACTTTCGAGAGACTTTGAGACTTTTTTTTTTACCATGCCCATGGTCTGTTCTTTATCAAATTACAGTATTGCTTTGCAATGTTGTAACTATATAATATAATTATGTTGTTTTTGTCAATTTTTCAGGGTTGGTCTGTCTTGTGTTTCTGTGATATCATACTGGAGGAACATTGTGTCATTTCTTAATGCATGCATTACTAAATGACAATAAAAGAGGACTGCATGTCCTCATAATCTAATCTGGCTGCCTAATGAAAGCACACTTCAAAGTTCAAACTTCAAAGTAAATTTATTATCAAAGTACATATATGTCACCATAGACAACCCTGAGTTTGGTCTTCTTGCAGGCATACACAGTAAATCCAAGAAACCCAACAGAATCAACGAATGGATTTTCCATTCAAGAATATTGGTGTTTCCATACTATGCAATGATACAACCAGTCAATAAACTTTACACCACATATCTCTACTTTCTCTACTACTTCCATCTTTACTTTCCCAACAATGGGAAGATTGCCAAAATCCCCTCATATTATTTTATCAATTTTTACTAAAATAACAACTCAAAAATGTGCCAACATGTTCTTTTCCCTTCTACCATTGAGGACCTGGCGTTCACTCTCTCTGGGGTGTGATTATCCCTTTGTTCTTCAACAATTCAACACATAATGCCTCAATTATTAAACCTTGAAAGCTAGAATTACTTTAAGTTTAAGGCCCGTTTTGCCCATTGCAATCATCACCATTTTAATTTTCCTTTCCACCTCATCCATTAAATCCGTAACCAGGAGAGTTGAACAGCACTCTCAGGCCATGCTTCAAAATAGATTTTGATTTCATTCATCCACATTTCAGCCTTTCCCTTTAGCTCATCAGTCTTATTTCTTGGATTCCTTGCACCAAAGAACAAACATATAAGTAATTTCAAGACCATGTTTCCTTTGTCTGTTAAATATACACATTAATCGCTCTGTTTCCCCTTTCTACTTTGCATCCTTCCCCTCTGAATCAAAACACAGGTTCGTATCTCTTGATATCTTCTGGATAATGCAGATCTGCTTTCGCTGAACAGGTGAAATCTGGTAACATAAATGTCTTAATCAGTTATTTAACCAATATACTATGGTTGTTAAAACAATCAACTGAACCATAATATGATTTATCCTCCTCAAAGTTCCATTCCTTGATTATTAAGTTACTCCATGCCTTCTCTCTCTGCAATTTCCACCAGCCATTCAAAGATCCAAGGTCTCTCCTTGTATCTTGAACATCATCATTTTTAACCTATGTGTATCTGGCGGCTATCACTTCAGCAACAAGTTTGAGAACGATGTTTCTGAAACTTCCCTCCTTGAAAATCCTCCTTAAAAACCATCTTTCCTTTTAATAAAAGTTTTGGTAAGATGGAGCAACTAACATTATTTATTCAATATGTTAACAGTAAAATACCAAATACATGCAAATCGATTTTTTTGTTGTTCAAATAGTAAAAATGCCACATAGAAAGTCATATATTCAACTAGAGGCAACACTTCCGTGTCCCATAGATGCAAGGTTATGGTTTTGCATTTGAAAATAGTTTCATGTATGTTTGTAGCATAATCATAAATGCATCTAATTTTTACACTACTGGAAGAAATTATAAGTAAAGATATTCTTTCTTAATAAGCACAAAAGAGGTTATTTATGTATCTCAAAGCTTTTAACTGGCTTTCTGTTTTTCCTTTTAAAAAAAACAGCAGTGCTAATTGTGCACTATGTATTTTAAAAATACTTCCCTTAGCAGAAACAATGACTGATCTAATTACAAAATGATGAAAACACTCAGATTCTAAAATGCTACCAATTATACTTCAGACATGTTGAAAAAAAGAAACAAAAGATATGAATTTGAAAAGAGTATACGTGAATAAATAGTAAGAAGACTTTAGTTCATTTTATGGTAATACAGAAAATAGATGGAAGACCTTTATAGCTTGAAGATACTTGCTCATTAAAGAATGCCAAGCACTGAAATACCATGAACAGCAGGTAATTCAAGTTTGTATGAGAGAAAATAAAAGACTAAAACTGACTGAAGTTGGTCAGTTCACGCTGCCAAAGCAGTTCAAATGATTAACAATTGAATACTGAAGACATCATAGGTTAAATTAGGTTCAGCTATGCCCCTGTTGAAAACCCTTTTTTTTCCATAAAATTCATTTGAATTAGCAAACCTGATAAAAATCAAAGCTCCAGAGTAGCAAGAGTTCCAGATGCAACTATTCTACACAGCAGCTTTCTCGTTATACAGCAGACAATGTGAGGATAAAAGCTAAAAATGAGGTCAGAGAGGTTAAAGTGATCCAACTGATGGAAGAACCAATTATTCCACTTAAACAGAACATTTTCATGTAGTATGAATTAACTGGCACGTATATATTAGCAATATTTTAGCAATAAGAGAAATAATGGTTGCTTTATGGAAAACATAAGTCTGATATGTCATGGGCAACATTCCTTCAGAGTGGATGAAAGAATTCATGTAAATACCACAATCTCCCAACACAAAAGAATCTTTTATTTAAAAATATCCTTCTTCAAATTTCCTATCATTTCTCTATAGGCAATGGAAAAAGCTGATGTAGATCTCCAACCCTGACACATCATTTATACTACAAAGCAACCAATGATAAGGGGTAATGGCCTAGGGCAGGCCAAAGGATAAACAGAAGATGTTATATTTTTCATTACAACTTTGATTTCACAACATTTATTAGCTTCCACATGTGTGAAGCATTGGATGGGATATACATAGTGAGGATAAACTATTAGATTACAGGCTAGTTCTTTTAACTTCGCTTATATGCTAAATATTAGAACTGACTCTGAAGGACCAGTCATTTAGAAATGCACAAGTGCATTAAGGACAGTTAAGGTTGATTTATACTTGTGCGTCAAATCGACGCCGTAGGTACGGTGTAGTTGCGTACCCTACGCCATAGCCTGATGTGCACCTCCCCAAAAATGTAACTACGCGTCGCGGCGACGCAGACCTCAACAACTGTGATTGGTCCGTTTGGTAGCATCGCATTTCCTCCTACACTGCAATAGCTTCCCATTGGGCGACTGATGGGCAGGGAGGGAACTCTGGCTGCACTGCTTTCCATACAGCTCTACAGACCTCTGAAATTATGGCGGACCCTGTGCTTGACACCAGTTTGTAGCTAGCTGCTACAGCCTGTTGACTTCCACCTGAAGCTAAAATTCGAATGGTGATTGCCAGTCTCTGAGTATACTGTGCGTACATTGATGCGAAATAAATGGTTGGAGACGATGAACCAAATCGTCAAATCCACCTGCCAACATCCGAAAATATTTGAAATGCATTTCCTCGTCCATGTCTCTCAGTGGCCGGACAAGCACAGAAAATTCAGCCTCCTTCAGTTTCAGTCGCCATTGCCTGAAGTTTGAGTTTCCTCGTGTTGAGTTTCAACATGAAGAAACTCAACACAGTGGCATAGAAACCCCACTGCCAACTAGCGTTTTGGCAGTGAATTGCAGAGCGACGCAGACACACCAACACATAAGTATAAATGCTCACAATGGCGTAGCCCACTTGCGTAGGCTACGGCGTAAACTAGTATGCACAAATATAAATCACCCTTTAGTTTGGATCCTATTCAGCCCAATGGAAATTTTGATGCAAGTGATAGGGATAATGCCTCAGTTTATCTTGCATTGAGCTCAAAAGCTTTTGATATTGTCCTCAGGTAGCCGAATCAAAAACTCAGTGACAACAAGGATAATGGTTCACAAGTGATTTTATGATTGGAAGCATTAGTATGCATTATTTTTGTAGTATATAATCAGTGCCCACTTTTTTTTAGGTATTTCCTGTATCTAATAAAGTGGTCACTAAGTGTATGTTTGTGGTCTTTTGCTGTGGTAGTCCATTCACTTCAAGGTTCAACATGCACACCACCGTTGTAATGTGTGGTTATTTATGTTGCTGTCATTTTCAGCTTGAACCAGTCTGACCATTCTCCCTGACCTCTCTCATTAATGGGGCACTTTCACCCACAGACCCACTGCTAACTGGATGTTTCTTGTTTTATCGCACATTCTCTGTAAACTCTGGAGAATGTTACATGAAAAAATCCCAGGAAATCAGCTGTTCCTGAGATACTCAAACCATCCCGTCTGGCAACAAAAAACATTGCATGGTCAAAGTCACTTAGATCATTTTTGACACTGATCAACAGAAAAAGACTCTTGCATGTCAAAGTGAAAACAGATTTCTACAAACTGATCTAAATTAATTACATGTATAAAACACAAATAATTGATAACATAGGTATTCACCTGCTTCAAGTCAATATTTAATAGATGTGCCTTTGGCAGCAATTACAGCCTTGAGTCAGTGTGGATAGGTCTCAATTAGCTTTGCATATCAGGACACTGCAATTTTTCCTCATTCTTCTTTCCAAAACTGCTCAAGCTCTGTCAGAATGCATGGGGATCGTGAATAAACAGCCAGTTTCAAGTCCAGCCACAAATTTTCTTTTGGATTGAGATCTGGACTCTGACTTAGCCACTCCAGGACATAAACTTTGTCGTTTTAAGCCATTCCTGTATATCTTTGGCTTTATGCTTGGGGACATTGTCTTGCTGGAAAACAAATCTTCTCCCAAATTGCAGTTCTCTTGCAGACTGCATCAGGTTTTCCTCCAGGATTTCCCTGTATTTTGCTGTGCTCATTTTACCCTCTACCTTCACAAGCCTTCCAGGGTCTGCTGCAGTGCAGCATTCCCACAACATGATGTAGTCACCACCATGCTTCACAGTAGGGTTGGTATGTTTTTGATGATGTGCAGTGTTTGGCTTATGCCAAACATAGTGTTTAGTCTGATGGACACAAGCTCAATTGCAGTTTCATCAGACCATAGAACCTTCTTCCAAATGACTTCAGAGTCTCCCACATATCTTTTGGCAAACTCTAGCTGAGATTTCATGTGAGAGTTTTTCAACAGTGGCTTTTTCTTTGCCTTTCTGCTATAAAGTTGTGACTGATGAAGCACGCAGGCAGGAGCTGTTGTATGCCAGTCCCTCCCATCTCAGTCACTGAAGCTTGAAATTCCTCCAGAGTTATCATAGGTCTCTTGGTCCCTATCCTGCACAATCCCTCAGTTTTTGAGGATGGCCTGCTCTAGGCAGCTTTATAGCTGTGCCATTTTCTTCCCATTTCTTGATGATTGACTTAACTATACTCAATACTCCAAGGGATATTCAGTGACTTGGAAATTTAGTTGTATCCATCTCCTGACTTGTGCTTTTCAATAATCTCTTTGCAGATTTGCTTGGAGTGTTCTTTTGTCTTCATGGTGTAGTTTTTGCCAGGTTACTAACTCAGCGGCAGATGGACTTTTGAGATACAGGTGTATTTTTTACTACAATCAATTGAAACACCTTGATTGTACACAGGTCTCCAAAAACAAATCTCCATTTAACTAATTATGTGACTTCTAAAATCAATTGGCTGGCACCAGTGATGATTTGGTGTATCATATTAAAGGGGGGGAGATACTTAAGCAATCAGTTATTTTGTATTTTATATTTGTAATTAATTTAGCTCACTTTGTAGAGATCTGTTTTCACTTTGACATGGAAGAGTCTTTTTCTGTTGATCAGTGTTAAAAAAGCCAAATTAAATCCACTGTAATTCAATGTATAACAATAAAACATGAAAACTTCCGCAGGGGGTAAATTCTTTTTATAAACACTGTATATTATATATGTTATATAGTAGTAGTTTAAATTTACACAACAACATAAAGATTTCTGTAGATAACACATATATTGGTCATGTAGTTGACTTTCAGGAGGAAAGCTTTAGTCCACAGAAGGACAAAGTTAGACCCAGGATAAAAAGTGGCAATTGGAATTCATTCTGAAGAAATCTGAGGTAATATATTTGCAGAGGAAAACAACAAGTGGGATATCACAGCAGTAAGGGGATTTGTAAATGTAATAGAACAGTTTGATGAAATTATTAAAGATGAACTAAAAATGATTTCTTTTACTAGCTGTGGTGTGAAATATAGGTGGGGGTCATGTTCTACTGTCTACAAAACTTACATCACATATAAATACTCCACAAATTTCTGATCACAATGTAAAGAAAATGTGAATGCACTAGAGAGTGCATAGAAGAGAATTACCAGCATGTAGCTGAAGTCAGAAAATTCCAGCTGGGTGGAAAAAAATCCATATTTTGGGGTTTCTTTCTCTGCAACAGAGCAGTTTGATGGAGACTTAATTGAGGTATGTAGTACCAAGAGAGTAGATACAATAAGGACATTCAGGATTTCCCTAAGTAGAGGAGTTAAAAACAAGGATGAGAGCATTAACTCAATTGGCCGAATAATGCAAGGAGATAAGCAGGAAATTTTTTCACCTAGAAATATATTGGGGTTGAGAACTACTCATCCAAAAAAGTTGCAGAGGAAGAAAGTCAAATCATAATTAAAAAGCATTTGGGTGCCTACTCGAAGTATTTTGAACTACAACCTACAGTCCAAGTCCTAGATGCTCATTTAGGCTGCATAGCTCATTTAGTATTTTCATATATTTTCTATATTTCAGCAAAACATTAGATAGGTTTCCAACAATTGGGAAAGAGGAATTGAAGTTTTCATTGAGAGGGGAAGTATGGGGGGAAAGCAACTCTGGCACCTCCTGTACATCTTACTGAATGTTTCTATGCATTGAAATCTATAAATGGCAGGTAGACAAGGCAGATATTCAACACACTGGTTTTCTAATAATTTAAGCTGCAGCCATGCTCTATATTATGAGTTATAAGAGAAAAAAAAATTATACATTCTGAAGGGAGAAGCAATTTTCATATTTTCTTCTCCTCGGGGAGGTCAGATCCTTCAGGCAATTATTAGTTTTGATGGATTGAGTAGTCTTTTGAAGTGTGGACTGCAAATTAGCATTTGAAGGCATCATGACAAACCACAACTGACTCACAGTCAAATTTTTGAGATGCTGTAGGGTCTTTGGCACACTGTACTTACACTGCTATTACCAACGCCCATTTCCCTGATATACCAATGGACTCTCAAGTGGCCAAAGGTGAAGGGCAGAGGTATTCCAGGCAGAAAACCGATGGCCCCGAGGAAAATTGTGTTGCTGAATCCTAACATGCATAATTAAGTGGGTCACAGGGCCCCAAGGATTAGGCTAGTATATTTAATGAAGGACAAGGATTTAAACAGGTAAATTAATACCAAGAAGAGTCTTCTAAAAGATGTAACCCTCCAAATGTGACAAGTTGTAACACATTCCCTCTATCATGAATAACCTGGCATGTCTGGGAACAAGTAAAAGTAGGATCCCACCACTCTCCGTAACTTTCGCCACCTCCAACAGGATCCCACCACTAAGCACATCTTTCCCTCCCCCCCCCGCATTCCGCAGGGATCGCTCCCTACACAACTCCCTTGTCCATTCGTCCCCCCCATCCCTCCCCACTGATCTCCCTCCTGGCACTTATCCGTGTAAGCGGAACAAGTGCTACACATGCCCTTACACTTCCTCCCTTACCACCATTCAGGGCCCCAAACAGTCCTTCCAGGTGAGGCAACACTTCACCTGTGAGTCGGCTGGGGTGATATACTGCGTCTGGTGCTCCCGATGTGGCCTTTTATATATTGGCGAGACCCGACGCAGACCGGGAGACCGCTTTGCTGAACATCTACGCTCTGTCCGCCAGAGAAAGCAGGATCTCCCAGTGGCCACACATTTTAATTCCACATCCCATTCCCATTCTGACATGTCTATCCACGGCCTCCTCTACTGTAAAGATGAAGCCACACTCAGGTTGGAGGAACAACACCTTATATTCCGCCTGGGTAGCCTCCAACCTGATGGCATGAACATCGACTTCTCTAACTTCCGCTAATGCCCCACTTCCCCCTCGTACCCCATCTGTTACTTATTTTTATACACACATTCTTTCTCTCACTCTCCCTTTTCTCCCTCTGACCCTCTGAATATACCCCTTGCCCATCCTCTGGGTCCCCCCCCCACCTTGTCTTTCTTCCCAGACCTCCTGTCCCATGATCCTCTTGTATCCCTTTTGCCTATCACCTGTCCAGCTCTTGGCTCCATCCCTCCCCCTCCTGTCTTCTCCTATCATTTTGGATCTCCCCCTCCCCCTCCAACTTTCAAATCCCTTACTCACTCTTCCTTCAGTTAGTCCTGACGAAGGGTCTCGGCCTGAAACTTCGACTGCACCTCTTCCTAGAGATGCTGCCTGGCCTGCTGCGTTCACCAGCAACTTTTATGTGTGTTGCTTGAATTTCCAGCATCTGCAGAATTCCTGTTGTTTGTTTTTAAAAAAACTACTGGATATAGCCCAGCTATTATGGGTAAAGCCCTCGCCACCATTGAGCAGATCTACACAAAATGTTGTTGCAGGAAAGCAGCACACATCATAGGGGTTCCCCACCACCCAGGACATGCTCTCTTCTCACTTCTGCTCTCAGGAAGAAGGTACAGGAGCTTCAGGACTCACACCACAAAGGTTCAGGAATAGCTATTACTCCTTAATCATCAGGCTTTTGAATAAAAGCAGATAACTTCACTCCACTTCATCATTGAAATGTTCCAAAAAATCCTATGGACTCACTTTCCAGGACTCTGCATCTTATGTTCTCAATATCTATTGCTTATTTATTGATTATTATTATTATTTCTTTCTTTTTGTATTTTCACAATTTATTGTCTTTTGCACACTGGTTGAGCCCTGAAGTTGGTGCTGTCTATTATGGTTATTATTCTATTATGGATCTATTAATATGTCCACAAGAAGATGAATCTGAGGTTTCTATATGGTGACGTATATGTACTTTGATAACAAATTTACTTTGAATTTTGAAGCCTTCCTGATCTCATCCTCATAATCCACCATTTAAAGGCAGTATTAACAGGAATCATCATTGCAAAGGTTATATGTCAAGGCTTGTGATCACACTGAGGATACCTTCTGTTGTTCTGCCACACCGAACAATCTAAGCAGTACAGATTCAAAATCAATTCTGGTATCTTTAAGCACAAGATCCATGTAGCACACTGGCTCAGTGACAGGAGGAGTACTGTTCTGTGCTATCCTTCATGGCTCTGAACTCGTTGCTGCCACCCCAGCAAAGAAGCAACTCTGATTCAATAAAGATGGAAATCCAAGGCAAAGGTGGCATTGATGTATCTTCAAAATAAAAGTCTTTTAGGTACCAAATGAAACTGTAACATGCTAGTCTGCAGAAACAGGCATACTAAGTAGCTGAACCAGACTGCTGCTGACAAAGCTAAATGAATCCAAGTTGATAATCTAGCTATCAAATATATTGGAATGAATAAATTTACATTTCAGACTTATGAAATTATTTACCTTGTTAAAACAAAAACAATATTTTAGATTAAAGTTGAAGTCACTACATTTTCAAGCAGCAGAATATTTACATAATTAAATATTTAATACATGTTTAAATAATATCACCCATGAAATATCTACATCCATGCAAATTTTGAGAACAGCTGCTACATAATTCCAATTTAATCTTCTACTCAAATTCAGCAATGTATATGCTTTTTTGTTACAATACAGTTGGTTTGAATTGCTAATAAGTTAAAATAGTTAGTTAAACTGTGTGTCAGACTATATAATTGGATATTTGGCAGCCCACAGAAAAATTATGGGTTGTCATTCAGTATCAGTTCAGTTTCAGATCTTTTATCTGCCATAATCTATATTGCAGTTAGTAGAGGGAAGATTTGAAAATGACAGACTGGCTAGATCAACTTTAAATATAGGAACCTGAAGAATGAACTTCCTACCTAAAGAGAAATTACTTGCAATAAAGAAATTGTTTCAAAGTGTCACCAACTTGACTTCTGGACTTTTTAGTGGGGCTAGATTGAAAGTGATCTCACTGCAATATACAGGGCTTGACATCACAGAGTGGATGAAATGCTGACATTTCCAAAAGAGCATAAGACCATAAGATATAGGAGCCGAATTAGGCCATTTGACCCATCGCGTCTGCTCTGCCATTTCATCATGGCTGATCCAATTTTCCTCTCAGCATCGATCTCCTGCCTTCTCCCCATATCCCTTCATGCCCTGACCAATCAAGAATCTATCAACCTCTGCCTTAAATATACATAAAGCCTTGGCCTCCACAACTGCCTGTGGCAAAGAATTCCACACATTCACCACTCTCTGGCTAAAGAAATTCCTCCTCAACTCCATTCTAAAATGACACCCCTCTATTCTGAAGCTGTGTCCTCAGGTCTTAGACTTTCCCATCATAGGAAACTTCCTCTCCACATCCACTCTATCAAGGCCTTTCACCATTCAATAGGTTTCAATGAGGTCACCCCTCATTCTTCTGAATCCTAGTGAATACAGGCCCAGAGCCATCAAATGCTCTTCACATGACAAGCCATTCAATCCTGGAATCATTTTCGTGAAGTTCCTTTGAATCCCCTCCAGTTTCAGCACATCCTTTCTAAGATAAGGGGCTCAAACCCACCCACAATACTCCAAGTGAGGCCTCACCAATGCTTTATAAAGTTTCAACATTGCATCCTTGCTTTTATATTCTAGTCATCTAAATGGGGTATGCTTAAAATACTTTCACTAGTTAGGATTGAGATGAAAATAAGTTTCTTCACCCAAAATTCTATAACTTGAGAGGGCTGTAAAAATTCAGCCACTGACTATAAACAAGCCAGAGATGAATAAAAAATTGGATTTTTTTTTTAATCAATTCCCGGGGAGTGGCATTAAAGTAAAAGGTCTGCCGGAATTTTAAGATGTGACAGAGTAGATGCTAAAGATTGGATGGCTTGCTCCCATATCTCCTTCTCTTGCAATGCAGAGTTGAGAAAGATATCAATGAGATTTCAGCAGCAGCAACATTGAGATAACTGGAAAGAAGTGATGCTACAGAGATGAAAGGAGGAAACTTTGGTAATTGTTTCATTGATTTATGAGATAACATAGTCAAGATGAGGAAATTGTAAATCAAATGCTAAAACTCTTCAGTTCAATGGTAGGTTCTGGTGAACTCAGACAAGTTTTCACCTAAATTCATTTTGGAAAAAATACTGTAACATTTTGCATTAAAAATTACATAATACAATTTTTAAAATATAGTCTAAGAATGAAAGGTAATTCAGATGTTATGAACTTTATGTTTTCTCAGAAACTGTAAATACTAAGTAATTCAATGGACTGCCTTGACTATCCAGCAGTGATTAGAGTTTAATTAAGCAATAAGAAATAGATATGTTTAGGATTGACTAAAATGTTATTCATAGTTTTAAAGGAAAAGCTACAGGTACTTTCATAAAGGATACTCTATGACACTGGCCTAGGAATTGCTTGGAAAGGAGGATTAAATATGTAATAGTGTAAAAATACTTGTGCAGAAGTCCAAATCAACCTTTTTGGATCAGACTTAACGCAATTATTGAGGCGATTTGGTATGTCACCAAAGACTCTTGAAAATTTCTATACTTGTACAGTGGCTAGCATTCTGACTGGTTGCTTCTGTAATGGTTTGGAGCCTCCAATGCATAGGACCACAAGAATCTACAGAGGGTTGTAGATTCAGCCTGTTCCATATAGGCACAATATTCCCTGTCATCAACAATATCTTCAAGGGGCGGTGCCTCAAGAAGGTGGCATCTATCATTATAGACCTTCTCCATCCCAGAAATACCCTCTTCACATTCTACCATCAGATAGGAGGTTCAGGATCTTGAAGACTCACACTCAACATTTTACGAACAGCTTCTTCCCCTCTGTCATCATGTTTCTGAACAGCCTATGAACCCATAAATAATACCAGCTCTGTTTATTTTAGTAACTTACAATATTGTTTATGGTTTGTACTGTAGTGCTGCTACAAACCAACAAATTTCACAACGTATGTCAATGATAATGTAAACTCAGCTAGCATTAGCCTCTGTAGCATCAAAGACATCTTCAAAAAGGCGATGCCTCAGAAAGGCAACATCCATCAGTAAGGGCCTGCATCACCTAAGATATGGCTTCTTCTCAGTGCTACCATCAAGGTTACAGGAATATGAGGTTTCACATGAGGTTAGTGAGGTTTTAGGAACGGTTTCTTCCGCTCCGCCATCAGATTTCTAAATGGAGAATGAGCCTATGTACGCTATCTACTATTTATGGTTCCCTTTTTCAAAGGTCAAAGGTTCAAAGGTCAAATTTAATGTCAGAGAAATGTATACAATATACATCCTGAAATGCTTTTTCTTTTTACACTACATATTTAATTTAATTAAATATATATTCTTGTTGTAATTTATGGTTTATTTTATTATTATGTATTGTATTGTACTGCTGCCACAGAACAATAAGTTTCACAACATAGGCCAGTGATATTAAATGTGATTCTGATTCTGACCTGTCAACTGCTTATCAACATATAGTATATGTCAATATCTCATGCAAACCACCTTTGAAAGGGCCACAGAAGTACAAGAATACACATGTAAAAGATAGAGATATGCAGTTCAGGCCACAAAGGAATACTATTTTATTTATTGTTTTAGTGAATGTCAGGCAATGTAAGTCAACACAAAAAGATGTTCACAACATTTATGGGAGTAATTGATGGCATTGATATTCAGAGGTATATGCCAAAAAGCCTAAAACTGTTATTAAATTACTAAGCAATTTCAAAACTAAAATTGTCATAGAGATGATTCTGAACATCATAAGATATACTGTATATAGGACAAATTCACTTTACCTTACTAACAACCCCACAACAAAAATTAAATATTCAATAAGAAAGTAGTTAGCACCATTCTTGAGGAGCTATGCATGTTACTGCAATAAGTTTCAAAGCTAGCTGACCTGGAATTCAATATGAGGTACTCTCATCCAGCAATGTAATTTAGACCTTTTGCTCTGTTTCATGTATCCTTCTTGCATTCTATATTTCTTGAAATCTTATTTGATTTTCTTAAATATCTCCATAGTCTGTATAACTAATTGTATATTTCCATAACTTTAGCTCCTAACATTAATTATTATTTTTATATATTTGCTTGATTAAAAGTTTCTTCAGTTAAGGAATGCACCATCATTGAAAGGATTTTCTGAGTTTCATAGCTATTTAACTGAGAACAACTATTGTTGATGGGAGCCGTTTATGAGTAATCTTCAGCCAAAAGCATTTGGATCTTGTAATAGTTAAATTTTCAAGAAACCAAGACATTGTTTAGAAGTCACATGGATATCTTATACACAATTTGAAAGGGATCATATTCTTTCCAGTGTTATTTGATACGTAGCCACAAATCATCAGTCCACTGGACACCTTGATTATCTTTATCCTACAGAGAATTGAGGAGAATTCTTCTGCTTTTCTTCAAACTCAGGGAAATCTGAAAGCATATGCTCTCCGGACTTTTAACCTGTGTATCCACAACAAGGAATGAATAAAAAGTATCCTTATCACAATATTATCACTATCTAGGACTATATTTTTTTAAGATCATGGTCCGATCTGTTTGCTGTTTCTATTATCTTTAGTTCTTATTTTATACTCTAATTTCAATCCCCTCCATTACCTAGTAACCCAATAGCTATCTGAGGAAATTGTAAAAGCAAAGCTAGTGATAGGGAAGCCTTTATTCATCACAACAAGTAAGCATCATTCTGGAGACATTCTTCGCTGAAGCTCACAAACCCAAAGGCGCATCACATTTTTATACTCTTAAGGTCAAAGTTTACTGCTTGCAATGTACTATAAGAACAGAAGGCTAATTGCAAGCATCAGATACATATTTACATAAGTACAACCACTAGAATTCATAACGTGGCCCATGTGCCTGCAGCAGCCCCGACAAACAGGGATTGGAGCAAGTAAGGTATGTATAGGTTAATATGTCAGAAGTTCCCAGAGGTATGGGCCAGAGACTAACAAGACTGTGGGCAGCTTAGAATATTCCTAATTAACATAGAAGGGGAATTGAATAAACCCCACAAATCAACACCCCATAAAGGCTGATGCACTGAAGTATAGTAAAGGAATTGAAACAACAGTATATACTGAAGGAGGCTTCTTCAATTACCAACTCACACATGTAGCCAAATGGAAGCCAGATGGATCCTACCAGTTGACAACAGATTATACTGCACTCAGTAAGACTACACCACAATGGCATTCCATTGTGGCCAGTCCAGCCTTAATCCTTAAAGCCTCTCCCCAGCACAGAGAATATTCACAGTCCCAGACAATGCCAATGGATTTGCAAGGTTGCCATTAGCTCCTGAGTCTTAGGACTGATTTGCCTTCACCTTAGAAGGACAACAGTATACATGGACTCGACTACCTCAGGGTTTCCACAATAGCCCTGCAATCGTCAACAAGGTCATGGCTCAGACCTTAGGCAAGCTTAACTTGACACCATGCCACAGTGCAATTCTACAATATGTAGATGATTTATTAATCTCCTCAGACAACAAAGTGGGGCAATAGTGAGCGTTTTGGAGGCATTACGGCACTAGGGATTTAAGACCCCCCCCATATACAAGGCTCAAATAGACAATAGACAATAGACAATAGACAATAGGTGCAGAAGTAGGTCATTCGTCCCTTCGAGCCAGCACCACCATTCACTGTGATCATGGCTGATCATCCACAATCAGCACTCTGTTCCTGCCTTCTCCCCATATCCCTTGACTCCGCTATCTTTAAGAACTCTATCTAACTCTTTCTTGAAAGGATCCAGAGAATTGGCCTCCACTGCCTTCTGAGGCAGAACATTCCACAGATCCACAACCTCTGTGTGAAAAAGTTTTTCCTCAACTCCGTTCTAAATGGTCTACCCCTTATTCTTAAACTGTGGCCTCTGGTTCTGGACTCCCCCAACATCGGGAACATGTTTCCTGCCTCTAGCATGTCCAATCCCTTAATAATCTTATATGTTGCAATCAGATCCCCTCTCATCCTTCTACATTCCAGTGTATACAAGCCCAGTCGCTCCAATCTTTCAACATATGATATTCCCGCCATCCCTGGAATTAACCCAGTGAACCTACACTGCACTCCCTCCATAGCAAGAATGTCCTTCCTCAAATCTGGAGACAAAAACTGTACACAATACTCCAGGTGGGGTCTCACCAGGCTATTATACAACAGCAGAAGGACCTCTTTGCTCCTATACTCAACTCCCCTAGTTCTGAAGGCCAACATGCCATTAGCTTTCTTCACCCCTGCTGTACCTGTATGCTTACTTTCAGTGACTGACGAACAAGGACACCCAGATCTCATTGTACTTCCCCTTTTCCTAACTTGACACCATTCAGATAGTAATCTGCCTTCCTGTTCTTGCCACCAAAGTGGATAACCTCACATTTATCCACATTAAACTGCATCTGCCATGCATCTGCCCACTCACCCAACCTGTCCAAGTCACCCTGCATTCTCATAACATCCTCCTCACATTTCACACTGTCACCCAGCTTTGTGTCATCTGCAAATTTGCTAAAGTTACTTTTAATCCATCTAAATCATTAATGGATATTGTAAACAGCTGCGGTCCCAGCACCGAGCCTTGCAGTACCCCACTAATCACTGCCTGCCATTCTGAAAAAGACCTGTTAATCCCTACTCTTTGCTTCCTGTCTGCCAACCAATTTTCTATCCATGTCAGTACCCTATCCCCAATACCATGTGCTCTAATTTTGCCCACTAACCTCCTATGTGGGACCTTATCAAAGCCTTTCTGAAAGTCCAGGTGCAGTACATCCACTGGCTTTCCCATGTCCATTTTCATAGTTACATCCTCAAAAAATTCCAGAAGATTAGTCAAGCATGATTTCCCCTTCGTAAATCCATGCTGACTCAGACCTATCCTGCTACTGCTATCCAAATATGCCGCTATTTCATCTTTTATAATTGTCTCCAGCATCTTCCCCACCATTGATGTCAGACTAACTGGTCTATAATTGCCTGTTTTCTCTCTCCCTCCTTTCTTAAAAAGTGGGATAACATTAGCTACCCTCCAATCTGCAGGAACTGATCCTGAATCTATAGAACATTGGAAAATGATTACCAATGCGTCCACGATTTCTAGAGCCACCTCCTTAAGTACCCTGGGATGCGGACTTTCAGGCCCTGGGGATTTATCAGCCTTCAGTCCCATCAGTTTACCCAACACCATTTTCTGCCTAATGCGAATTTCCTTCAGTTCCTCCGTTACCCTAGGTCCTCTGGCCACTATTACATCTGGGAAATTGTTTGTGTCTTCCCTCGTGAAGACAGATCCAAGTACCTGTTCAACTCATCCGCTATTTCCTTTTTCCCCATAATAATTTCATCCGTTTCTGTCTTCAAGGACCCAACTTTGGTCTTAACTAATTTTTTTCCTCTTCACTTACCTGAAGAAGCTTTTACTATCCTCCTTTATATTCCTGGCTAGCTTACCTTCATACCTCATCTTTTCCCCCTGTATTGCCTTTTTAGTTATCTTCTGTTGCTCCTTAAAAGTCTCCCAATCCTCTGGCTTCCTGCTCATCCTTGCTATGTTATGCCTCCTCTCTTTTATTTTTATACTGTCCTTGACTTCGCTTGTCATCCACGATCACCTCTTACTCCCCTTAGAATCTTTCTTCCTCTTTGGAATGAACTGATCCTGTACCTTCTGTATTATTCCCAGATATATCTGCCATTGCTGTTCCACTGTCATCCCTGCTAGTGTATCTTTCCAGTCAACATTGGCCAACTCCTCCCTCACGGGTCTATACTCCACTTTGTTCAACTGTAATACTGACACTTCCGATTTTCCCTTCTCCCTCTCAAATTGTAGATTAAAACATCATATTATGGTCACTACCTCCTAATGGCTCCTTTACCTTGAGTTCCCTTATCAAATCTGGCTCATTACACAACACTAAATCCAGAATTGCCTTCTCCCTGGTAGGCTCTAATACAAGCTGCTCTAAGAACCCATCTCTGAGGCATTCCACAAACTCCCTTTCTTGGGGGCCAGTACCAACCTGATTTTCCCAGTCTACCTGCATGTTGAAATCCCCCATAACAACCATAGTATTACCTTCGCGACATGCCAATTTTAACTCTTGATTTAACTTGCACCCTATATCCAGGCTATTGGTTGGGGGCCTGTAAATAACTCCCATTAGGGTCTTTTTGCCCTTACAGTTTCTCAGTTCTATCCATACTGACTCTGCATCTCCTGATTCTATGGCCCCCCTCGCAAGTGACTGAATTTCATTCCTCACAAACACAGCCACCCCACCCCTTCTGCCAATCTGTCTGTCCTTTCGATAGGATGTATACCCTGAATATTCATTTCCCAGCCCTGGTCCTCTTGCAGCCATGTGTCTGTTGTTCCCACAACATTATACTTGCCAATTTCCAACTGAGCCTCAAGCTCATCTACTTTATTTCTTATACTCCGTGCGTTCATATATAATACTTTTAATCCATTTAAGGTAATACTTTTATTCCCCTCACCTTTCAAATCGATTCCTCTTGCCCTTGGCCATACTCTCTGATCCCTTCCTGAGCTTTCTGCCCCGTTAATTCTGTTGTCTTTCTTAACTTTTCTTATTCTCTCTTTCCCTTTAACTCCATCCTTATATTTCCGGTTCGTCCCCTTCCTCCCCCCCCACTACTTAGTTTAAACACACCCGTGTTGCAGTGGCAAACCTGCCTGCCAGAATGCTGGTCCCGTGTCTGTTAAGATGCAACCCGTCCCATAGAAAATAGAAAAGCAAGCAGTGCAATATCTGGGACATGTTATCTCACAGGGTAGAAAGGCCACGTCAGATGACAGAAGGACAGCAATTAATTCCAGTTAATGTGAGGGGAGTGAGGAAGGTAACGAGACTGTTCAATTACTGCTGTAACTTCACACCAGGATTTGCAACACTGGTGGCCTCAATACAGGCTTTAGACAAAGGAGGGAATACCCCTCTGGAGGAAGTAAAGTTGGAGTCAGTAGAAAGGAAGGGCTTCATGTATATTAAGAAAGCTTTAGGATATTCAGAAAGCTTGTAGGTTTCTGCACCTGTTTTAGGATTATCAGATGTGACTTGCCCCCTTCACCTTCACTCTAGCAATGAGGAAGGGTACCACAATGCTGTAGTAGCAGAGGTCCATGAGAATGCAACAAGACCAGTAGCATACTGTTCAACAAAACAGACTCCTGCTGCAGCTGAACTTCCCCAGTATGTCACAGCCTTGGGCTGTGCTGGTTTGCCAGCCTGTATAGCAGAAATAAGATGCCAATGTAAAGGAAACTCCACTGGAAGGGAAAGCAGAGGAGATTTTTATAGATGGGTCTGGGAGGGACATAGATGGGAAGCCACAGATTGGATGGCCATGGTGACAGTGACAGGAGAGTAATTAACTGCAGGAACACTGCCAGGAGGATGCCCTGCTCAGGTGGCAGAACTCATGGCTTTAATAGAAGCACCATACTACAGCTTCAGAGAAAAATGAACCTACATACAGACACCAGGTCTGCATTTGGGGTGGAGCATGATTAACTGAAGGTATGGGCACAGAGGGTGCTCATAAACTCAAAGGATGCAGGTATCACAGCCTGGTAGGGAATCTCCAATGTCATTGAACACAAAATCCAACAAAAAAGTAGTGGATACAGCCCAGTACATCACGGGTAAAGCCCTCCACACCACTGAGCACATCTACATGGAGTACTGTCACAGGAAAGCAGTGTTCGTCATCAGGGATCACCACCATCCAGGACATGCTCTCTTCTCACTGCTGCCATCAGGAAGAAGGTACAGGAGTCTAAGGACTCACACAAACATGTTCAGGGACAATTATTATCCCTCAACCATCAAGCTCCTGAACCAGAGGGGATAACTTCACTCAACTTCACTCGCCCCAATACTACAATGTTCCCACAACCTATCGACTCACTTTCAAGGACTCTTCATCTCATGTTCTCAAGATTTTTAGCTTATTTATTATTATTATTTCCTTTTTTTAAATTTATTTTTGTCTTTTACACACCGGTCATCTGCCCTGTTGGTGCTGTCATTACTTGACTCTGTTATGGCTACTGGATTTCTTGTGTATGCCTGTAAGAAAATGAATCTCAGGGTTGTATATGGTAATGTAAATGTACTTTGATAATAAATTTATTTTGAACTTTGAGGTATTCAGTACAGGCACCTAATACAAGAACTTCTAGAAGCAAGGATATTGCCTGCAGTGATTAACGTAAAGGTTCACGAGAGAGTGGAAAGTAAAGAGTAGAAAGAGAATGAGTGGGCAGACCTCAGGGGAAAAAAAGTAGCAGAAGAACACAAGCCAATAGAAATTGCCAGCATAGAAGAAAAACCAACCTATGTCAATCTCTTCAACCTATATAGGGCTGTGGAGAAGAGGAGGAACAACGGAGGGACCAGATGATAGCTGAACACATGGGAGAGAAGCAGCTGTTACCCCAGCATGTATTAAAGTTATATCGTGTCGCGATGCATCAGCGAAGGCACAATATTATCACGACCTTCTAGCAGTCTTGGTGGTGGTCAGGGATGGGCAGGGGCATTGAGAAATTTTGTCGAACATGTATCGGTTGTACCCAATATAACTCCAGTGAGGGAATAAAGGTGCAGCTAGCAAACCTGAAATGGCCAAGGAGGCCCTGGGGAAACAACAGATAGATTTCATGGGGCCCTTGCCAAAATGCAGGGGGGAAAGCTATTGTCTGGAGATCATGGATCATTTCACCCGGTGGTAGAGGTGTTCCTAGTGAGAGATTGTATCACCAGCACAGCGGCACAGATTTTAGTCAGGAAATCCAGCCCAGGTGGACTCAGATCAGGGAACACATTTCACAGGGAAATTGATGAAGGAACTGTACAAGCTGTTAGGGATTCAACGTACCCTACCACCCTCAGAGCTCAGGAATGGCAGAAAGGATGAACTGAACAATTAAAGCTGAAAAATTAAAACTAAAGCTATAGCATAGATGGGAAAGGTATGAGTTGATGCATTGACAAGAATCCTGATGAGATAGCAAGCAACCTCAAACCCCAAGCTCGGTCTGAGCCCATACAAATGACTGACAGGGTGAGCAACGCAACTCCCTTATGAGGTGGTTACGGGTTGCAATGAACCTGGAACTTACATGGATAAAACAACCCAGTGAGCTGCCTGAAAGGCAGAGTCCACCCCCCCTCCCCACCCCAGGTGGATAGGACCACAGATAGTGCTTCTGATAAATGACATATATTTGTGTACAGACCCAGTGAGGCAGCCAGTGGAAACACTGGACTCCAGTTAAACCATATGAGTCATCTTCTTGTTGCCTTCACAAACAGACAAGAGACCAAGTCCACCCATTAGTAGTGTCATTAGAGACTGTTGGTAACTATACTTTGTAATGAAGTCTGGTTCCTGGAGGTGGATGATTAGTTCCATAGATCAGAATAGAAAAACATTGAGGAAAATATATGGGAAGGGATCCAAGTTAAGTCAGAGGATCAAGTTCTACAAACTAGATGGAAAGGCAGACCAAGAAATAGAGAAGAAATTGCACACAGCACTGGAAGGAGGCTACTCCAGCTGTATGGGGAGTGAACTCAAATAAGCAGGGCACTTTTAGTTGCTGGGCCATCGATCAAAAGGACAGTCCGAGAGGGGTGCCATTGGGGTGAGGTCCTTACAGCTATTTGAATAGAGACCATTCCAAGCCATCGTGTCGGTTGATCCAGGACACCCCCTTCCACCAAGCCATCAGACTGATTAATTCATGTTGATACAATTGTATTTCAATGCTATATTGACTGTTTTGTTGTACATACTATTTATTATAAACTACTATAAATTGCACATTGCACATTTAGACGGAGATGTAACATAAAGATTTGTACTCCTCATGTATATGAAGGATGTAAGTAATAAAGTCAATTCAATTCAAGAAGACTGGTTGTCAAGCTCATTCTGATACTCTTCTGTCATGGCATGGAATGTGAACTGTTGCCTGTGAACCTGAAACAAAGTGTGACCCTGCCCACAGAGTAACTACTGACAGCCATTACTAGTTGTTTTAGCCATCAGAGATTGAAGAGGAGAAGAGGATGTTATCAAACTTCTGGAATGTTTTGTTGCCATCTCTGCACAGTCTTCTGGACAGCCAGTTAGGGATGTTAGAGAGTGGAGCTGTAGGTACACACAGGATTAGTAACTGGGGAAGGGATCCGAAGTGAAGAGCATTTTCGCTAACCCACTTAATCAGATCCTTCTTAAAGCTTGTCCTCACTGGGTCAGATTTCTGTCCAGGAGCCAAGTCCTAGGTGGATCCAGTCTTCAGTTCTTATTGTAAATGTAATTAAGTACAGGACACTTGCAATTAGCCTTCAATTCCTATTGACAGTTGTAAGCAGTAAATTGAAGTTAAACTGGCCCACAGACTAAGTATTGAATATGCAACAGCCAAATGTTAAAATAATGGGGTTGTGTTAATTAGTTTGCATCAAGCCGGGCTACTTGCACCATTGTTAAGTGTGTGCCTTCAGCCTGCTGATGGTAGCAATGAGAAGAGGGCATAGTGGCAGACCAGACTGATGTTGTCAGTTAACATATCAAACATGGTCACAGGTATAGATAATCAATAGTTTTTGTGTACTTACCATATTTATGTACTCAGAGACAGCCCTAACAAAATTAATTTCAGGTGACTGGCACTCTGTCATCACTAGTTTTTAGAATATTTGTGTTAGTGGTGCCTAGCCATTTGTGTTAACTGTGTGGCTAGGAACAGCTCAAATATCATCTATATGTTTGCTGACGATACAACTATTGTTGGCAGAATCACAGGTGGTGATAAAAGGGCGTACAGGAGCGAGATATACAAGCTAGTTGAGTGGTGTTGCAATATCTTTGCACTCAACGTCAGTAAGACTGTGGAAAGGGTAAGACAAGGGAACGCACACCAGTCCTCATAGAGGGAGCAGAAGTGGAGAGAGTGAGTGATTTTAAGTTCCTGGGTTTCAATATCTCTGAGGACCTAACCCGGATCCAACATATCAATGCAGCTATAAAGAAGGCACAACTGCAGCTATATTTCATCAGGAGTTTGAGGAGATTTGGTATATCACCAAAAACACTCATAAATTTCCACAGATGTATCTGGGAGAGCATTATAGCTGGCTGTACCACCATCTGTTACTGAGGGGGTGGGGGTTACTGCACAGCATTGTAGTAAGCTGCATAGAGATGTAAAATCAGTCAGTTCCATCATGGGCAGTAGCCTCCATTGTGTCAAGAACATCTTCAAGGAGTGGTGCCTCAGAAAGGCAGTGTTCATCATTAAGGACCCCCACCACCCAGGACATGCCCTCTTCTCATTGCTACCATCAGAAGGCTGAAGGCACGCACTTAATAATTCAAGAATAGCTCCTTTCCCCTCTGTCATCCGATTTCTGAATGGACATTGAACCCATGAACACCACCTCACAACTTGTTATTTCCTGTTTTTTTGCACTGCTTATTTAATTTAACTATTTAATGTACGTTTATACTTACTGTAATTCAGTTTTTTTCTCTCTCTATTATCGTGTATTGCATTGCACTGCTGCCACAAAGTTAACAAATTTCACAACATATTCCAATGATATTAAGCCTGATTCTGATTAATTACGTTCTCCCAAAGGTACTCGGGCCTTTAGGGGTGTCTTCTCAATTACAATGTGCTTTCACTATGTATCCCAAAAGAACCATTTGTCATCCCAAAGTGTTGAAGTAAACAATGTCATTGTAACTATTGAAATTGTATTGAATCACCTACTGTTACCTTTGATCTTAAGGGTACAAAGATATGATCCACCTTTGGGTTTGTGCGCCTCTACCAAGAGTGTCCCCAGAATGATACCTGCTTGTTGTGATGAATAAAGACTTCTATATTACCAGGTTCAGTATCTCTCCTGTGACTTCAGTCCCAGCATGGCCAACTCATGTGTTTTTAAGGAAGAAAGACAGGAGGTTTTATTTATCATATCTTCCCAGTATTCCTTCAGCAGTCTTCCTTTAGCATTCCAAAGTAAACTTTTATGAAATAGTTAACTTGTAATTCATAAGTGCACAGCAAATATTTTAATTAACCTCATCAGTCAATAGACAACTTTTAATCATCACAAATTCAGTCCATTCAGCTTTGCATCTTTCAAAGCCAACGTGAAGTCTTAACTCATTCCTCATCGCCAAATAATTGGCTAAAATAGGTCAATAGCAATAAAACTAATCAAGCAATCTAGTCAGCAGGTTATCTCACCAAAAGAATGGAACATGACAGGGGAGATCAGCATATTTTGCAGGAGTGGCCATCAGAAATGATTTATTATCTGCATATACTATACACTCCAGATCCCTGTCAATTGATTGCATGGCTGGTTCAGATATATAAGATCATGAAAGGCATTGACAGGGTGAGAGCACATAGGAAGGGGCTGTTAAAAACAGGAGAGCATGGATTTAAGATCAGAAACACGAGATTTAAAAGGGGCATCAATGACAGCTTCTTCTTCACATAAAGGATGGTGTGTAGTTGGAATGAGTGACCGGAAATAGTGGTTGAGGCTGACACATTAACAACATTTAAAAGCCATATGGATAAGTACATGAACAGGAGAGGCTTAGAGGGCTGTAGGCCAAATGCAGGCAGATGGGACTAGCTCGCTGGACTACACATGGATGACATGAACATAAGGGCCTATTTCCGTGCCGTTTGACTCTATGATTCTAATACTCTCAGCAAATATTATGTCATCAAATTCAACTAAGTCGTTTCTTTTCTAGAACAGAATGTGTCATTGAAAGGATAATAGCTCCAGTATCATCTTCAGTGTTTCTGCTCTGCAAAAAATATTTCTATTATGTCTCTGTTGTTTTGCCATATGTTATGCTAAAACTTAACAGACATACACAATCTTATGAAAGCGCCTGGATTGTTTCTCGCATTTTGTACATTTCCAACTTCCTGCTTTGGCAACTGGTAAAGAAAAATTCTGACAAGTGGTCTTAGAAACAATCTAATCATTGCTTTGAAGATCAAAGCAGCATTTTTATGACAAAAATAAGAAACTACACTCAACTAAACTAGTCGACTATCTATATTTACATTAATTCACACTCACATTTAAATAATAACTGAAGTGAAGTTGGATTTGACAGTTTCTTGTAATTTTTCAGCTCTATAACAGCACAAGGTTCACATTTGATGATAAATCCTTTACCTTCTCACCTACTGTTCCCCATTTTACTCGAGTGCTTGATGCCCAGCTGACATTCTCGTTTTCCAAGAGCTAGTTATCTCCTGACAATCCATTTAAACAACCATCATTCAGAAATTAGGTTTCCTGGGGGTATTCAATTGCAAATGAAATCACAGGCAGTACTTTTATCACCATGACTTACATTTGCACAATTTGAACAGAGATCAATGCACACTCATTTACTCCTTTCTAATTGTCTCTTTTCTAACTGAATATAGTATCACTAACAAAATGAAGGAGCTCATAGTAAGGGAAGTCAAAGCTAGAAATGATGTGTCCTGTAAAGAGCAAAAAGCTGAATGAAGTAATTGATCAATTCTGGAAAGGTGCACCAAACAAGTTTTGCACTTTCAGTGACATGTAATTTTGTTCAAAGTTGTGGTTATACCAGCAGGCTATCTACGTAAGGTTTTAATGCGTATCAAGCCAGATTTCTTTATACAAAAAGTTATTAAATAAAGAGAATCAAAGTTGGTATAAGGTTAAAGTGTCAAAAGTATCCCTCTTGACATAATAATGCCTTGTAAGTGATACTAAATAAGTTGGAAACTGATGCAACATTTCCATTCATAGACTGAAATGTCAGTGTTCATTGGCTTTGTAATTAAGTTCTTGTTCACTGGGGAGAGGTGAAAAATCCAGTAGCTTTCCATAGTATTTAGGAAGAACTGGAAGGAAGTCTTGATCCATCAGATGAGATCTACAGTTTGCCAGAAAGATTAGAAATAGGGTAACCTTGTACCCATCTGCTCAGCTCGGTACCAATCATCATTTCCTTCCCTGATACTTCTTTCTCTTTCCACCAATCGTTGTTCCATACTTCAGTGCATTTTCTTCTGCTTCTGCTTCAAGCATAATCCTCATAATCCTCATATACCATTTTCTTTGAATGGAACACTGGAAGAGAAGTCTGTAGAATCAGAGGAACACCACCAGCAAAGGTGGATTCAATCATTATCTAATAGGCAGATGCATAAACATACATCTGGAAATTCTTTTCAACTGGCAATTCTAAACAAGCAATACAGTTAAGTCAGCAAGTTATATCTTTCTTCTGTAATTTATTTCACTGAAGTTAATGCTACAACACTGCACAAACACTAATGCCTACACTACACAGCTTGTAATAACAGTGACGGATAAACTCTCAGTAAATGTGCAGTAAATGGCAATGAAGGAAGCATCAACATGGATCCTGTCCATTTTCCTCTTCTTTCCTCTTATTAATGAACTCTCAAATAATCTGCACAACAATCTAATGTCACATGGAACTGCTACTCAAATGATCTAACTTTTGCCCCCCCCCCCCATTTCTACAAATGGTACACAAGTATTCACAATTGGGTGCAATGAAAATCAGTGATTAATGTAAGAACTGTCATAGATTCCTTTAAAAATGTTTAAAGCTATGGTCTCCCAATTCTTACAACAGTACAGCATAATAGAAGGCTATGGCCCACAATGTTGCATTGCTGTTATTTATTTCTGAGCTTCATAGTCCTGTGAAATTGATTGATTGATGATAGATGATTGATGGCATCCGTCTGTCTCGAAGGACAAGGAACTAGCTGACCTCTCCAGGGCACAAGCCTCGGTGGAAGCTTTGGAGATGCTGGGATGCCCAGTCGTAAAGATGCCCCTTTCGGCCTCACTGGTGTAGTCCAAAGGTAAGGAAAGCAAAGCAATACATTTGGCACCAGCTTGGCTGCAGGAGCTGCTGGAAGGGTGTTCAGTGACATCCAACCGCCTTGGGGGCTCCACTCCAGACTTTTTGTCTGTGTTTACTCCTGTAGTCTTCATCTCTCCCAAGGCAGTGGGGCTATTTACCCATAGTTAGGGATCTGGTTCACGAGCACCAGGGCGCGGCCAGGTAGGCCTGCATGCTACATGTGCAGGAGCTAAACCTACTCCCCATCTTCTGTAGTTCAGCCTGAGTCCAAAAGGAGTTCAGTTTCTGTGTGTACTGTGAAATAATTCACTAATATTGTTCAATATGGCATTTGAGCCATGAACCTAGTGGGCTACTCTACTTCATTAGAGGTTTGAGGAGATGTGTTGCAAGTTTTCATAAATGTATGATGGACAGCATTCTGACTGGTTGTATCATAGCCTAGCATGGAGCCTCCAGTACAGTGTACAAAATCACAAGGGGCTGCAGAGGATTATAGCCTCAGCCAGCTCCATCGTGAGGACACCCACTCCACCAGTGAGTGCATGTTCAAGAGACAGCATTAAGGACATCGACATCAGCAGTTCAGGAACAGCTTCTTCCCCTCTATCATCAGATTTCTGATTTTTTTTTGCACTATTTATTTATTTTGTAATTTACAGTAATTTTAAGTCTTTGCACATACTGGTGCCACAGAACAAAAAGTTTCATGTCATATAAGACACTGATAATAAACCTGATCTCGATATGCATTTTTAAGTATTTGGCTATTGATTAAAACCAAGTTCAGTAGGCACTTGACAAGGACTCCTGATCTTAAATGCTATTGAATGCTTATACTGGGTTTACCAGACATACAACACTTCAAACTCAGTTAACACTTGTACTAACCTCTAAGCAGCAGAGTGCTTATTTAAAATTCTCCATTACTAAACTTGGCTTACTTTATCCCAACATCTGCGACTGCTATGAAATTAAATTTATATTTGATATTTTTAGAATAGCAAAACTTTTATCTCTTCTGTGATGCATTTTTTGTTATGCGATTTAAGAAAGGCAAAAAAAATCACAAATACAATTTCACAGACATTTTTAAGATGTTTACTAAAGTTACTAAAACTCAGTGATGAATTGCCTGAAGATTATGAACAGCACACATTTAATTTTAAGTAACTGTTTCAAAACTAATCATTCCATAACTGCAAAAATGCTGTTATAAAGGAAACATCTGTAGATATACTACAGTAATTCCTTCGCTAAGACATTCTAATGGACTTTTTCTTTCCTGTGACTGAAATTACAAAGTGCAAAACTGTAATGTTTGACTTTTATAGGTGAACGTTTTTTCTTATTGTCCAATGTGACTTGCAAAATTTAAAATTGTTTCAAACATAATGCCATAAAAGGGAGGGGGTCAAAGAAACCAATCCTTATGAGAATAAACAGGCTATCCAATTTCAAAAGCAAATGATTCAGAAATTCCACCATTGAAAGCAAATTATCAGTACAATTTATCAAGAAGGAATAATAACACCAGATGGACTCCAGTCTGGAAACTCAGAGTATACTTTCACATAAAAAGGTATCCTATTGTCACCAGACAACATGTCAAACAAATCATAAAGTATGCAAATGTTATTTTAGCTGAACTGAAATCTCTCATTACACAGCTCTCATGAGGTTGAAAGATGCAGTACAAAATACTTTTGGGAACATTTAATTGAACCAAATTACATAAGTTACTTTGTGAAAATGACAACTTTAATAAAAATAAAGTGAATGTTTTTTCAGAGATCATCATATTTCCCATGGCTTTGTTTACTATGTTATGGCTTAAGTAAATGATGGCAGGAAAGGGTAGTGGGGTGGAGGTACTGATAGCAAGTAGGCAATAGTGTGTGATGTACTGTAAATTTACATCATTTAAATCCTATTATATATTTACAGTATACATATTTTGGTGGAAGTATTTCACAACTATTACCTCTACTGAAAGGAAACCATATTGAAAGCAGCAGGTGGCTGGAATCAACACAACAGCACACCCTCTGATCATTTTACTGGAATTACATTAGTAAGCTGCTGAAAGTTCAGCTCAAAAACATTACTTTCATTAGTAATTGCTTATCTTTGTGGAAAAAAAACAAAGACGGATTTTGAAAAATACTCAGTAAAACTTGATTTAATTCAAGTTCATGTGTAATAATGTGTTAAAATGCATTTTTGTTGTTACTAGCAGAGAGGAAATGTGTGATTCCCCTCATATTTAAGCTCTTCATTCTTAATCATTATATTTGTTGTCACTATTTTATAAACATTTGGGTGAATTGTAGCACCAAATCATAACTCAGGGAAAAACGTCCTGAACTAATTATTATATAAATTCCTATTTTTTCCTTATCATGGTCAAAGCAGAAGGTCGACTTCCTCATTTACACATATATGATTTCCTTTTCCAGTGTGTTAAACTGAGTAATTACCACTCTACTATTGGCAAAAAATGGAAAATAAATATGTAAAATCTAAACGCTTCCATAGGTATTTGGTATCAGAATTTCCAATAATCATGCTTCAATTGAAAGCTATCTGACTGATCTTGAATGCTCCCTTCTAATTTAGCATGGCAACTTGGAAAATGTTTTACAATGCAATGAACTGCAGTTGATCAAGATTGTCTCCCAAGCCCATTGATAGACTCCCACCTTGAAAGACAGTAACTCATGCAAACCTTTGGCATTGAACTTCAGATGCAAAAACACATCAAGGATGCACACTAAAGGGAATTAATTGAAACCTGTCAAATGTTGAAAGGCAAACACGAGGAATTCTGCAGATGCTGGAAATTCAAGCAACACACATCAAAGTTGCTGGTGAACGCAGCAGGCCAGGCAGCATCTCTAGGAAGAGGTACAGTCGACGTTTCAGGCCGAGACCCTTCGTCAGGACTAACTGAAAGAAGAGTTAGTAACGAAGGGTCTCGGCCTGAAAGGTCAACTGTACCTCTTCCTAGAGATGCTGCTTGGCCTGCTGCAATCACCAGCAACTTTGATGTGTGTTGCTTATCATACGAAGCCTAAAGGGAAACCACTGGTCTGCGGAAACAAAATGGCTGCTCGGAATAATCTGAGGCAGCCCTGGAAATTCTTAGCAGATTTCAAATTTCAAAGTATGCTGTTTATCTTTGTGATTATAAGGATATGCTTTTCCCACAAGTGATATGCCAATCAGCTGAGGAGAATGAAGAGGGAGGGAGGGAGGGAGGGAGGGAAAGAGGGAGGAAGAATAGAAAAAGAGAGAAGGAAACCTCATCAACCACTTTCTGATAAATCCATGAGCTGATTAATCCTCTTTGTAATAAGCCATGTTTGAACTTATATATTTGCCTTCTAATCTATACTCTGTGATAACTTTTCACTTTTTTCATTCTTGTCAAGTAGACACCAATCAGCAATCAAAAAGGAGAAGGGCTTACACTTGTCTTAGAATGAAGAAGTGTTTGTATTTATTGGGACCACAGCCAGAGGCAACACCCACACAACTGTGCAAAAAGACTGCAGGAGCCATGCACCTGTTCTCTATCTGTATTATATTCTGTGCTATGCGTTTGTTATGTTTATTATGGTAACTAATCACATGAGTGTGGCGTGGTAAAAGTGAAGGAAATAAGTTGCGTCTTCTTTGTTCTTGGCAGTTTGTAGTAGCTGGGGGTGATGGAGGTTGTATTTTTTGCTGACCGCTTAATAACTCTAAGTTATGCTTAGTTTATACTTGGGTATGCTTATGTTTCATCGCTTCAAGATTGTATGTTTGCTAATTGCCGATAAAGTAACAAATGCATATCCTCGACTTTTGGAGCAATCATTATCGGAGTGAGGGCACGTCATGCAAGTATAATGAATCCTTGGGTTCTCCAACAGCGGTAATTTTTTTTGGTTTGGTTTGGCTGCTACAGGCTGCAATCCTTACGGAGCCACCTGCTCACTTTATTTACCATTCGCTTGGCAAGAAAAAGAAGTAAAATGAAGGAGAATGACTTTCTGACCAAACCAAATGATTTGGTCAGTTGGTAAAGAGTTTTCTTCTACCTCCTCCTCTTCATTCTTTTTCTACTATGTGCAGCTGTATGCCACTCCCACAATATTTGGAAATGGTTGCAATGAGCTGAAACCAGTCAAGCTCATCATCAAGTTCCAAGTTGGATGCCTACATCGTCTGCACATCAAGCACTGGCTTTTCATTCTGTTGTAATTCACTGCTTGTTTCCGTGTCCTCAGAGTACAGAAATGAAGACAATGTGTATTGGCACCTGGCAGCCCAGTTACTGCAACCCAGTAACTACCAACACAGAAACAGTTTATAAAGCACTAAGTAGATATACACCTGCGATCAACCTGAAAGAGATTTCTGCTGTTAAATAAGTGTTCAGCTATGACAGTTTAAGATTATGTTAGCTGGTCCACTGAACTCCAAAACACAAAAGATATTGTATCAAATCTGCATTGTCAGCTGGTATTAGAATGGCACAACCCACTCCTATACAGTACATACAGGTATCAAATGCCACTTTGCTACCAAAGGAATAGAAATATCTTCTAACCTACAGTTGCATTGAAACATTAGGTCAAATACTTTGGTGGAGAGCTATAGAATTTACAATAATTTTAAGGGAAACAAAATAAAATATAGAAATATTTTACAATACTGAAGGGATAGAGCAAGTTACAGGAAAAAGATTCAGTTCGGTGAGATTTCATTTCATGCAGTTAGATTTAAAACGCTTATCCAATATTGAAAGTTTGTATTTTAAAATTCAAAACAGGGGACAGGTGCTCTAATATTTGTGCTTCTATCAGTTTGCTTTTTCAGCTTGTCCCATTTTCTAAGCTGACATTTAAACCTCACAAACCCTCATAAGTTCTTTTCCAATTTGTTTGCAAGTCATTTGAAAATCTAATGTTACCACTGTGCTAAGTCATGCTTTGACTTACCTGCTATAAGAAAAGATCTGCAAACAAAGATAGCTTTGAACTCTCAAAGTGCAAACTAGTGTTCAAGTCATTTCCCTGAGTTTTTCCCCCAGACGGGCTCTCTGAGACTACCATTAAACAACAGTATATATTTTTAAGTATGAGTAAAGTTGGTAAAATTACTTTTTCTGCATATTTCATAAATAATTCAGTAAAACTTTCGAAAAGAATTAGACAGCAGGATTTAGAATATTGCTTTGGCTGAAGGATCTGCACTGATACCTAGTAGGAAAGCTGTAAAATACAGACGCTCGGATTGCACATGACCCTTCAAATGACCCTCATTTTTAGCCTCTAGCAAAATTTGTTCATGAAGTTGAGGCTTTAGAGACAATATTAATTAAGGTATTCAAGGAGGCAAAGGACAATGAATCGTTATTTGTAGGAAAATGCAATTTTTATGATTTATTATCATACAAACTTTATTTGAGCTTTTCCCTGCACAGAAAAACTGCTTTAAAAGTTGGATTAGTTTCTCCTGCATTTCCTTAGAAATACTTATCCATAAAGTGATTCACAATTTACAAGTTGTCACATTGCCAACCAGATAATAAAACTTTAAACTGACCATATCAATGTATTACACTAAACTTAAAATTTGGTAGTGAAAGTCTAGTGGAAATGGCAAAAACAATTGTGAAATACAATGAGTGTAGGAGTAATACTTCTTTTTAGCTTAAGTTTATAGGAAGATAAATCAAAAGGTCTGTATAACAGGCAGCCAACTGCTATCGCTCCTTTTGGTGCCCCTAGAAAAGTTTACATGTACCCCCTCTGTAGGAGAATTCTTAAACTCTTGACTTCCTCTGAATTTACATCCTCTCATCCAAACATTGCAATGCCCATTCTGCAGCACATATTTCTTTCCTCTGGCACTTCCAAATACTAGAACTGCTATCACTTTTAACGTCTATACTTGCTTATGTATATTCATAGCATCATAGATTACTTATCCTTGCCTTTAGATGCTGAGCATTCCTCACTCTGCTACATGTTTGTATGTTAACCTTTTTCTTAAGCTCTCAGGCTGTATAAGGAAACAGATCAACAACTCACATGCATCACTTGAGCAATACCTTATACCTTAAACAGGCAGGTGACGCCAATTTCCAGGACCCATTTTTAAATGGGAAGTTTCAGAAGAAAATGGCTTCCAGAAATCCTAGTCTTTTTTTCCATATTCAATGGAAGGGTTAAGGCATCACTCCATTCAAGAGTCAACGCGCTATGGGACAGTGACTCCGAGATACCAAGTATACTGAAATAAGGTCCTACATAAAAAACGAATATTGATCCACCACATATCAACTTTTTAATGTCTTGTTTTAAAATTTGGAACAATTTAAAACTGATCTTACCATCAGTTCTGAAACAGATTAGATGGCAGCCTTTGTTACCAATCTGACTCACACTCAAATGGCTTTTGACGACAGGCACAGGACTAACAAAAATCTGGAAACTTGACACAGGCCTGCATGGTAAGTAAAAGCATCTCCTATTCATTTTGATTGTATTTTGCTGCATCTGCCATTTTTGTATGCTCTGGCAAATCAAGACAAACTACTTTTGCACATTCTGAAGCAGCAAGCAATATGGTAACTTTTGGAGTCTTGTCAAGGAAAGCAATATAGATACACTTAGCAAGCAAGGACAAATTTTTATACTGAAGTGATGAAGTTGCAAAACTTCTTTAGTGGATCTCACTCTCACACCTGTCTTTTTCGGAGACAAGAGTATTACATCAGGCACAAAATGCTGGAGGAGCTCATCAGGTCAGGCAGCATCTATGGAAAAGAATAAACAGTCAACGTTTCAGGCTGAGACCCTTCATCGTGACTCTTCAGCCTGAAACATCAACTGCTTATTCAGTACTGTCGATGCTTCCAGACCTGCTGAGTTGTTTCAGCATTTTGTGTGTGTTGCTCTGGAGTTCCAGCCTCTGCAGAGACTCTTCTGCTTAAGCATTACTTCAGAGCTATAGCAGAATATGTCTATTTGATGCTTAATATCAAAATATAAGCATTGCTTTTTTTCCTGCAGGCAGACTCAGTGCTCTTCGAGCACTTCTGGTTTCCATTTCATTTTTTCTCCCTCAAATGACGTGACTTTTTCCTCTGAAATCACTCACCCCACCTGCTATCATTGATGCTGTCTCTGGAAACATGTAAAGTTTACATCTGAACTTCAGAGTCTTTTCTGCAAATGGTATTTGGCATTTTTGGCATTCTGTTGAATGTAAAGGCAGTCCAAAGTGGAAAAGAGTGAAATCAACCTTTGGTCATGGTACTAACTTTTGATAAATTATATTGGCAAAGATAACAAATTAACAGTTTATATTCTATTTGAGTCTATTTCTATTGAAGGAGTCTTCTAACTCCCATGATTCCCTGCAGAATTCCCAAATACTTCCATGGTTCTGTTCTAACCTACAACTGTTCTTTCATTTCAGCTTTTTATTCTGTTTTATCCTGCTGTATCTCCTCTCCAGCATCTGCACAATGCTCCTGCCCTGTCCTTTCTGGGAAACATTTGCAAAAACAGTGTTTCATTCACTTCATGAAATGTGCCTTGAGATAAATAAGACACAAAGGCAATTATTTAAAGCATGCTCAGGGTGGAGTTTAGCACCCCAATTAATTTGTAGTTTTATAGCAGTTTTGCTTACATGTTGCATTGTGGGGAGTTCCAGTGGCCATGGCCAATTCCTTAAAGTATCCACCTAGTCTTTACTCCACTTCTACAAAGCTTAAACCACTACCCCACTGATCTCCTTCTCCATTACCCTTGTCCCACACACCTTGAAGCTTGAATCCAAAGCCTACCACTAAACATATCTTTGCCTTCAACACTAACTCACCCCTCGCTCCCGCTTTCCACGGGGATTGTTCCCTCTGCGATTGCCTTGTCCATTTGTCCCTCCCCACTAATCTCCCTCCCAGCACTTATCCCTACAAGCAGCCTAAATGCTACACCTGCCCATACACCTCCTCCCTCACCTCTATTCAGGGCCCCAGGCAAAACCTCCCCTTAGACTCTGCAGGGATCATCTATTGTGTCCAATGGCTCTCCTTGTGGCATCCTCTAATCGGAGAGACTCGTTGTAAATTGGGGGACTGCTTTGTTGAGCACATCCACTCCATTCTCCACAAGCGAGACTTCTCAGTAGCCAACCATCTTCATTCCAAACCCTGTTCCCATTCTGATGTGTCAATCCATGGTTTCCTCTTGTGCCAAGATGAGGCCATCCTCAGGGTGCAGGGCAACACCTTATACTCCATCTGGATAGCCTCCAACCTGATGGCATGGAAATCAATTCCTCCTCCGGTAAACAATACACACCTCCCCCTAACCTCCTCAATTCCTCACTCTGACCTTTTATCTCTTTTCACCTGCATATTACTTTCCCTGGGATCCCCTCCTCCTTCCCTTTCTCCTATGGTCCACTCTCCATTCCTATCAGGTTCCTTCCTCTCCAGCCCTTGACCTTTCCCACTCACCTGGCTTCACCTCTCACCTTCCAGCTGGCCTCCTTCCCCTCCCCCCACCTTTTTATTCTGGCATCTTCCCCCATCCTTCTCAGTCCTGAAGAAGGGTCTCGGCCCAAAACGTCATTTCCATAGATACTGCCTGCTTTGCTGATTTAAGCAATTTGTGAGTGATGCTTTGGATTGTCCAGCACCTGCAGACTTTCTAGTGTTTATAATTTGCTACTCCACCTTGAATTCCATTCCTTTCTCTGATATCCCCACGTCCTAAACCCTTTCCTAATTCACAAGCGCTACAGATAAGAAAAAATGCCTCACAGATGAAGAGCATGACAGCACTGTACTCTGAGACGTCTGTTCTCATGTCCTCGACTCGACAGAGCATCATAAAGGTGGGACTCAACTGTGCCGATCAGTCCAGTCAACAACTTGACATCATTTCCAGTTCTTATTGCCCCACAATATTAAGTAACTAAAGTTAAAAATTAACAAAATCTGCTGTTTCTTTCGCATGAGCTTCATCCATCAAGTCTGATGTCGGCCTCAGCTGTTAAATAATGACAATGAGTCACTTTGTCATCACCAACAGCTTAATATTAGAGAAAAACATTCATAGGAACGCGTCAATGTTTACAGCTTGGGACTCAATTCACTCACTTTACGGAAAAATCACAATACAGTTTTCTAATGAGACAACCTTTCTAATAACATGGGGTTTGCCTGTATTCTCCCTAAGTGATCAGCAGCATTTCTGTATACCCTTTGCTTTATCCAGAGTCTCCAGCAATTTACTCAAGATATCTCCATATGAACTCTGGCTCGGGCACCCACTTTTACAAAAAGTATTTAAACAGGCAACATACTAGGCACCCAAATGTGTAGATCACGAAGGAGCAGAGGGGGCTTAGTATTTTGTAAAAATGAAGAGCTTTGTCTTTATTTTCTCCTTGCTTTAATTTATTAACGAAACGTGAGTCAAGATTGGCATCACGTCATCTTGGTTGAATAAAACTTATAATGGCAAAAAATCTGATAGGAACTTTAAGTAGCACACACAAAATGCTGGAAGAACTCAGCACATCATGCAACATCTATGGAGGAGAATAAACAGTCAACATTACGAGCAAAGACCGTTCATTAAAACTGGACCTCAGCCTCTGACGCTACAGACAAAACAACCCATGACTGTCTAATCTCTCCTTATAACTCAATCCATGCTGCATCCTGGCAAACTTTTTCTATACACTTTCTAAAGCCTCCATCTTCTTTCTGTAATAGGGTGAACAGAAATGTGCATAATACTCCAAGAGCATTCTAACCACGGTTTTATAGTAGAAATAACATAACATCCTGAATAATTCGGCAAACTTGACTCTTGGGAATGCAGGTACAGCACCTTAAAGACAAAGATCGGTCATTGCTGAGCTGAATAGCGCTGGGGCAGACTTCAAGCCAGATAAAGCCTCAGAGCCTGAGAGCTGAAAACAAGCCAGTGTTCAGTCCCACTACTCTGCACCGATTAAAGTGTTGAGGCTTGAGAATGGAAATCAAATAGGCGTTCAGCACTGTCTGCCTGCGTTTGACCCATCTCCCTCTCTTCTTGCTAGTACCATCGAGTGGGAGCTCTAATGCCAACAGGTTTGGGAACAGTTGTTTCCCTGAAGCCTTCAGGTTCCTGGACCAGGTTCACTCACCTCAGTGTGAACTGACTCCGCAGCCTCACCTTCGGGGACTCTGCAGTTCACGCTCTATGTATTATTTGTTTACCTTTTTATTATTTGCATGATTTGACTCTTTTTGCACATTGGATGTTTATCAGTCTTTGTTGTGTGTGCTTTTCATGGATTCTACTGTGTTTCTTTGTTTTGTGGGTGTCTGCATGAAAACAAATCTCACGGTTGTATATGTTCTACATACTTGCATAAAGAATTTCCTTTGAACACTTCACATGCTCAATGTTCAGTACAAAGAATTGCAAATAATCAGCATCCCAGCATTTACAACACATAAGATAACAATTTAAACCTCCTGCAGAAAGGACATCCTTTGTTTCTTATTCCATTATCTTCCCTTTCATTTTTCACTATCATCCACTTCAGTCATTTAATCTCTCCATTTCTCCTCTTCCCTGTACTCTGCATATTAATGTATGTTTCAATCTTTTTGCAGTTTTGTTGGAAGATTATCAACCTGAAAAGTTAACTCTGCTTCTCTCTTGATGGATGCTGCCTGACCCATTAAATATTTCAGCATCCTCAGTCCTATGCTTTTGCATTGTAAGTTTTGCATAAGGCAAACACTTACTTGCAAAATGTTTTGAGTTTGAGCTTTCACTTTGCAAGGTGTAGGACAAATAGTTTTCTTGGCTACTCTAAACTTCATCAGAATATAATTAGGAACAGAGTCTCACAATGGTGAACTCCAACAGTTTGTCGGGCTGCATTTCAATACAATAATGTAATGAAACACTAGATGGCAAAAGTTAACCATGGGAAATGTTAACCCTTGCATTTTGCTAACATCACTCTTCAGAATTATGGATGGTTTGGTTTATTAAATAAATAATGCAGTAATGGCTACTGATGTTAGTAACCCTGAGGTTATATAATAGAATTAGATTAATCAAGACCAACTTGTGAAATGCCTCGTATGGTAAGGTACATATCTGAATGACAAAGTAGCAACAGTCTTTGAGCACCCATTCACACTGTAAACAGTCTCAGGATTCCAAATGCTTTGACATTTTTTAAACTGTGGGAGTTTTGTTAATGGGTTAGTATGGATGGCAATTATTGAGTCAGATTACCTTGCCCTCTTTACGGAAGTATACATAATAGGGAGTGACATGATAGAAAGGAAAATTAAAAAAAAGCCAATGAATCTGATAAGTAGAAGGAACATTGGTTCAAATAAAGCTAACCTATCGAAACATAATTTCTAGATGTGGATTTAATTTTTACGTTTACTCACTCCCACCACCACAAAAAAAGCTTTTACCTCAAGCTGTTTTCACAGACAAATACAGTCAGATGTGATGTTTGTCTTCAGCAATACCAAGATGTCAGGATTCCTGGCAGTGCAGTAAGAAATCAATTGTCACTTTCTGACAGTTTAAAAGTCTCCGTGTTGAAAGAACACAACTGCTGCTGTTGAAACATTTCAAAACACACACTCCTTTCACCTCCCCAAACAAATTGCAGACTGAACTTCAAATGCATTGCAAGACTATTAGGTAATCCTTTTTTTGTTTAGATTCAATAGGGTTCAGTGACAAACATTCATCTCCCTTTCTATATTCAGCCATGTTCTATCACCAACTGCATAAAATTCTGAAAAATATAAAAGCATAACAAGTATACCCAATCCATAAAACTATTAAACATGACATTTATTTGTAGTCAATTGCAAAATTTTATTTTTACAATCCTCAAAATAATTTTAAATATACTTCTTAAATATCTGGAAGCCAAACAAGTGCAGCAGATAATAATTTGTAGATTTGTAGCTTTGTAGCTTTTATACAGGAATTAAAACAAATTTATAGATAAGATCAAGAAATTTCTAAACTAGCATATGGTTTATGGTTTCACCAACAAAGGTTCTCCACTATATTTGAGATGGATAGATTACAGCATTTAAATGTCAATTTCCCTAATAAATAACTAGAGCTCTGAACTCTGGAGTTCTTCAGAATGCACTGCCATATTGTGGATTGTCTAAAAATTTAGAATGGGTATCAAATTTGAATTTGTTTTTCTATCCTTTTCAAACAAACCCATCGGTATTTCCTCAAGGATTCCTAAGGATCAATCATCATTTAGATAGCAGCTTAGCCCATTTAAAATGGGTTTCTGAGGACCTTCTGCTTCACTGATGGATTTTAAGAGCTCAAAGAAATTCAGTTACTATGGATACTTTGTATTACTTTCAATATTCTTTTTTTAAAATCCAAACTCAAAACTTTAGAAATAGTTCAAATGAAAGCCTACCACACTCCTGTGACACAACTAAATTAACTATCTGAGCATGTTTGGTGAAAAGAGGCCCACTTTCTGAACTGACAAATCATGCCTTAGTTTACAATCTCAGTCCAAGAAGTACAGTTGCAACTCACTGTGTATATACTGTACACTGTAGATGCAACCTATGAGAGAAAAACTATCAGCAGAAGAAGCAATCTGATTAGTCCTCCTTCATAACACTTTCATTTCACTCCTACCTAGCTGTATTTATCCAAATTTTTTTTCAAAATTTATAATCCAATCTGTTGCAAGCACCCTTTAGGCAGTGCACACCCTATTTTAATAGCTTAAAGAGAAAAAAATCTTATAATCTCGAAATCTGGCTCCACTGCCACTAAACTTAAGTTTCTATTTGCCAACTGCTAACAGAAACACTGTCTCCTTCCATACTGCGTTACAGGTTCTTCATCATTTTGCATTGTTCCCCCTCGGAGAAAAGCTTGTCTTTCCAGATAAACTAAATTCCAGAATCTTGAAAACATTGAAGTAAATTTACAAATCTGCACCAACATTCTGACATCATAAAATACGGTGTATAGAGTTCGACATAATATTCCAACAAGGACATAACCAGATCAATCAAAGTTGAACAGAAACTTCCTTCTTTCTGTATACTATTCCTCTGTTGGAGTTTAAATTTCCGATGACTTTTTTCAAGTTAGGCTTCAATATGACTTAACCACCTTTGTATAGAGCTACCTCTGGACAATATATTCTTAGCTCCCCTTCTACATTATTCCAGTTAATTTCTGTTGTCTTTCCTCAAGAAGACATCACCACATTTTCCTACATTACATTTTATTTGCCATGTGTCTTTTTGCATCAGTCTGAGTCTGACAAAGACTGTTGTGATTATTCTTATTGCTTACTGCATTTCCTGGAAAAATCATAAATGTTGCAATAGTTATCCATGATCTGTTTGATTTATAAAGCCCCATGTTCGCAAAACTTACCTCTGTGAAATATCCAAGTGTATTTTCTAGATTAATTACCAATGTAAAGGAGAATACAATCGACAGCCCCAACAGATTTGCAGGTGAAGTGTCGCATCACCTGGAAAGACTTTTTGGGTCCCTGATTGGAGGCAAGGAAGGGGGAGAATGGGCAGGTGTACATTTCAGCCACTTGTGGGGATTAAGTGCCAGGGAGATTGGTGTGAAGGGCAAAAGGGCAAGTGAATTACAGAGAGAGTGATCCCTGTCAAAAACAGAGAGTAAGGAGAATGTGTTTGGTGGTAGAATTCCATCGAAGGTGACGGCAGATGTGGAGAATGATGTATTGGATGCAAAGGCTCATGGGGTGGTAGGTGAGGACAAGAGGAACTCTACACCTGTTAAGGTGGTGGGAAGATAGGGTAAGCACAGGTGTCCAGAAAATGGAGGAGATGCTGGTGAGGGCAGATATGTAGGCAGTTTATGGAATGATATAAAATCAACAAGGTAACAAGGTAGTTGTAGTGGGTGACTTTAATATCCCCAATATTGACTGCAATTTGCTTAATGACAGAGGCTTAACTGGGGCTGAATTTATTAGGTACATGCAAGAGGGTGTCTTGATACAGTATGTTTGGGATTGCATGGAATACCTTATATTAGGAAATTATTCTGGCCAGATGATCGGTGCTTAAGTGCATTTTGGGCTAGTGATCATAATTCTAAGCTTTCAAATTGTTATGTACAAGGATAAGGCTGGCACTTGAAGGAAATTGGGGAAAGACTAATTCCAACAATGTTATGCATAGGCTGAGGAGAGTAGTGCAAGCAGCTGCTATGACATGTGGGAATTGCTTAAAATGCAGCGAGTCAGAATTCAGGATCAACATGTTCTTGACAAGACGAAAGACAAGGATGATGAGGGATGTTGCAAATTAAGTCAAAAAAGAAAAGGCAGCATATGTAAGGTTTAGAAACTGAAAATGATCAGCCTCTTTGAGGAATATAAAGGGGAAGCTGGAGAAAACTTAAAACAGTGAATGAGGATGACTAAAAGTGACTATGCAATGTCCTTGGCAAATAGGATTAAAGAGAATCCCAAGGCATTTACAAGAGTGCAACTACGAAGAGGGTGGGATAAAGGAGAGAGGTTTATGCCTGGGCACATGAGGAAGTTGGCAAGGTACTAAATGAACACTTTGCATCAGCATTTACCAAGGAAAAGGACATGGAGGATAACAAGATTAAGGAGGGGTATGCTAATATTCTAGGGCATGTTGACATCAAGAAGGAGGCTGTGTGGCTCTTGAAGAACATTAAGGTAGATGTCCCCAGGGTCTAATTGAATCTATCCTAGGTTATTAAGAGAGGTAACAAAAGGAGCATGCTGAGGCTTTGACAAAGGTCTTTGTATCCTCTTTAGCCACAGGCAAGGTCCTAGAAGACTGGAGAATTGCCAAAGTTGCTCCTCTGTTTAAGAAGGGAAAACGAGACAAACCAGAACACTATAGGACAAAGAGCCATATATCAGAGATAAGGGAAATTACTGGAGAAGTTCCTTAGAGATATAATTTACTCACATCTGGAAAAGCATAGACTAACTAGGGATAGTCAGGATGACCTTGTTTGAAGGAGGTTAAGTCTCACAAACTTGATTGAGTTTTTTGAGGAGGTGACAAAAACTCAGGATTGCAGAGCAATGGATGCTGTATAGATGGACTTCAGTAAAAGTTTCAACAAGGTCCCCCATTGTATGCCGGTCCTGATGGAATCCATGGAGACTTGGTAGATTCAAAATTAGCTTGGCTATAAAGAACAAATGATAGTAGTGGAAGGGTGTTTTTCTGACTGGACATCTGCAACTAGTGGTTTTCCGCAAGGATCGCTGTTGGGAACACTGCTGAGTGTGATCTATATATAAATCATTGGATGAAAGTGTAGCTGGTCTGATTAGCAAGTTTGCGGATGACTCAAAACTTGCTAGAGTTACGGACTGTGAGGAATGTTGTTAAAGTATTCAGCCGGATGCAAACCAGTTGGAAATATGGGTGCAGAGAAAGCAGATGGAGTTCAATCCAGACAAGTATGAAGTGTTTCACTTCAGGAGGTCTAATGCAAGATGACAGTATACAATGAATAGTAGGGCCCTTAACAGTATTGATGCACACAGGAATCCTGTGGTGCAAATCCATATCTCCCCGAAAGCGTCAATATACAATAAGTAGATAGGGCAGTAAAGGCCACATACTGACATAATTGCTTTCACTGGATGGAGTGTTGAGTACAAAATTAGGGAAGTCATATTGAATAAAACTTTGGTTAAGCCACATTTGGAGTACATTGTGCAGCTCTGGTTGTTGCATTACAAGCTGGATGAGGAGGCTTTGGAGAAGGTGCAGAAGAGGTTCTCCAGAGTGTCTCCTAGATTAAAGTATATTAGTTATAATGAGAGGTTGGGCAATGTCGTATTGCTTTCTCTGGAGCATCGGAAGCTGAGGAGTGAGCTGATTGAACCTTTTTGTCAGGATGGGAATGCCAAATATGAGAGGGCATAGCTTTAAAGTGACAAGGAAAGTTAAAAGGAGATTTACAAGTAATTTTTATTTACCCAGTGAGGGGAAGGTACCTGGAATGAGCTTCCAGGGAAAGTGGTAAAAGCAGAGGCAATAGACAGGCACATGAACAGACAGTGGATGAAGTGACGCAGACCATCTACAGGCAGATGGGATTAATTTGGATTGACATCATGGTCGGCACAGACATAGAAGGGCCTGCTTCTCTGCTGTATTGTTCCGCAATTCATGTTCTAAATTATGATCATGAGGCTCTTTCACAATATGGACATAAGTACTTCTCTTATCCAGGTATTTCATTTCACACAGATCATGGATATGCGAGTTATTTCCAGGAATGCTTTATCACTTGGAATTTACATAGTGATTCATTACAAATTATGATCCTCTCTCCTAACAAAGGCCTTCTTTCATCAACAATTGTCCTTAACAAAGTCTTTTTTGATAATGAAAGTACATAAGATCATAAAATGGAAAATGTCAGATCAACTGAATGTAAAAATAGAATAACATCTAAAATCAATCTACTGATACAGTTTGAAGTGATCAAGATTTTACAAAGGAGACAAGTACAAGATGGCTCAAGCAACTAGGGTTGATTTCACCAGAGATGTGTTAGACCACAAGACACAGGAGCAGAGTTAGCCCATTTGGCTCGTCCAGTCTCTCCGCCATTTCATTATGGTTGATTCAGTTCCTTATCAGCCCGTACCCCCTGTTTTCTTCCCATATCCCTTCATGCCCTGACGAATGAAAAATCTATCAACCTCTGCCTTAAATATACCTAATGACTTAGCCTCCACAGCCACCTGTGGCAATGAATTCCACAGATTCACCACTCCCTGGCTAAAGAAATTCCTCCTTGTCTGTTCTAAATGGGCGTCCGCTATTCAGAGGCTGTGCCCTCTGGTCCTAGACACCCCCACCACAGGAAACATCCTCTTCATGTCCACTCTTATCAAGGCCTTTCAATATTCGATAGGTTTCAATGAGTTCCCCTCTCATTCTTCTGAATTCCAGTGAGTACAGACCCAGAGCCATCAAATGCTCTTCATATGATAAGCCTTTCAGTCATATTGACTAAGACCTCAAATACAAAAAATTAATCGTGTATTTTTATTTGACCCATTTCTGCTTTGAATTTTTTAATTATCATAAAAAACTTGTTTACAGTCCATTCTGACTGAAGATTGGAAGACAAAACAATGCTTCATTGTTTTGAACAATTGGCTGATAGTCAATTGCTCCTCTAGAAACAACTACCATGTGAGCCTTATGATCACATACGCAGTATATCTGACCCATATATCTAAGCACAACACCATTGATCAAAACATAACATGGACTCAATTGTACTGGACTTTTGTCCCTCAAACTCGCTACCAATATTAACTAATTAGGAGAACAGGACTGGCCAAGCTGACACTCCACATCCAAAAGATCTCCAGCAATCTGTGAAGGACATGAACATGCCTGATAGCAATTAGGAATTAGGCAGTCGATCTTGAGGCCCTGCCCCAAATACCGTCATGGCCTTTTGTTGCTGTCAAAGACCTTTGAAATGTTTTTTAAATGTCACATAAATCTAATAGTCTAAAATTTTTTTCAAAAATGAATTAAATTTTTAAAATTATAAACATAATTACAGTATAATAAATTTATCAAAAATGAAGCCAATAAAAATAAACAAGCCACTTATCTTTTCACTAAGGGTCAATGATTCCTCTCAAATGAATGAGAAACGAGACAGGAAGTGCTCAGTGGCAAGACCAGAGAGAGAGAGCGGGAGGCCAGATGTGGCAGCATCTGAGCTTCAGTTTGTCTCTGACTTTTGTTATTATACGCACAGGTGTAGAATTTAGCCGTTAGATGATCTGTACACAGGATCTGGCTGACAGTTTTTTTTTCACACACCTTGCCAGTCAGGTGAAAATATAATTTGCATCCCCGACTGACTGGATTACATAGGTAGGTCAGTACAACAAAGGAGGTCAGAGGCTCAGATGAAATTTGTATTCCTCTCTGACACCAAAGTTAAGCATTTCCATGGGTGATGGGCAGAAATTTGAGACCAAACCCTGTGGGTCATAGAGTAGCTGTACAAGTGACATTAAAACAAAGAATCAGAAGACAACTTTGGGGCAATAAACTAAGAAACGAAATAATGCAAATACCACAGTGGTACTAGAATGACATAGAACAACTATAATTTTTGTATTTTGGTAGAATATGACACTAACATGAATTATTACAATTATTTGACAAGTGTTTGTTTTAAGGGCTTTGTGTGCACATTTGGTTTATTGCAGATAGAAGGAATCATAGATAACATCTAACAACAGAGGAGTTCTTGAGGACAGAAGAACGTTACAATAGTCTGAATAATTTCAGGAATGAAATCAGTCTGACCTATTCATCAATGAGTCTACTATTCTGACTACAGAGGAACATTAAGGTAGCAAATTTCTTCTCTGGTGCTCTGCACCACCTTAATTGCAGCATAAATTTGGTTTTGGTTGCTGCAAAGGTGCCTGAATGGGAGAAGCACCAGTAGAAATTTCTGGCTGAATATTCTTTTTGTTATGGAGAGAATAATCCTGGTCGATATTGAACTTCACATCCAGAAGATAAGCAAAACACATTGCCTTCAATGAAACTGCACATATTTTCCAGTATAATAAATATATTTAGTTTTGAAACAAAATAAACACTGATAACACCCACCTCCCCCAATCTACATTAGACCCATGGTATCCCAAGGCTGGAGTAACAGTTATCCTTTGTACTGAATGGAAGGGGGATAAAAGTGAATAGTCCGTTAATATTTCCTTTGTGCCACACATAACTGCAAATGCCTTTAGTAATACAATAAATGTTTGCAAAGCATTTCCCAATAGCCTTTTTCAGTGTTTATATTGCAACTTAATACTCTGTCAACAACTTCTACTTCAGTGGCCCTAAATTCGCAATGGAACTCTGGAGTCAGAGCATGACTATATTCCATACAGAAGCAATTTGAGAACTCCTAGAAGTGGTAATCTTATATTTCACAGCATACAAATTGTAAACTTCAACATGGTGTTAAAGCTAGCTTAAATAGACACATGGGATCTCAGAGCATTCTTATGCTTATCTAAAAGTTGCTGGTGAACGCAGCAGGCCAGGCAGCATCTCTAGGAAGAGGTGCAGTCGACGTTTCAGGCTGAGACCCTTCATCCTGACGAAGGGTCTCAGCCTGAAACGTCGACTGCGCCTCTTCCTAGAGATGCTGCCTGGCCCGCTGCGTTCACCAGCAACTTTTACGTGTGTTGCTTGAATTTCCAGCATCTGCAGAATTCCTGTTGTTTTTCTTATGCTTATCTGTTGTTGATGGGTAGATACTAAATCTAAATAAGATCAGATGTGTGCCAAGTTCTCCACTGAGATTTTAACATGCTAAAGTTGAAAGGGTGAAGTGGTCTTCCTGAGTTCTGCTGTCATATTATATCAACATCTTACAGGAAATGAGTAAGCATTGATTTAAAAAGCATATATTCACAATTTCACATATGTGAAATTCAAAGTACATCATTTCAGCAAGGTGCTCCAGCTCCAAATGCACAAATCTGGTTTTGTGTCCTGGTGCACACCAGGACTCTGCCGTCATGCTTTCTATGGATAATCTGTAGAATAACATTACTTAACATCCAATATCATCTAATGCCAGAATTGCCCTTTCAGCGTTCAATACTCCAGATCTTAACAATATGAACTGAACAGCAGGACGAATTCTACCTTGCAATTCTAATGAAAATAAATCTGTTTGTGGCATGTAATATGTTGCTTTACAACATATAATTTTTGAGTGCTTTCTAGACATTTAAAAATTGCCTGTGTCTACTGGAAGTCGTATGGCTTTGTTCTAACTACAAATCCTGTGCACGGCTATCTTTTCTGCAATTGAGGTATGCTGGTAGCTATTGTCCCTAGTTTGCAGTATGGCTGGTTGAATGAGAAGAGAAGAATCAGCTGTTAAAAGAAGGAAGATGAGTGGAGGACTATTCAACCAGCAGCAGTGTTTATGACATCTTCAACCACTCACTTCAGCAGGTGTTACCCACCTGCTTCAGTCATATCAGTGCCCAAGAAGAACGTGGTAAACTGCCTCAATGACTATCATCCTGTATCACTAACATCCAATGTGATGAAGTGCTTTGAAAAGTTGATATTGATGCATACTGACTCCTGCCTGAGGAGTGACCTGGATCCGCTCCAACAGGTCACAGTAAATCAATGGCTGATGTAATTTCATTGACCCCTCGTTCATCTCTGGAACACCTGGACAATGAAGGTACATACATCAAGATGCTTTTCATTGACTACAGTTCAGCATTCAACAATATTATCCCCTCAAAACTAATCACTAAGTTCCAAGGCCTAAGCCTCAATACCCCCCTGTGCAAATGACTTCTCAATTTCCTCACTTGCAGACTCCATTCAGTTTGGATAGGCAACAGCATCTCCTGCACAATCATCATCATCTCAGGAGCTCCACAAGTCTGTGTGCTTAGACCCCTGCTCACTTTATACTTATGACTGTACTGGCTACGTATAGCTTAAGTCACATTTAAGTTTGCTGATGACACCACTGTTGTAGGCCGAATCAAAGGCAGTGCAAAATTGCCATGGAGGAAGGAAATTGAAAATCTGGTTGAATGGTGCCACAACACCAGCCTCTCACTCAACGTCAGCAAAACCAAAGAGCTCATTATTGGTGACAGGAGGGAAAAGCTGGAGATTCATTCATGAGCCAGTCGTCATTTGGAGATTGGAGGCGCTGAGGGTCAGTAACTTTCAATTCCTTGGCATTATCATATCAGAGAATCTTTCATGGGATCAGCATGTAAGTGCCATTACAAACAAGGCATGACAGAATCTCAACTTTCTTAGAAGTTCATATAGATTTGGCATGTCATCTAAAACTTTGACAAATGTCTATAGCTGCACAGTGAGGAGTATCCTAACTGGTTGCATCACAGTCCGGTATGGAACCATCAACGCCCAGGAACAGAAATGACTATAAAAAAAAGGTGGACACAGCTCAGCCCATCACAAGCAAAGACCTCCGCACCATTGAGCCTGCTTACAAGGAACATGCCATAAGAAGGCAGCATCCATCATCAAGGACCCCCACCACCAAGCCATGCTTTCTTCTCACTCTTGCTCATGGGAAGGAGGCAGAAGAACCTTAGGTCCCACACAACCAGGTTCAGAAACAGTTATTACCCTACAACAATCAGGCTCCTGAACCAGCATGGATAACCTCACTCACCTCAACTCTAAACTGATTCCACCACCTACAAACTCACTCTATAGCTCATGTTCTCACCTTTATCCTTTTGTTTGCGCAATTTCTCTTCTTTTGCACATTGGATGTTTGTCAGTCTTTGTTTATGTATTATGTGTGTATGCAGTTATTTCTTTATTTTCCTGTGACTATCTGTAAGAAAACGAATCTCAAGGTAGTATATAGTGGCATATATGTATTTTGATAATACATTTATTTTGATTCTGATAGACTCTCAACAGAGATCTATAATAGTGCACTGGAAGCAACTCTTCTACCTAAATGTCACTTAGGAACAGCGTGCAAGAAGATTGTATCCTCCCCAAACCTTTCATTTGATACAGTTATAAATTCACTCTTGATGTAGGAGATGGGCAAGATTGAGAGCGGGTGTCAAGTTGTGCCACGGACATTTAGAAGTTGGACTCTTTCAAGCTGGTACAGGAGATAGATGCTGTATCCCACAACTGCTTGTCATTGTTATATGACTAAAGTGTGTTTAAAGAGTGGCAGACGTGGAGAAGGAATACTTCCAATCTGAAAAAGGACAGCAGATTTATACTCCAAGAGACCTTTGCTGCTTCCTTTAGTAAAGACTCAGATTCCCAGTGATCTTTAGGAAGATTACACGAGAACCACCAAATCCTTTGCCCTTCACACACTCACGAAACTGCAAAGCAGCATACCAAAATTGTAGAGATTGTCGACTAAACTTCTACCACAGTAGACAGACTGTTTGTGGTGCAATGGAAGTTGCGATATTAGGTATCAAATGCTGCCTCACAACTAAGACCCAACTGTCAAAGGAGCAGTCACCAGTCTAAGCTGAAATGGGCAGGTTCTGTGATCTGCGTAAATGTCAAGTTTCTGCCAGACTCTTCCATGCTCTGAGAAAGGCTGCAGAGCTGCCAATATTTCTGACATTTCACTGTCCATACTCATCAGATTATCCATCAAGAGAGCTAGCCTACCAAAGTCCTCAGGCATGGAAGTCATGCATGACCTGCCCTTCAAAGAATTAGATTCTGGCCTATCTTCTCCTTCTTCCCTAGCTTTAGCCCATCCATATCTAGTGACTTACCATGTATACAGATCCCACCTCTCAGCCTTCCTCTAAATTACAGCAGAGCCCGCATATGAGCTGAATGCTGGGGTTTTAACTTAAAATAATGTTGTGTCTTCATCTTCATTGCCTGCAAATTCTTGCATCACCACATGGCCAGTTTGGAGTCTTTAACTATCTGAAAGAAGAAAGGCAAAAATGTAAGGGAATGGTGAAGCAAAGCTTGGGGGACTATAAGAAGTGAATTCTTGCACCATCTGCTTGCATGTCAGAAAATACTGGATGCAAAGTTGGGGTATGAGATGAAGGTTTAGGTAAGAAAGTACAGTCATGTTCACTCATTTCAACCTTTCCCTGGCCATTCTCTCTGCAGTAGTTATTCCAATGATGCCAGCAACATTTCTTCTATTGAAGCCTATTGAGACGTCGACAGGTAGCGTTCACCGTGGCCGATTTTGCATTGCACTAACATACAAAGAGAGTAAGGAGAAGTACTACTGTCATGGAATGAGATGAAAATTGTTCTCAGGAATGAATTGCTGGCAATGTATGCAAGCTGAATGAAAACCTTGTGCCACTGCTCAAAGAGAAATGAAGCAAATAACATAAATGAGCGATAATGATTTTTGGTAGGTGAAAGATGAGGGTGCAATGCATAGAGCAGTTATTGAGGATAAAGTGCATGTGTTAAAGTTTGGTATGAAAGACACATTCACGTCCTTGAACAAAAGTACACATTTTATTTATCAGTGAATGCTACAGCGTCCTTGATTCAACACGCCATGCAAACTTTCTATAGATGAGCTGAGTGGAGATTCCTATTCCTCTGTGGATGTATAGTCATTCTCCAGCTTTCCATTTCTTTCCCTAATGCTCTGAATGAAGAACTGTGGAAGATGCTTCATTCTCCGTTGTGCCATTAGTCTTTTTAAAACTGCATTCACCTCCACAATAATTTCCCTCTACTGCTGAAGCGCAAAACACCTTTTGTTTTGAATGTGTTGAATAATGCAGGCTAACTTTATCTGGCATTAATCACTCAAAATATTGGGCTTCCTGCTGAAGAAGGCAGCCACACACTAGTGTAGTTAATGGTGGATGCATGCTACAATATCTTTTAATTAGCAGATAGCAGAAAGCTTACATGCCACCAGCATTCAGATCCTTTGGGTGGGTTAATCGAACATCTCAATCCCCACACCCATTAAAAGATATTTCCAGTTTAGTTCTCAACACCGAAAAGCTTTCAAGTCTTATTATAAATTGAGAAATAGAACTGCATTGAAATGACATCTATTTATCCCTCCTTTATACTTGAAAATAATTTTTTTTTCAAAACTCATTATGAATAGGAAGTGCAACATTAACTACAATGCTGAAATTTCATTTCATACTTTTGAGCTACTGGTTCAGTTTGCAATTGTTTAGTATTTTGAAATAGGCAGGAGAAAAAGAATAAAAGGTATGTTCTTGTTAAAGGACTTCACTTTACTTAGTCAATGGACAGGTTTGGAATATTTTCAAGAGAGTTCACAGCATGAATATTAGAAGTGTACAAGTACTTGAATAAATAATCAAAACCCTGCCTATGGACTTTTAAACATTTACAACTGTCAATATACCTTAACAATATCTTAATATACCCATTAAAATCTAACATATTACTTTCACACAGAAAGGTGCGTGGAATGCACTGCCGGCAGCAGTGGTGGAAGCGGATATAATAGAGTCTTTTAAGAGCCTCTTAGATAGGTACATGAAGCTTAGAAAAACAGAGGACTATGCACGAGGGAAATTCTAGGCAATTTCTAGAGTAGGTTACATGGTCAGTACAACATTGTGGGCTGAAGGGCCTGTAATGTGCTGTAGATTTCTATGCTCTATGTTTCTTCCAATACCATATAAATACATAATAAGGTGACCGAGACCAGCCTTCACTGAATTTTTGCTGGAAATATCTAATAAAATTAAAACTTACTGAAAATCATTCAATTGTATCCAAGTGCACTTTGATTATAGTGTATAATACAATATTATGAGAATTATAAAAGAATCAGTATTTACCAGGATCAGCTCACTACTGCGGTACTGGCTTGGTTTTTGGTGTTCTGTGGCTTGCACACTTACCTTCCAAAACATTAAAGGTTTACAATTCATGGGAATTGGAGAAGGGATTGAAAATAAGTAAATCTTAAAACTGAGTAAAGGTCAAAAAAATTAGACCCAAAAATGTATACATATAATTGCAGTAATCTAATTTTCAACTGTAATTTGGACCATTTTGAATTGTTTGGTATCTAATTGCAACTCAGGGAGCTGGCAAATAACCAGAGTAAAAATTATAACTTCAGTCACGCTTAAAAACAATTTTGTCTGAAATAATATGCAGAATTGCCTTTTCCCTGAGGGTAAATGTGAAAAAAAGTAAAGAAACAAAGATAAATACTGCTGTATTTGTTTTAATTAGTTTAAATTTTACAACAAGATAGTAATACTTGGTGAATTCCAATGTTCAACATTTTAATATTAGCTGTTGCCTGGCATCCAAACTGTTAATATTTAAAATTTAATTTTTGGAAACATATTTATCTAACAATAGTCAAAAGGCTGACTTCACGGTCAGCCCTCGTTTATATTATTAAATTTCATTATATGCTCTTACTACTTTCAAGAATAAACTTTGAAATTACTTTTGGGACGTAGCCCTGCTCTTAGTTTCAGTAAACTGAGTAGTGAAATCCATTGTTCAACTCTACTTTTCACACCTTCAATAGCCACATAATTAGATAGTTTGCGGTTTCTACAGCTGTTGCTTATATTAGATAGTGTCATTTGAAAAATATTCAAGTCCCTAACTCCTGAAAGAAGTCCATCATTAATGAAATACAGGCACTGCAATGAGGTCATAAAAAACATACATTTCAACAACTCCACTTGAATCACAATGAAGAACACTAAGCAGGAACACAAATCAATGCCAGAACAGGAAAAAAATAAAGAAAAATGCCTTCTCAAATTCTGCGTACACATTTAGAACTGTTTTGTCACTGCTCTGAAACAGTCTTAATTCCAGCTCTAGCAGACTAAACAATACAACTTGGCCAAAATGATAGCAATTAGATCCAAATCCATAGATGCTTTGCAGCATATCTCAAAATAATTAAGATTTTGTAAACTGTAATATAACCTGCATTATTATTTATAGCTTATTATAATGCTAGTTGTTCTGATTTTATAGTCTCTCATTTAATCACTTTTAAAACCATTATGACGTTCCTCAATTCCACAGAAAAATATTCCTAGTATATTAAAAAATCTAAGAAGCATTTATAGTACACTGAACAATCATTTACTTTTCTCAGCATCTGCTACTTATAAAAGTATTCTTTTCTTCATGGGCACCACCTGCTATTAAGTACCAGGCCACATTTACAGAAAAATACATCACACAAAAAAAACAATTGCATGGTGATAGAAAGATGACAAATGGGAGAGTGGGAAAGAAGTGGAAGGAAGGAAGGATTCACAGGGGGATCAAAGACTGTCAGCATGTCACACCATGTGGTGGTCTGTTTTCCTAACTCAAAGTCATGCTCTTTAAGTTTTTAAACTTCAAACAACTGGAATACCGCAACATTCATAAAGCAGAGCTGAACCATGGGGAATAAGAAAAAAAAAACACAGAGAAATGTAGTAGACCTCAACAGCAGATGGTAAAATTAACATGTCAACACTTTTTAGCATTCTTCTGGCCCTTCACAGTTTTGCCAGAAAAACTGGAAATTGAAGAACAATGTCAGAACTGGATATAGGGGGAGAAAACTTCAATTTCTTTATAATATTTCCAATGAAATTCTTAGTTCTTTTGATACTCTCTAGGTACAACATAATTTCCAATATATTTAATTATATTACAGAGACAGCTCAGTAATTGCTTTGAGTGATATTTTCTCTACACTATAATGGATGGTTGCACAGAGTACCCAGATATTGTTGAGCAGATTGAATGCAGAATCTCATCTGGGAGAGAAAATGGCTTTGTTTATGCTATGGGTCTAACACTGTGAAACAGTTTGCTACTTTCATAAGTAAAATCCATTACTCAGTCACTATAATGTATTTGATCAAGAAAGAATGCCATGACAAGGCACCTTGCTGCTATGTATCTTTAGGGGAAAGTCAAGTATTTCCATTCCTAAATTTCTTATCCGGATCTTCCACTGGCAGAAACAAAATTGCATTTAGTTTTCTATTTTATTCATCCAGAATAACTGCATACAGCAGATATGCCAAATCTGTCATTGATTGGTTTGGTTAAATTGAAAACCTACAATAGAGGCAAAATATAGTAGTTGTGGATGTGGTTCTTTTCAATGCCATGTCAATCACAACAATATCAATTATTACAAATTTGACCATAATTCACTCATTTTTCACGTGAATAAATATTAAAAATGATTTCAAATTCTTCTTTTCTTTTCAGCCTCTTTCTGTTTTCTATCATTTTCCAATTCTTGATCCTTCTCTAGTTCCTTTGTTAAGTATCGGACTTGTTACTGAATTCGCCCATTTTAATTTATCCTCATACCCAATCCCTCTCTCATCGGGTAAAGATATAACATGCTCTTTGGTTGGTTAAATATTCCCAGATGCCCAGTTTCCTGCTTCACCATCAGCTCATACTTCCATCAAATTTCAAGCATAAGATTTTAGCTGAAAGGTGTCAGGGCAAGTCAGATTTCAGACAATAAAATAGAGATGAGGAAGAATTTCTTGTCACAGAGGGTTATGAATTTGTGTAATTCTATACCACAGAGAGTTGTGGTGTTCAAATTATTAAATATTTCTAAGGCTCTGGTCTATGAGGGAGGAGTAACAGGAAAAAAGGAAGAAGGTGCATCTGATCAGCCATGATGTTACTGAGTGACGGACCAGGCATGAGAGAACATGGGGCACACTTCTGCTCCTAATTCTCATGTTCTTAATTTCTGCTGTCATATCCCCTGTCCCACAATTTAGTGGCCGGCATGAAGGAACATATAATTATGCTTGATTACTGCTTTGGATAAAATTCTCTAACTAGTTTTAGATGGTGGAGTATCACAAGAACAAGAAAACAAGAAGTGAACAATCTTTTAAAAAATGTTTCACATAACCTGGCAACACAAACAAAAGTGCTGAGCAAATATTCCATACCGAAGAGGCACAGAGAAATGCATTCCATTTTCTTCAAATTATAATCCTTTAAAGTGGAAGAGCGAGATACAGAGATGTGCATTTGCTAAAAATTTAACCATGTCAGTTTTGCTCTGATCCCTGTACTTTTTGACTATCCACATGGCTATAATATTAATAAGAGTCTTAACAATGGACTCTGAAGTCATAAGCTATTATGAGAAAAATATCAGGGAGAGTACTTTAGCTGAACAGTTGAAGAGACTGGAATTAAAAGCCCTGCTGTGTACCTTAAAGAATTGTTTGCTTAGTCAAGGCACTTCATTTCACTATTTGGCTGGCTGCATTCTTCAACCAAAAGCAGCCAACCATGGGTTACTATGAAGTTGATTTTCCCCCACCTGAAATGTAACCCTATTGTGACCACCTAATTCCATTGAAACGTTTTCCCATTGAAATTTCATTATTGAAATCTTGATGACCAATAAATGTGATTCAAAACTGACTTGTGTAACATTAAAGCTGCATCATACACCTGACAAAAATAGTGGCATGAAGAAAAGAATTAAAGCCCTATTTGCTCAGGCAAGATGGGAACGGGGAAGGTGAAACATAAAGTTGATCAAGCTGGAAGCTGAAGTTTCAGCTGTTATTGTCTTGCCCTCAGAATCAGATTCATGTCTATTATCACCAACATATCAGAGTTCAAAGTTCAAAGTAAATTTAATATCAAAGTGCATAAATGTCACCATACACTACCCTGAGATTGATTCACCTTCAGTCATTCATGTATATACAAAGAAACACAATAGAATCAATGAAAAACTGCACACAATAAAGACGGACAATAAATCAATGTGCAAAATACAATACAAAAAAGAAAAAAATAATAATACATAAATAAGTATGCAAGAATACGAGTTACAGAGTGAGTCCATTGATTGTGGGCCCCCTCCTCCTTCCCTTCCGCTATGGTCCACTCTCCTCTCCTAACAGTTTCTTTCTTCTCCAGCCCTTAATCTTTTCCACCTATCTGGTTTCACCTAAACCTTCCAGCTAGCCTCTATCCCCTCCCTCAACTTTTTATTCTGGCCTCTTCCTCCTTCCTTCTCAGTCCTGAAGCAGGGTCTCAGCCCAAACAATTGACTGTTTATTGAATTCTATAGGTGTTGCCTGACCTGCTGAGATCCTTCAGCATTTTTGTTGCTTCTGCAGACTTTCTCATGTTTATGAACCAATTCATTCGGAGGTGAGTGAAGTTATCACGTCTAGTTCAAAAGCATGATGGTTGAGCGGTACATCCTTGAGGTGCGCCTGTGCTGATGGTCAGCGAGGAGATGTTACTTCCAATCCACACTGACTGTGCTCTCCCGATGAAGAAGTCAAGGATCCAGTTGTAGAGGAAGGTACAGAGTCCCAGGCTATTAAGACCTAAAACTAAAATCTCTCAGCCACGAGGGCATTGTGGTCAGGAAAACGTGACCTCGTCAGTCAGCATATGTCATGCCTCATTAAACACTAATCCCTGAGAAATTGTGTCAATATTCTGGTTTCAGCATGTAACATACAAGGAAAGAACTACTGTAAAGATATCTCATTAGCTGTTACACCAAGAGTAAAGTAATTCTGAAGTTCACTTGTTTCCAAAAATTCCTAGTGATAGCTTTTGTACAACCAAGTATAATTCAATTATTTTCCACTTATAAGCGTATGTATGCGGAGAATGAAACTGGTCCTACAGGTAACAAAATCACTTACTATCCCAACATATCCCACTATACTCTAAATCAGGCTTGTTCCTGAAATTAAAAAAATAAATTCTAAATTCACTTATGAAATCATTAATATTTCTTCCTAACTCAGAAATTACTGATGATATAAAAATGTCTGGCTAAGAACTTCTACTACCAAATTCGGTAATACAGTACCACCAATCCATGACTAGGAAGTTGAATTAATATAATTTTTTATCAAACAGTATAAACATCAGGGGAAAGAAACAAGGGCACAATAAATTTCTATTACTCTATGTTTCCACTTTTGGTTAAATATTGATTAATCCTTAAAATAATTTTCCTTAGATATACATTGTTATATGCCTCACAAATGTCATTTAAACATGATCAGATGGAATAGTCCTAAATTCCTTAATAAAGATTCCAATACATTCTAACTTTGATCTGCAGATTACCATTTGAACTTGCAGAACCTTCATTTTATATCTCTGGAATAGGAAGCCCCATCTGGGACATAACATTTTGAGATATTTTCTGTATCACATATTTATGAAAATGTATACTAAAATGTATTTATACATTTAATAGTTATTATTTAATTTAAATCTTCCTTTCAGATCTGCTCTTTGAACCATGATCAGCTCAGTAATCACCCCTGTGTTTCCATGAAGATTATTGCCCTGTTTCTGCTTCTTTTCCTCTCCCCCCCAACCCCCATCCTCATTATCCCTCTGTAACTCCACCAAGAGTGAGTGTAAGGAACCTTTCCTTCTTGCTATTCCAGGGTAGCCCTCCTGACAGCAGCGGCTGCTCATGCTGCCCCACTTCAGAGACAATGGCCACACCAGGGCTTAGCATCAGTTGGTGGTAAATGTACAACAAGAAGCCTAGCAGCACCCTTTGTGGGCTGTATAAATGGATAATCCACGGATTCCACATTTATTGTCCCAGACATTAACTACAGCCAGGAGGTACAATGATCTTTTTTTGCTAACACCTTTTTCCTAATTCAGAACTTTGAGCTGAACTTTAGAGGCCTTGAATACAGAATTAGGGATAGTTTGGGTGCCTAAGGCTTTTGCACAGTACTGTGGTAATTTTATGTATTGCGCTGTCTTGCTGCCACAAAAAAACATTTTTTTATTACGTATATGAGTGATGATTAAGCCTGTTCTGATATGGGTCTCTATTGTGGACTGAGAGTGAGAAGGAGGCAGTGAGAGGGAAATCATGGTTGGGAAAGGGGGAAGGAAGAGGGGAAGGAGCAAGAAGAACCAGAGAGACATTTTATAATGATTAATAAACTAACGGTTTGTTATCAAATGATCTTGCCTGGTATCTCAGGGCTGGGTGTCTCTGCATTTGTGTCATCCCCTGCTCCTTCTCTGCCACCTGACCCACATCCTTCCTGTGGCGTTCCACCCTCACCACTCCCAACATCTTCCGCTGCCGTCAGATTTACAAACTCGCTCTCCGCTCCATGTTGACAAATACAGTATTGTACAAAGGTCTTAGGCACCCTAGCTATATATGTGTGCCTAAGACTTTCGCACAGCACAGTACATCAAGAAATTAAAATATTAATCTTCTGTTACAGGTGTTCTTCAATTTTTTCTTAAATTTAATGTTGTTTGGCTGTAAAACTGCTTAAATGTGTTTGTAGGCACTGAAAACTCCTGCTATTAAATGCAGCAATATTACTGGGGAGCAAACTGAAATACCGTTCACGCTAGCGTTTAGGTACAATTTTAATGCAGTTTGGGAATGTCATAGTGAGGAATGCTATGCATCTGTTCATTGAAAATAAAGTGAAATGAACTCTCAACTGAAATCCCTAAGACTTATACAAAAATATACAAGGGAAATCTTCCAGCTGGTGAATTTGTTCTCATCAGTATAATTCAGACAAACAGACAATGGAAAACTTGGTGATGAATAAACCATCCGCATACCTCATGCCTAACTCGTCATAGCAACTCATTTTGCCAGCCATCAAAACAATGCTTTAGTTGCTAAGGAACCTTATACAGCCTATAAAAACAGCTTTAAGTGCATCATTTGTGAAGAGAACAAAAAAAATTGTACAACTGCATCATTCATGTTTGTTCTTTACAGTGAACTCTATAAGGATGATAATCTTTGCAAAACTACAGTTTGTTGATATGACTGTTCACAACCTGTAGTCCTGGAGTAAAAGTTTTATCTCAGAAAGAAAACTTTTGTGAGGAAAAAAATTGGAAATATATTAAACAAATGAATAATTGTTAAAGCATTTCAATAATTCTCTTATAGTTTCAAAATTCCAACTGTTTGAAAATAAGCAACTTAGGGTTTAGGAAGGAAATTAATTCATTGACTAGATTATGAAGACAGATACTGACAAAGGCACAGAGAGAAGTAAGTACAAGGATAAGGTCAATAAATCGATCGAACATGGGAGCCTGAGAATATTTGTACAGGACGGTATTTCTGAGAGTCATAAATAAAGTTTCCAATGAATAAGGGAAAGAAAACTGGCTACTGGTATTAGAATAGTTAACAAGAAAATAGCAGAGGAATGATTGAGAATGTTGACAGACTAAAGTGAGAATGGAAGCATGCAATTTTACAAAATTGTAATCAGGAACATTTTGTGATTATGGAATCAGGAACAAAACCTGCAGTTGACCAGAGTAGCAGGTCTGTGTACTGCATGGCTCAATTGAAATGGTAACTTGGGGAAATTAATGCTTGAGAGATTTCGTCTTTGCTTTTCTCTTTTCTTTTTCAATCTTTTTATTAGTATCATAATGATAAAGATTAACATAACATAGTAATCATACAAAGTTATTGGGATTACATTGTTGTAATTATCATATATAAGTATAAACCCAATTAATACATGGATATTAACCTCCCAATCTTACAGGATACAAATATTATATATAGACAAATTAACATGAAAAAAGAAAAAAATTTGCCCCCCCCAAAAAAAAACTAATCTACAAAATAGACCAACTAAACTACAGAAAAAAAAAGACATGGGCTGTTGTGAAATATAAAAAAAAGAACCATTAGTGTTGTTGACTCCGCTCCCCTCAACATATACTAAAAAGAAATAGAGTAGGTTTGGAAAAGGTCAAATTACATCATATGAAAGTATTGAATAAATGGCCTCCAAGTCTTTTAAAATTTACTAGGGGGATCATAAATAACACTTCTAATTTTTTCCAAATTTAAACACAAAATAGTTTGAGAGAACCAATGAAATGTAGTGGGGAGGAATTGATCTTTTTCCAATTCAGCAAAATGGATCTTCTGGCCATTAGTGTAAGAAATGCAATCATCCGATAAACTGAAGATGTTAAAAGATTTGGTTCTATCATTGGTAAACCAAAAATTGCAGTAATAGGGTGGGGTTGTAAATCAATACTCAAAACAGTTAAGATAATATCAAAGATATCTTTCCAATATCCTTTTCAGAAGGGTGTAATAGCAAACATTTATAATATAATTATGAAAATACATCCAGACGTATCTAATAAAGTTAAGACCAATTGGGAAAGGGAATTTAAGATTACTTTACCTATTGAAAAATGGGAAAAAATTCTTCAATTAGTTAATTCATCCTCTATTTGTGCTAAACATTCGTTGATACAGTTTAAAGTAGTGCATAGGGTTCATATGTCCAAGGATAAATTAGCTCGTTATTACTCTCATATAAATCCTATATGTGATAGATGTCTTTGCTTTTCTCACTGGTTCAAAAGTCTGATAACAGTGGGATAGAAGATGTCCTAGAGCTTGTTGGTGTGCTTTTAGGCTTTTGCATCTTCTGCCTGATGGGAGAAGGAAGAAGAGAGAGTGATCAGGGTGGGAAAGGTCCTTGATTACATTAATTGCTTTCCAAGGGCAGTGGGAAGTACAGACAGGTCATGGAGGGCAGGCTGGATTGGGCTACATTCACAACTCTGTGCAATTTCTTGCAGAATAGATGCCAAACCAAGCTATGATGCAACTGGAGAGGACACTTTTTTCTATGTTACCTTTGTAAAATTTAGAAAGGGTCATCAGGGACATGCTGAATTTTCTTGTCCACAAATGCAGACTTGTCCACATGGTCCTGATTACCAGTGACAGTTTGCTTGAGTGAGGCACTCTAATGGCATAAAATCAGTTTCTGAAGGAAGGAGAAGGTCTACTGATCTCTAAGAAATGGGGCAGGAAGGACATCACTTCATTATTTAATCCCCTGTCACACTTTAGAGCAAGGAAGCATCTGGTGGACCTGCATAAACAGTAAAGCCTTATAATGAAAATTGTAACACTATCACAGAAAAGCAGCATCCATCATCAAGGACCCCCACCATCCAGGCCATGCCCTCTTCTTGCTCCTGCCATGAGGAAGGAGCTGTAAGAGTCTCAAGTTCCACACCACCAGGTACAGGAACAGTTATTACCCCTCACCCATAAGGTCTTGAATCAAAGGGATTAACTTCACTCACCGCAACAGTGAAACTGATTCCATAACCTCTGAGCTCACTCTTAAGGACTCTACAACTCATGTTATGAATACTTACTGATTATTTATTTATTTATTCTCTTTTTTTTTTGTTTGTTTGCAGTTTGTTCTCTTTTGCACATTGGTTGTTGGTCTGTATTTGTCGTTTACAATTGTTACATAGAACATAGAAGATAGAATAGTACAGCACAGTACAGGCCCTTCAGCCCACAATGTTGTGCTGGCCCTCAAACCCTGCCTCCCATATAAGCCCCCACCTTAGATTCCTCCATATACCTGTCTAGTAGTCTCTTAAACTTCACTAATGTATTTCATTCATACTATTGTGTTTCTTTGTACCTCTAGTGAATACCCGCAAGAAAATGAATCTCAGGGTAATATACGTACTTTGATAATAAATTTACCTTGAACTTTGACACAGACACATTATAGTTGACTGTATCAAGAATTAACATCTGAGATTTAACATTTCAAGAGTCTAATTGTTATATTTATTTATTGTTTTAAGTGTTGATCTCTCTTTACTTGTAATATACTATTGGCCATTAGGCTTGCTCTGAGATGACATGTTTGGAGGTCGAAGAAGGTATGAAGGAAGTTGCAAGGAGCCACTAAGATCAGCGTACATTAGATTTCAGTTAAATGGGCCATAGGTTAATCAGGACAGCCGTTTAGTTGGGACAACTCTTTAAGAACAAAAACCAATTGAGAAAATAGCCAAGATTCCCTTTGACTATTTGAAACACTATTGGGACAATTTCATGTCACTAACTGGGACAGGAAATTGTTGTAGAACAGTTTCTAACTAGAGTCAGTTGTGTAAGTGCGCAGCCATTAGACACGACACTATGCTTAGAGTAAATAGTTTTTAAATTGTATCAGTTGCGTGTGTTTGTGTTCAAAAAGCAGTGATTTTTGTCGCTGATGTATGGTGAGAAGTAAGAAATAAGACAATTCAGAACAGTTTTGTTCATTGTAGTTTCATAGATTCGGGCTTGGAGAAGCTAGAAATAGCCATGAGTGAAAATGAAATGATTTTGCTCCTTCAACAACTATGAAGAATTTGAAGGTATCAAAAACCATCTTGAATGTTACAATGAAAATAAAGATTTGGAAGGTGTAATTGTCGATAGCACTGTATGAAGGAAGTCCATTATCTGCACTAGGTGTCTGCTTTGATTTTGTTTATTTGCAGTCAATCAAAAGAACACAGCAGCGTACAGTGGATGAATTCCTCCATTGATAACTATTATGATTTAATACACAGTCTTATAGTACTCTTGCAGTATTGGTAATTTTCTTATTTGTTCTGTATTACACTTAAATACATAATCTGTTAGTTAATCTTTTTTATACCCTTTTAACTATTTCTATGAAACTTTGGGCAGTTACTTAATTGCGCCATAACATACTGGTCCTGGGGTGTTGCAATTAACCGGAATTTATTTGACAAATTAAATAACTGCAGAATGAACATTAACTGCTAATCTAGTGTCACTTTTTCAACACATCAGAGCAGATAGGCATCTCACCCTTCTTCCCCCTTACTTGGATTCATTTATTACTGCCAGCTTGACTGACAGGATAATCCTGGAGCCAGCACTGACAGGATGGGCTGAGTGGTTTTCTTCTTTGTCGTAGAAAAATATGAAAACATGAAATTAGAATAACTTGTGTATTTTTCCAAGCTACATCTCTTTCCAAGTTAATGCTAGGTTTCTAATTACTTTTTCTATTTTACAGCTTTGTCTTCAAAAGGCAGCATTTTCCCCCATTTTTAATAAACTACTGTTTGGAAGCTTTGAATCAAGCTTTTTATAGATTCTATTTGTCTGCAGTAGCTCTTAAAAGAATGTGTTAATGGCAGACACCAAGGTAATGGAAAAAAGGGCACGCTCCTATGACACCTTCTGATTTAAGTCATTATACATGGACATTTTATAAAATAGACAAAGAATTTAAAAGTCGGCCTTTATGAAAACCATTACTAACATATTAAAATATGACAATCTATATACCAAATGCAGTGAATGCCAGGTTCTTTGGGAACTAAATTAACTGCAGCCTTGGAAACACTTTCATACTTATTCTGTATCCTGGTGTTGATGCAATTATCAAAAGAACATCTGACAGCATCAGATTTAATTGAATTAATTTAACTGCGTGAATAAGCACAGAATTCCTGTTTTTTTGAAATTTGTTCTGAAAACCAACACTGGCATTTTAAAATTGCCTACAATTTGCATTCTGAAGTACAATAGAAAAAACCTCACACAGGCCTTTGTATTCACTAAGTCATCTTTGGATTCATTAACAAACAAAGGTGCAAATGAACACTCAGCTGTCAGCAATGATTGTTCTCTATTATTTAACTCTGTTTTTCTTCACTGGGACCAGTCTCTAATTTTCAACCTTAATCAAGTACTAGAAAGTATATTCAGATATATATGTTTTGAGGTAATATCAAAATTTCTATTGCTTTTGTCAAAATTTATTTTAGTCTTCATTAAATGAACTAAAAGACTTATATGTTGAAATAAATTCCTTTGTAGGTCAATATACAGTAGAAATCTCATTCTCTGATGCACACTGACCACCTTCATAGCAGCTATTGTTTTTGCCTCCCAACAGATGAAAAATTTCTCTCTACAGAAATTCCTTCTCCAACACTCAATTTTCGTTTAAAAAATCTTCAAATTCTCAAAGCCATTCTTGCAGAGCAAAGACGTGGTGTGCAGGTCAATCACACTTTTTGAAACAGATTTCTAAATTAGATCATGCAACAAAAGCAAGGAGCCTGAAATTAGCACTTATCAACTCATGTACAACTTTACTTCCAGGCAGCCATCCTTATGATTCTTTCTATGCTCAGTTACATTACCTCGAGGAGGCAACTAAGATTAACTTTATATGTATATTTACATACTGGCTAAAACAAATATATTTTAATCAACACACATTCACATTGCAGCAAAAATACAAATTGCCCAATGCCATCAGAAAATTCTATACATTAACCTCTCATGACAATGCATCATCCTTCGTAATTGAGGAACTCAGAACTCCAAACAGACTCCATTTATCCTTCTTCACATACTGCTATGAGACTTTCTTTTCAGATCTGTCCAAGAAAACAAGCAAGTCTTGAATAAAAGAGAACATCTTCAACAATAAGGCACCTGTGGTACTGCAAATGTATCAGCTTAGTTACTTCACTAAATTTCTAGTCTGAAACATAAATAGATTCATAGTCTGAGAGGATTATCACAAAATTGAGGAAAACATCCTAACTAAATTTAAATCAATTAAAAACATGTTTGGCTTTCTTGTTTATAAGAAGCATGACACTTTGAAGCAAAATACTGTACTGCACATGCCCACAACAGAAAATACAGGGAAAACTCAGCAGGTCAGGCAGTACTTATTATCTGATTGTCATCAACCTGAAACATTAACTTTCTTTCTGACTCCATAGACGTTACATGACCTGCTAAACATTTCAAGCTTAAAATTCAAACTGGCTAAAATACCCTCAGCACTTAACTAAGAATTTGAATTGTTGTGTTATCAAAATGTCTAGTCTTCTCCTTTGATTATGGCAGTCACCTCCAATACTTTGAGAAGTCTATACTTTATTAAATTAGAAGAAAAGTCCTTGGAGACCAAAGGCCAACTCTTGCTTTTCCCTATTGCAGGAACTTGCCAGCCTTGTCTATATTGGGTAGACTGGGTTAAAATCAATTCTCTGGTCTACATACTTGAGTATAATGGAGTCTTGAATAAAAGTACCGAAGCATCAATTTTATGATCAATATTTATACTTACTGTTGCTACCTTTGTAGAAGGCCTCTTTGAAGTATTTTATTCCTTCTATAAAAATTCTTCCAAGATTGTAAGATCAAAAATTATAATCGCATCTATCAAAATAAATTCTCACTAGCTGTACAAAAAATTAGTAGCCTACATTTTGCTACAAAATACAATTAGTCGAAAAGAAATTGGTTAAGAATTTTTGGCGTAATGATGGAAAAACTATCAGCACTCTGAGTCACTACTTTGTGAAACAAACAGTAACTTCTAGAATCTGTAAACAGGTGTCAAAATGCTATTTGCTTACTTTTACTGGTTTTTTTCTCTGCACTGGGTATTTGTATTTTTGTAAGGGGTTATTTGGGTTTCTTGTTTTGTGGTTGCCTGTAAGGAAACCAATCGCAAAGTTGTATCATGTATACATACTTTGATAATAAATGTACTTTGAACATTGAACTTTGAAAATGTACATGAGATTAGACATATCTTATTTTCACACTCTAGTATACTTAATAAGGACAAGTCCTGATCAAATGTCGTTTTCTTACTTCTGTTGGATCTCTGCTGCTTTTCTGTTACTGATGTTTTCGTTGCTGGCTTTACTCCCCATAAGATATGCATAAAATGAACAATCTGCCTCCAAGTACAAAATCACTTGGTGAGTTTTTTGAATAATAAATATGAGCATAAAAATCTAAAGCTTCTGACTTTGTCTGGTCTTTTCAATTGACAGCTTTAGTACCATAGCCTTAAAGGGTTTCCAAGATTTCCCAATGTTTAAAGCCCATGATAAATCACTATTTCATACTGTGTACCTGTGACAGGCACTGCAGATTGTCGTTCCACTGAAATGAACATTGAAAGTAAAATTGCTATAGCAAGTTTACAACAAATTTTATTCAACTTCTTTCAAAATGTACATAACTATTAATTTACTTGATTACAAAACATAATTGACAGGAAGAATCAAAACGATTCAATACCAATAATAATGCTAAAGATCTTTTTAGTAGAATATCTAGAGTGGAAAAACATCCCCAAAGATAATTCCCTAAGATTTAAAGAAGAAATAATCTCTATCTATCTGTATGTATGTATGTATATGTGTGTGTGTGTGTGTGTGTGTGTGTGTGTGTGTGTGTGTAACATAGTTGAATACTTTATACTTTATTGTCACCAAACAATTAGTACTAGAATGTACAATCATCACAGCGATATTTGAATCTGCACTTCACACTCCTTGGATTACAAATATTAAATATTAAAAATATTAAAAATAGTTAAATTAGTAAATATTAAACAAATTATAAATCATAAATAGAAAATAGAAAAATGGGAAGTAACGTAATGCAAAAAAAAACCGAGAGGCAGGTCCGGATATTTGGAGAGTACGGCCCAGATCTGGGTCAGGATTCCTTCAGCAGTCTTACCACAGTTGGAAAGAAGCTGTCCCCAAATCTGGCCATACGAGTCTTCAAGCTCCTGAACCTTCTCCTGGAGGGAAGAGGGACGAAAAGTGTTTTGGCTGGGTGGGTTGTGTCCTTGATTATCCTGGCAGCATTGCTCCAACAGCATGCGGTATAATGTGAGTCCATTCAGAAATCAGATGGCAGAGGGGAAGAAGCTGTTTCTGAATCATTGAGTGTGTGCCTTCATGCTTCTGTAACCTCTTCCAGATGGTAACAATGAAAAGAGGGCACAACCTGGGTGGTGGGAGTCCTTAATGATGGACACACCTTTTTGAGGCATCACTCCTTGAAGATCAAGGAAGCAACAATGGCTAAAGATGACCAAAGATTAGTCAAAATAAGATCTTCTCAGGTTAAGCCATAAGGTGAAGTTGATAAGATTAGCGAGAGAAATCAAAGTGCATGCAAATGGAGGTAGAGTCAGAGGTGGTCTGAGTGGCGTTAAAATGCATTAAGATCCAAGGCAACAAAAATGAAAAACCTCAAAAAGATTGTGTGTAATAAAGCTGAAAGAATTTCAAAGAAAACTAGGTTCTTTAAGATACCTGCCAGCTGATTTGTTCCTCTTTCTATTGAAACCTCAAAACCTATGCTTTTGAACTGACTGACATTCATAGTAGAAAACTGAAGTTGTCATGTGCAGAAGAAGGATTCTAGCTTTTCTTAGGAGAATTTGAGCAAAAGCACTTCTTAGAGAGCCTGAGGGGAAATGGCCTGGTATTTGGGAGGTGGGAGGCTGACTCAGCATTAGGGGATGACTAAGATTGGGTAGGCTAACACATTCTAGCAGGGGGAACAGGTTCAGAGCCAGGATGAAACTTTGAGGATGAGGAAAAAGTAACTAGAAATATAATAGGGATTGCTGGGTTATGGAACACAGTCTAATGCTATCATTGTTGAAACTGAAGATCAGGGGGATTGTTTTAGTGCTGGGATAGAGTTAAATATTTTACTTGCAGACTTACAATTCTGTGTTCTTTTTTGTGATTGTTTATCCCAGGAGTGCCTTTAGGAACAATATGGTCCAAATTGCCCCTACAATGATCCAAAAACAGTATTGCGTGAGAAATGATATCATTACAGGCAATTTACTCCAATAAGAGTCAATGTTCAATGACACAGTGCTGATAAAGAAATATGGTGTAATTCACTTTCCAGGCAACTTCTTCCACAGGATACTATTTTGCATACATCCCCACTGCATTTGACGAGGCAGTGAACTGATATGAAGTTTTTTATACAAAGCCATGAGTCCATAAAATACATTTAAAATGTAATATTGTTTGTTAAATTTAAATACGTTTTTAATATTTATCTTACATGTTATGATCTATTTATTAAGATGCAAATTAGTCATGCTGTCTTGCTGTTACGACTATCTGGGAGGATATATAGGAGCCTGAAGACTTTACATTCAGTAACTCAGAAACACCTTCTTTCCCTCCATCATCAGAATTCTCAATGGTCTACTACCTCATTGTTTCTTTTTATTCAGACTATTTATTTATGTTGTAAGCACTGTACTGCTGCTTCATGTCATCTAAAACAGTTATAATAAACCTGATTCTAATTCTGAATCTGTAACCACAAGTCATGATATGAAATCATGACAATATTGTAGCTGCATTGATTTGAAAGATTGATAATACAGATGCTTCCACTACAGCTGTTACCTGAAACTAACTGGCAATGTGTGATGCAATTGTCAGAGAGCGCTCACACATACCTGCAGACTCCACAAAGCATCAGTGTAGACTCCTCTCTTCCCCACTCAGGGGGTAGGCGTGAGCATGGAAACAGCTGCCTGCAGATATTTAAAAGAAGTTTGGACAGATACGTTAATGAGAAGGGTATGGTGTAGATAGGTGGGACTAGTAAAAAAAAAACAAGTTGGCACAAACAAGATAGGCCAAGAGGCCTGTTTCTGTGCCGTAGTGCTCCTTATCCTGAAAACAGCTGATCATGGTCCTCATCATGCATGGACCTGCCATGGAACTCAAATGTCTAACACCAGACTGCAGGTTGGTCTATCCCCGCGCCAACACACATTTTGTTCACCTTCACTGAGAGGAAGCTGAGGTGCACTGAAACAAAAACAGTAGAACCCCGTTGGTTAAGCAGCATCTGTGGAAATAGAATCTCAGCCTGCGTTCTTCCAGTGTATCAGCTTTTGTTTCAGATTCCTGCATCTGCAGTTTTGATTCACTTCAAGAAAACATCACACCCCTACCTATTTCTCTTCATTTGCTCCCTCCTGCCACCCATCTCTCACTGTATTTCTTGCAGTTCTAGTGAGAAGAAAACAAGTATTCTCTCCTTATAACAAAATAGAGGATAACTGTGGTGCCAAGCTGAGTTCAGAACCATCGTCGCAATAATGTAGCAGCACACGCGGTAAGGAATCATCTCACTGTTATCAGTTCAAAGGGTATAATGAGTTGTGCCTCTATGACCCTTCTACCTATCAGAAGTAAGTGGACAGTCTTCCCCAGCCGAGAAGGACCACTGCCCTCCTGCTGTTCGCTGTTTATGGCTAAAAGAAGATGGACATTCAATGACCTTTGAATGATTTTTGTTTCTGTGGATGGTGAAGGGAGCGGAATTCAAGCGATAGGTTGAGAAAAGATGGTATTGAAAGAAAGAGTGAGTGTTTGCTGAAACAGCATATCTGCATGGCACTGACCTTAATATATTCTACTGAGAGGTTCTTGTTATATTAACGTGGCTATGCTAGCATAGTGGTTGGACAGCACGGTAGCATAGTGGTCAGCTTTACAATACCGACGACCCAGGTTCAATTCCTGCCACCGCCGGTGAGGACTTTGTACATTCTCCCTATGACCACGTGGGTTTTCTCCAGTGGCTTCGGTTTCCACCCACAGTCTAAAGATGTACGGTTGGTAGGTTAATTGGTTATTGTAAATTGACCTGTGATTACCGAAGCACCAAACATCATCTCTGTCCTCACAGCAGAACTCCCAGCTGACATGTATTTCAGTTATCAGCGGACAGCAGTCCAACTTCACTTTTCACAAATAGGGAAATGCATCTTCTCTTCTCTGCAACCTCTCTCTCCTTCATGTCTTCATGTCTGCTATCCAGCTGTCATGGACTTTCCTGATTGAAAGTGCACAACTGTGCTAAATGCAATGTGTTCCCATTAGTAAGCCCACTTTGGAGATAACACAAAATGCTCATATATTTTTCAATATGAGGAAGAGATGCAATCTGATTTAAAGACTTGTGTGTATTCTCATTAGGTCAAGAAACTTTAAAATAAGTTAACTGTAATATTTTTCCTACAAAGATATTAAGGTTTTTTAAAAATTGTGCAGAGTGCTCTTTCATATAATTGTACATTTGTATGGATGCTCAATGGGCCGAATGCCCTAATTCTGGTCTATCTTATGGTTTTATGGATATGGATCACCTTAAGCCAAAAATACAAGCTTAAGTATTCTAACTGACTCAAAGCCATAATCTGGTAAGAAGCAGTAAAAAATAAATCAGAGAAGTTCCAGGTTAAATCTGCTATCTGCATTGAGTTAACCTACCTCAGCAGGGGACTTGGAATTGGCCTTGAAATCCCCTAGTTAAGGACAGGAAAGTAAGCAGGGTTCAGCTCCTGATCATTATCTGCTGACCTTACTGAAAGGTCACATGTGTGCAAATGCACCAGGGCAAAAAATGCTCAGCTGTGCTGTTTCTCATAAAAAAAAGCCTCAATGTCAACAGAGTAGAATATGTTTTTACAAGTTTATTTTATTTTTGAACATAAAAAAATAGTAGGAGTAAACTACTTGGCCCCTTAAGCCTGAACTGCCACTCAATATAATCATAGCTGATCTATCCCAGACCTCATCTCTCCTTCTGTATCATTTCTCCTTAGCTTTCAATACCCTGAACTTTAAAAAAAAGATCTAATTCTGTTTTAAATATCCCCAATGACTTGAAGCCACAGATTCCCAAGGTTCACCACCTTCTCCAATAAGAGGTTCCTATATATCTCAGTTTTAATTGCACACCTGCTAATCTTGTAACCATAACCCCATAATCAAGATTCACCCACTATAGGAGACATCCCAGCATCTATTCATTCATGGTCAAAATGTCATCTGAATTAGCAATCCTCTTATTATCTTTGCATAAGCCTTCCAATTAGTGCAAAACTAGGGTGACATTTTGTGCTGGACATGATACGACTCTAGGGTAATTTGAAAGAAGGGATCATTTAAAACTGAGGTGTGTGGCATTTCTTACCATAGAGGGTAATGGCACTCTGGAATTCTCTGTCCAGGAAGGCTGTGAAGGCTTGATCACCGGAGGTAAGGAGGAAGTAGGCAAATTACTGAAAGATTATGGAATTCAGGACTATGAGGAACTCATCCAGGAGAGGGGTTAGGGCCTGGAATAGCTTAGTGTTGATCATATGGAATGGTTTATCAGGCTTGAGGGGCTATGAAAATGAAAAAAGAACATTCACTGTGTACAAAAGAAAACGCTGATAATCTCCCTTAAACTTTTCCCCCTCACCATAATGCTATGTCCTTTAGAGTTTGACATTTCTACCCTGACTACCTGCCCACCCTATGCCTCTTTTAATTTTATATATTTCTATCAGGTACCTTTCAGCCTCTGACATTCCAGAGAAAACAATACATGTTTGTCCAAACTCTCCATATTACTAATACTCTTAATCCAGGCAACATCCTCATGAACCTTCTCTTCACATTCTCCAAAGTATCCACATCCTTCCTGTACTGCTGTGACTAGAATCATATACAGTACTATAAATATGGCCTAACCAAAGCTTTATGCATTTGCAATATGACTTATTTACTTTTATATTCAGCAGCCCAACTAAAGAAGGCAAGTATGTTGTATACCTTTTTTATCACTATCTATGTTTGTACTTGTGTTGCCACTTTCAGATATCTATGGACATGCACCCTAAGTTCCCTTATATATCAACACTCACAGAGTCACAGAAAACTATCGCACAAAAACAGGCCTTTTGGCCCATCTAGTCCATGCCGAACTATTTTTCTGCCTAATCCCATTGACCTGCACTTGGACCATAGCTGCCTATACCCTATCCAAGTTTCTTTTAAATGTTGAAATCAAAGACTTCTAAGAGGCATGCCATTTACTGCATACTGTCCTTTTGCATTTGACATCCTAAAGAGCTTCACTTTATACTGGCATGGATTAAAGTCCATTTGCCACTTCTCTACCTACATTTCCAAATGATCTATATCTTGCCAAATCCTTTGGCAACCTTCAATATCCACAATTCTGTAAATTTTTCTGTCATCTACAAATTTATACTCACATTTATGATAAAATCTTATCTATCACAAATAACAGAGATCCTACCACTAACCTCCAGACAGAATAACACCCCTCCATTACTGCCCTCTGTGTTCTATAGCCAAGTCAATATAGAATCCCATTACCCCTGCATGAAACCACACTGACTATACCTAATAAGTTTATGTTTTTCCAGATGCAAGAAGATCCCATCCCTTAGAATCTTCTCCAGTAATTTGCTTTCCCTTAATATAAGGCTCATTGACTTATAATTTCCCGATTTTTCTCTATTGCCCTTCTTAACCAAAGGAAAACATTGGCTATTCTCCAGACCTCCCCAATATGGATCTACCAACATTCCAGCAACCTCCTCCCAGGCCTCTCTCAATAATCTGGGATAGATCCCATCAAGCTCTGGTGCATTCACCCTTAATGTTCTTCAAGAATCCCAATACCTCCTTCCTGATATCAACATGCATTCGCCTCCCTGATATGACTATCCTTTCCCTTGGTGAACACCAAAACAAAGTACACAATTAGTATCTGAACTATTTCTTCTGCCTCCAGGCATAAGTTCTCTCCTTGGTCCTCTGCTCAATGACCCTCTTGTTTTTAATGTAAGTAAAAAATGCCATCAGGGTCCAGTGAGGAAATGCACCATCCTGGAGTCTCACTCGCAGCCACAGCAACCTGTGCCCCTGGCTAGTCACTATTGGTCACCCAGTCCTTGACCTATCCTGATGTACAACAGAGGCAATCATAGTTCACTGATCTGGCCTGTGGGGTAAGGTATTGAGGTGGACTATCCATCTCCTATTGGCATGTGTTGATTCCAGACATAAGAGGTTGCTTTCTGAACAGTTGGTAAACAAACTGGACTTGAGGAGAGCAGACCTCAGCAGAGGGAAACCAGAGGTCCATAAGCCAGTACTCATCAGAGGATCAGAGGTAGAGAGGGTCAGCAGCTTTAAATTGCTAGGTGTCATTATCTCAGGGGATCTGACCTCAACACATCATATAAGTGTAATTACAAAGAAAGCACAACAGTGCCTCTATTTCCTTCCGAGTCTGCAGAGACTCAGCTTGTCATCAAAAGCCTTGGCAAACTTCTATAGAGGTGTGGTGGAAAGAGTATTGACTGGCTACATTATGGCCTGGTATGGAAACACCAATGCCTTTGTGCATAAAATCCTACAAAAAGCTAATGGGTTCGGTCCAGTACATCGTGGGTAAAGCCCTCCCAACCACTGAACATACCTACATGTAACGTTGATGTACAAAAGCTGAATCCATCATCAAAGATCCTCACCACCCAGGCCATGCTCTTTTCTCACTACTGCCATCAGGTCAAAGGTGCAAGTGCCTCAGGACTCGCACCACCAGGTTCAAGAACAGTTACTACCCCTCAACCATCAAGCTCTTAAACAAAATGGGATAACTACACTCATCTGTTGAGATATTCCCACAACCAATGATTGCACATTGCACATTAAGAGCTCTTTATCTTGTTCTTTCATGCTCTTATTATTTATTACAATTTATTAGTATTTGCACTTGTACCAGTTTGTTGTTCATTAATCCAGTTTACATTTATTGTTCTATAGAATTGCTAAGTATGCCTGCAGGAAAAATAATTTCAGGGTTTTATGTGTTGACATGTATGCACTCATAATAAATTTTACTTTGAACTTTGGACCAATATGCACTAGATTTTAGAAAACTGAGAAATGATCTTATGAACATGTATAAAATTCTATGGGTGCTTATTAGGATTGCAGAGACAAGGTTTGCTTCCTTTGAGGAAATCTAGAGCCGGGGAGCAGTGTTTTAGAATAACTTGTTCCTGTTTCACCTGTAGATGTGACGGAATTTAAGGGCAGCTTTGGAATTCTTGGCTTTTGGAATTCTTTAACACAGAGAGGTATGGAGTCTCAACTGGACGACAGAAAAATCATAGATTACTGGAATTAGACAGAAAAATGGAACTGAGGGAAAGATAAGATCTGCCACAATACTAAATTACAAAGCAGGCTTAACAATATTTAAGGATTTGCCATGAAAGGTCAAACACAGGGCTACAATGACAGGTGACATGTGGCATACGCATGCCTCCCACTATGCTAAATAAGCATTCATTTAGATGGTGCTCATATCCTTGATAAACTAAAAGTGATGCCCATTCTGCCAGAGATGCCTTACACCCTGCATCCATGTACATACTTCTGACCTTTCCTGTTGCTTGTTTCTGGCAAGAGGGAATGAAGTTTACATCTTGTTTTCTCTTCTCTTACATAACTCTTCTGCCAAGAGTTTGAGAGACCACTCTTGTGTAGGAGTGATGAGTAAACTCCAGTAAGGAAAAATGCTTAAAAGCTAACTACCAGTCTGGTCTTCACAGCTACAGAAAATCTGGTTCTTACTCACTTTGCAGTCTCAATGTTGTATAACAGGTTTACTGAGGCAAAATTTCAGGCATTGTTTTCCACTAAGTTAGTGCAGGAGAGTTGATAGATAGGAGTTCCTCCTGAGTGCCCTTCTCGTGGCTTCAGTTCCAGGAAATGATCTACAGCCTTGAAACCAAATTGCTTCAACACAAATATCTGTATGCACAGTCCCAGACAGAACCTGTGCACACTTTTGAAGTTTGGAAAAGGTTCAGAAGTGCTCAATTGCACCATTACTTGGAAGAAATAATCCAACAATTAGCCAAGTAGTTTCTAATGATTGGCATACATTGCCTTGAGGTACAAGGATGGTGGCTGAAGTCTCCAATACTGTTAAACATCATGTTCCTCTGTGTGAGGTCAAAGGGGATTACAAGGAGCATGTTGTTCAAAGTTCAGAAGTTCAAAGTAATATTTATTATCAGTGCATACATGTCACCACATACAACCCCGGATTTTTTTCTGCGGGCATACTTCACAAATCTATAGAACAGTAACTATAAACAGGATCAATGAACAACAAACTCTGCAAATGCAAATATAAATAAATTGCAATAAATAAAGAGTAAAAAATAACAAGATAAAGAGTCCATAAAGTGAGACAATTGGCATGGGAACTCCAGAAGTAACTTCTACAATCTCGAACAGGTTCCCACTACCAAGCCCATCTTTCCCTCTCCCCCCCACACATCCTGCTTTCCACAGGGATCGCTCCCTATGTGACTCCCTTGTCCATTCATCCCTCCCCACTGATCTCCCTCCTGGCTCTTATCCTTGCAAGTGGAACAAGTGCTACACCTGTCCTTACACCTGCTCCCTCACTACCACTCAGGGCGCCAAGCAGTTCTTCCAGGTGAGGCGACACTTCACCTGTGAGTCTGTTGGGGTCATCTACTATACCCGGTGCTCCCAGTGTGGCCTCCTGTATATTGGTGAGACCCAAAGTAGATTGAGAGACTACTTCGCTGAGACCTACACTCCGTTTGCCAGAAAAAGTGAGATCTCCCAGAGGCCACCCATCTTAACTCACCTCCCATTCCCTTTACAACATGTCAGTCCATGGCCTCCTCTAATATCACGATGAGGCCACACTCAAGTTGAAGGAACAGCACCTCACATCTGTCTGGGTAGGCTCCAACCTGATGGAATGAACATCGATTTCTCGAACTTCTGGTGCATTGCTTCCCCACTCCCCCACCATCCCCCATTTCCATTTTCTCCTCTCACCTGCCCATACGCCTCTTTGGTGCTCCTCCACCTTCCCTTTCTTCTATGGCCTTCTGTCCTCTCCTATAAGACTCCCTCTTCTCCACCCCTTTATTTCTTTCACTAACTGACTTTCCAGCTCTTCACTTCACTCCTTCCCCTCCAAGTCTCACCTATCAACTACTGCCTTGAATTTCATCCTGCCCTCCCTTCACCTTCTTATTCTGACTTGTTATCTTCTTTCTCCAGTTCTGATGAAGGGTCTCGGCCCGAAGCATCAACTGTTTACTCTTTTTCATTGATGCTACCTGGCCCGCTGAGTTCTTCCAGCATTTTGTGTGTGTTGCTTGGACTTCCAGCTTCTGCAGAATTTCTCTTGTTTGTGAATGTAGTTAACCCCGTTTGGTCAAGAGCCTCATGGTTGAGGAGTAGTTCTTGAACCTGGTGGTGCAAGTCCTGAGGCACTTGTACCTTCTACCTGATGGCAACAGCAAGTAAAGAGGATGGGCTGGGTGGTGAGGTACTTTGATAATGGATGCTGTTTTTCCATGTCAACGCTTCATATAGATGTGCTCAATGGTTGGGAGGGCTTTACCCTTGATATATTGGAATTGTACATGATTTTTAAATCATCTTGTTGTGCAGAAATTGCAGTGCTGTTGGCAAGTAAGCGTGCACTGTACACATTGTACATGGACTGTCGTCATTTTCTACACAGAACAATGGTTGTGTTGTTGGGTGCTTAACAAAGCAATGCTCTTCATTGTATGTTGCGACGTTTCAATGTACATGTGATAAATAAAGCTAATTTAAAATTTACTGAGATGGCATAATGTACACACTCCTCATCAGAAGTGTGTTTGCCTACCTTGGACATCATTTTCAATCAGGTGATATTGTGAAGTCTGACAAACAAGCTGCACAAAGCCCAAATCATATCCCTCATCAGTATAGCGGCATTTCTCTGTCAGTCTGAGCGTGAGTGTTAACGTTTGCCTCACACAAACATTAGTCTCAGTGCACTGACTGCCTCATTCGGCTCATTACACTTTCTAGAAAGTTCACACTTGTCCGCGATTCAGCCTTCCTGCATCTTCCATATTCTTTTCTCCCATGCATTCTTGTAATTGTATTATACATTTGTGACCTTTTCACATTTATTTTTAAACACATACATAATTTCAATTGTATTGCTGTCAAAATGTGGGTGTTTGTCTGATAATAAATATTAGAAAAGACACCAACAATTATACAGTACATCACTGTGGAAGTATGCAATGGGACAATGAGCGAAGCCGTACGAGGAAAGCCGAAGGCTTTAGCTGTCTTCATTGACGTCACTATAATAGCTTATTAAATGCATAGCAATCTTGTCAATCTTAAGTATTTCACACAAACCATTTTACAAATTACATCAGGAATGAAAAAAAAATTTGATATTTCTTAAATATTTTTAAATATTGAGCATCTTTTGGATCCGAATTTCCTGAAATTTGTTGGGTAGCACGATTCTTGGGTAATTTTATTAGTGAATTTGGAAGAGATTGTGTTAATGAGAGGAGTATGCACAACTGCTTCATTATTTCATTTACTACAGAGACAGAGGGGCTTTTTCTTCCTTGAAAGCAAAGACAGCGTGCCTTAAGCTTTAATTTAAATGCAAATTAATTGTGTAACTTCTTGAGAAACAAGCCCACTTCATACAAACTGCCAGATTATGCTTCTAGGTCAATAATGAAGTTAGTACAAGCTTTAGGCAAATAATACTTGCCCATTATATCCTTTTCTGGCAATCTTTCTTATAGCAATCTCTCTGTACGAGCTCTAGAAATACTTCAAAAATAAAAACTATCCAAATGCTTTCTTTTCTCTATTATTTTAACCTGCTATTACTTTAAAGAACCACTTTATTTAAATCATGTAATTGCAGGAACATTACTAAACTCTACTGCATGGACTTTTCTGTTTCTGAATAGAAAATTATCATATTTTATTTATATAGGAATTTCAAAGCTTAAAGTAATTTTTATTATTGAAGTATATATATGTAACCCTATACAACCCTGAGATTCATTTTCTTGTGAGCATACTAAAAACGTCAATTGATTAATAACTATAACAGATTCAATGAAAGCTCGTCCAACTAGGACATTCAACCAGAGAGCAGAAGACAATAAACTACAAAGACAAAAAGAAGAATCAATAATAATAAATAAATAAGCAAATATTGAAATAATACATATTGAAAACATGAGATGAGGAGTCCTTGAAAGTGAGTCTTTTGGTTATGCAAACATTTCAATGACGAGATCAGTGAAGTTGACTGAAGCTATCCCCTTTGGTTCAAGTGGCTGACAGTTGACAGGTAGTAACTGTTCCTGAACCTGGTGGTGTGAGTCCTGAGGCTCTTGTACATTCTTCCTGATGGCAGCAATGAGAAGGAGCATGTCCTGTGTGTTGGGTTCCTTAAAGATAGATGCTGCTTTCCTGAGACAATGTTTCATGTAGGTGTGCTGAATGATGGGAGGTCTTTACCTGTGATAGACTGGGCCAAATCTACTACTTTTTAAGGGATTTTCCATTCAAGGGCATTGGTGTTTCTAAAGCAAGCTGTGATGCTGCCTAGTATAGAATATGTTTGAGAAAACAACAATGATAATAGCCTTGTTGCTGCCACAACTTGGCTAAGCAAATTATCGATATACTCAAGCAATTCCCACTTTGCCTGGACTGCTCCCAAAGTATTTTGCAGAACACAGCTGGAATTCAAACTGATTACAGTATGCGGTACTTGCCGATGTGATATCTATACAGGCTTAGCCCAGAGCCACAGATTACATATGACAAGGAGGAAGTGAGGAGACAAGGTCAGTTGAGCTAATGGCTCCAATCTTGGTAATGAAGCATTCTATCAGTTCCTTGTAATCATTGGGAATTCCAGGTAGAAGGGGAAAGGTAGAGGAATTTATGAACAAGGAAAATAAGTGTTGAAGTAGTATAATCAGGCTGCTGCTGAACCTTTGCATGAACATAATATGAATGGTGATCATATCAGCAGTGAATTTTCTTGAGCGTTCTCCAACAGGGGAACAGAGGAAGCACCATAAAACTCATTTAATAAGCTAAAGTGAGCATTTGGAATATTTCTCCTGGGGTTCTGATAAAGCTATGTTCAGAGATTGGAATAATGATGTGGAATTTGAAGATCACAAACCTTGAGTAAAAATGTTACATGTTGATTAGTGCATTTCCAAATTGTACATCAAAATATGAACTCACAGATTCACTCCAACACTCCATCACTCATTGCATAGGATGGGTGCATACTGTAGTTAAATCATGTAGTTTCTTTTGAGATTTCCTATCTCCTTTTGTAACTTAATTTAAGTCATATTTCTGGGATTTCTGCCAAGATACGAGTAGACAACTGGGAGAAGAAATTCCAAGTTGGCCAGTCTCTATCAAGAAAATCATTTTGGAAGAACACATTTAAATGCAACCACTAATTCAGCAATAAAAGAAATGGCAATGGGAACAGTGCCATCAAGTGACTTTTATCTCAGCATTTTAATTATGAACACCAACCTTCTACCTGCACATTTTTATAAAAAAGCATATCCATCATTCAAACAAACAATTTTCACACGTGTTGACCACAGAATGATTCTTTAATCACTCTTTATAAACCTGCATGAAAATCTAATTTTCTCACTTATAATTTCTGGTCATGTTCCTCTTTATGAATTACACTATCTTTGTGTTTTCAAAAACTATTTTTTTAATTTAATGAATAACAAATTTAATTTACATTAAGAACACAACTGCAATTTGTTACCAATCAATGCCAAGGTGATATTCCATTGGTTGGTTAAACAATAAATATTTGAAGCATTTTCAGAATCTGTGATACATAAAGCACTAATCAAAAATGCCCTCCAGCAGAAATAAATAAAGAATTCAATTCCACTGTGGTCACTGCAATGCATCTGAGAGTGCCAAAAATTCTTTGCTGAACACCCAAACAATAAAATGCACCAACACACAACAAACAAATGGCAAAATTGACAAAAATATTCTAAATTGCCAAGTAATTTAAGTTTAGGAAGCACTTCACAGTTAACAAAAACTGACAATTACTGGGACAAAGTGTAAACCTTCCAGAAACTGAACCCATCAGAGCCACAGCCTTTCTTAAACATTCCCAGCCTGTATCATATACAATCCAGAAGATTCATCATTCCATCAACCTGATCCCTCTAACTCTATTTGCCACCAGCTCACGTCATCTATTAATTTCCTGTGTGATAAACAAAGTAACAAAATCTGATGTGGGGAAAAATCTGGAATATTCTGGAATATTCCTCTCAGATCCTTGAAAACGATTACAAAAAGTGGCAATGCTATCAGCAATGCAAAAACGAAGATGCATCATGTAATATCAGAGAGATATTTCAGCTTATTAAAGAAGTACTATTATCTTTACAAGCACCAATGACAACAAACTTTAGCAGCCTTAACAACAGAGATAATAAAGTAATAATAGTAATGCAAGTTATAGTGTTTTAGAGATGTACAGTACAATATATGACATGCAGAAAATGCTTCGTTTGGTTTTGTGACATAGTTATCCAATTTCTATATATCCATTCTCACTGGAAAAATAATAAATGAATTTGTATTGTCACTTTTGGTTTGCTCTCACATTAAACCTGTAGTTAATCTCCCAGAGAAAAGTTACTGAATTTATCAGGTATATAATGTTGAAAAAAAAGTGTTCCAGCATACTTCTAACATGATTCTGGCTCATGACTTCAGAGCAAAGTCTCCCAGCAGTTAGGTTTGATAGCGTATGGATTAATAATCCAGCACTGCAGAAAACTTAATCTGCAAGCATTTCTTTTTATGCCTCTCTGCTTTCAAATATGTACACATTTTCTGATTCTTTTCTCTAGACATTGAAAATACTAACCATTATGAAACAGCTAATTTTTGCATTTATCAGGTACACAGTTCTACCAACAATGGAAGAGACAAGCAATAAATTTTTAAAAGAAGGAACTTAAATATCTCATTGTTATCTATAAGATTTAAGAATATTTAGTCAATTTAGCAATGGAAATCATTTCATTGAAACCACCTGTTTAAATGTTTGGATAAAACATTAATAAAACAATGTTGCCATATTCCTGCTTGAAGAACAAAATCCAAAGTTCGTCTCCCCAGTGTGCCTTCCAAGATTTATCTCTCAATCAACATCACTGAAAGAAAACCATTCGGTCATTTTTGCATTGTATTGCGATTCATAAATTGTACACAAAATGGCTACCATCTAACAGTGATTACACTTCAAAATTATTTGCTTTGTTACCAAGGACTCCGGGTCTTCCTAGTGTCATGAAAAGCATTCCATAAATACAACTCTCTTTCTTTATCCCTTGATGCATTTTAAATTAGCTGTAGCGCAATTAGGCAGCAAACTTATTTAAGTTTAAGTATTATGGAAAGGTTAGATGTAAAAGGTATGTTTTTCAGTTTCTCTCAGTCGCTTTACCATTTATTTCATCAATGCCCATAAGCTTGATAAACATTTCCCCCAACTGTTCAGGATTATTGGTGTCTTTGCCCAGCACTAACATTAAACACAACGGTTTGTCCAATGGAAATAATCCAAGTGAGAGACTTGGAAACGAGGACATGTACCAATGGAATACAAAGTAAGTCCAACTGTATTGGAGGTTTTGTACTTCCCAAACCATATCCACTTTCGTAACGGGGGATCCTAAATACTGTCTTAGAAGATTATTAGTGTTTTTTTTTCTTTTCTCAACATCCAATGACAATTTCAAATTTCATAATAAATTTCACCCCTCATCATCTTTCTTCCCAACTCATAAGTCAGATCCTCTCCTTCAGCTACTTGCACAATTCCCCTACTCCTTATCTATCCATGAAGAGCTAAGCAATCAGATGCTAGCATTATACTTCAGAATTCTTCTTCTCTCCATTTTAAAGATCTTAAAATTGACCTCTGAGATGGAAATTGCAATTATAAGACCATAGGAAATAGGAGCAGAACTAGACCATTTTGCCCATCGAGTCTGGTCTGCTATTTCATCATGGCTGATCCAATTTTCCTTTCAGCCATGATTTTCCCTCCAAACATCTCCCTTCTTTGCTGATTGTACTCTTAAAGTAATATATTTCAACCACAATAAAGGCACCATATCTTTTTGGTCCCTTCCTTAATTTTTTTTCCCTCTTCTGTTTGCTTAATTGAAAGCATAAAATTTCATTCACCAACTACTAACCAAACAGGTATCGGCATCATGTGTCCAAGAACCCGCATACAGTAAATATGTTTTTAATCTCAATACATTCCATAGACTAGGGAAAATTTGTCTGTTGATAAGCATTTCTTACTGTTAACTTTTAAAAAATGGCCTAAAGAACCAATTAAAATTAGAACAGGAAAATAAAATAAAGACATTTTGAACAATGCAAAGAAAAGACTAAAATGTGAGCAAATTCACTTTATTTTCTTTAAGATAGTTAAGAAAAGAATTGATACTTCAACATTTAATCATTAACTATTATTAATGTTTGTACTTTTGAATACTTAAAAATTATTTCATGTCTTTCATGTCCAGTAACAATCACTGCTGTTTAATGGAAATTACCAAGGAAATGCAAATAGAAAAATTCCTTTCAAATGAATTGTAATATCTGCATATTTTATATAATGAATGAAGGATAAAGAGATTATAATCATTGATATGAAAAACACAACTTGCTGGAACAATATAGAGATTGTTATCAAATAAATTATACTGAATGAGATTTTGCACCCATATGAACAGCAAAGCTATCACTGTTATTGAGGAATAAATCAGGCAACAATATTCAGCATCCTCACATGCAAAGTTAAAAGTAAACATCTGGATCTTGCTATCTGAGCTGTCCTTCTCTTTTACAAGTTTCGATCTTTTGGTATCATGCGAACTACATGCAATTAAAACACACGAAAGGCAAGAATTGTGGTAATGATCATTGACGATCCTTACAAAAAGCTGGAAAACCTACAGCTTCCACATTTAAGTGTGCATGATTTCTTAACAGTATAATTGCCCAGAAATTCCAAAAGTCACGGAGAAGAATGCCAAGGACGATCTCAGATGTTGGTCCTCTGCCAAACACTGGTCAGACTTGAAATCCAAAACATTATGTGCAACAAATCTGCAGCTGAAAATGTGCCACACTGTACTACATGCTGAGGCTGACCCCTTGAGCCCAGTCTCAGACCCAATGAAACGTTTTCAGTTCCTGAACCAGACTCTGTGTTGTGAATTGAAGAGACATACCTATTCAAACAGGCTGTTGTAGGATTCTGATGGTGTTAAGTTGTCAAACGAATGTCTAAAAAAGTTTTGGGAGGATGCAGAATTAATGAATAGTAACTGTCTTGTGTTTGCATAAAATGATCATTGATTCAGGGCCATTAACTTTCTTTGCCATTTTCAAGTTACTATGCAATTTTCTTGGATGTGTAATCAATGATAACAGGTTTGTAGCTTTGTGTAAAGTATACATAAAGTAAATGTAAACGTAACTTGTGTTGGTTTGTGAATTGTGGCTTGATTTCTGAATATATGCATTATTATCTACTTGTTATTAATATTTTAGTATAGTATATGCATGCATAACAGAATCAGGTTTATTATCACAGGCATGTGTCGTGAAATTTGTTAACTTAGTAGCAGCATTACAAGTCAATACATGATAATATGGAAAGAAAAAATGTAAATCAATTACAGTAAGTATATATGCAGTATGTGCATTGAATAGATTAAAAATAGTGCAAAAACAGAAATAATATATATTTTTAAAAATTGAGGTAGTGTTCATGGGTTCAATATCCATTTAGGAATTGGATAACAGAGGGGAAGAAGCTGTTCCAGAATCGCTAAGTGTGTGCCTTCAGCCTTCTGTACCTCCTTCCTGACAGTAACAGTAAGAGGAGGGCATGCCCTGGGTGATGGGGGTTCTTAATAATGGACGTTGCCTTTCAGAGGTAACGGTCCTTGAAGATGACTTAGATACTATGAAGGGTAGGTCTCAAGATGGAACTGACTGATTTTACAACTTCTTGTAGCTTCTTTCAGTCTTGTGCAGTAGCCCCCACCCCCATACCAAGCAGTGATAGAGCCTGCCAGAATGCTCTCCACTGCACATCTATAGAAGTTTTCGAGTGTTTTAGGTGACAAACCAAATCTCTTCAAGCTCCTAATGAATGCATACATTAAGGGTGTTTGCTTTTTTTGTGTATTTTTTTCTACTCTGCATTCTTTATTTGTATTGCCAACACTCGGCAACACCGGGACATTTTAATTACAGTTATTATTTTTACAGTTGCGTGTATTAGTCAATAGAAGCAGGTGCATTATCAACAGCATATCCTTTAAAGTGGAGTTAAAATATTTGGATTTTATACAGCTTTGGCAGAAAATCAGAAACAAATATTTCCTTAGCTGGGTTAAAATGTGTTCGATGGAGTTCTTGCTTTTGGCTTATGTTAGAAATATGGTGTCAAGTAACAATAATGTGCTGTGTTAGTGCATATGTGGCAGTTAGAGAATGTTCAGTAATAAATACCAGTGTAGTAGAAATGAAAATTGATATCATAAAGGTGCTAAAAAGCCAACAAAATTGCATTCTTAAACATATGCTATTTTATATTAAGATCATGACCTTGACATTTACTCTCAACATATACCTATGTGACAAAAATATATCCATCACTCTTTGGCATGAGGTTTTGGGGGGAGGGCTACCGAACAGGATGGTAACAAGCAACAAAAGCTTATAAAATTAGTCAGCTCCATCACAGGTACTAGCCTCTGTAGCATCCAAGATATCTTCAAGGAGCGGTGCCTCAGAAAGCCAACGTTCATTATTAAGGACCCCCATCATCCTTCTCATTGTTACCATCAGGAAGGAAGTACAGAACACTCAGCAATTCAGAAACAGCTTCTTTCTCGCTGCCACCTGATTTTAAATGAACATTGAACCCATGACCACTACCGCACTTTTGCTGTTTTTGCACTGTTTTTAATTGAACTATTTTATTTATTTATATATATATACACACACATAATTTACTGTAAAATTATTTATCTTTTTTCTATATTTATCATGTATTGCATTGTACTGCTACTGCTAAGTTAGCAAATTTCAAGACATCTACCGGTGATATTAAACCTGATTCTGATTCTGATTACAATATTCAAAAATTGATCCTACCTTTGGAGTGTTCACTTCCACTCTTAATTCTTACTGAGCCAACCAACCCTTCTATGTGTTGTTTTCCAATGAATGGGTATTCCCTCACCACAAGCATTGCCTGACACGTTGAAAATTAACAGTTGTCTGTATATTTCCAAATATTAAAGCAGCTTTGTTGTATGATTGGGGAGTCTTCTCTCTTAGGTGAAATGATTGATAGATTGCAGTGAAGGGAAGCAATAAAGCCAAGGTCTAATTCATTGGCAATCTCCCAAGCTACTTAAATTCCTATAACTAAATCAGGGCTGAATTCTTGATGATCTCTATAATAATGGGAGGGGTGATTGATAAGTTTGTGGCCTAAGGTAGAAGGAGATGAGTTATTAACCTCAAACTTTCTGCATTGTCACTCAAAGAGTTGAACTGCACGTGCATGTAATCAGAGCGTCTTGGACCTCCAGGTGGTTCACAACAGGGGTGATTGATAAGTTTGTGGCCTAAGGTGGAAGGAAGTGAGTTATACAGCTCTCGTTAGATGCATGTGCAGTTCAACTCTGAATGAAAATGCAGAAAGTTTGAAGTTTCTCCTCATCTCCTTCTACATTAGGCCACAAACTTATCAATCACCCCTGCTGTGGACCACTTCTGGAGGTCCAAGATGCTGACATCTACAAAGAAGGGATCTGTATGCTCCACGACCGCTGGACTAAGTGTGTAAATGTAGGAAGGGATTATGTTGAAAAACAAATGTGCTAGGTTTTCTAAAATTGACTTCTTCTACCTTAGGCCACGAACTTATCAATCACCCCCTCATACAACTTTTTCCTCAAAAACAATCTGGAAACACAGATTTTTGTTTGGTGCACAAAATAAAGTACTATATTGTAGAAACAGGCCATTGGCACAACAGATCTATACAATGTTTATGATCCGCAGGTGCCTCATCCCACTTTTCATCTAAACCAGGGTTTCCCACCATTTTTATGCGATGAAACAATACCATTAAGCAAGGTTGGGAAATCCAAACCTAAACCATCATATTCATATATAAGAGTCCTTTGAGTTTATTAACATGCCTTTGAATACAATACCAATTGACTCAATTATTCCCCATTCCACATTCCACCTATTTTCTTATTGTAGAAGTCATTCCTGAATTCCATATTGGTTTCTTCAGAAAACAGGTTTAATTTAAATCCTCTACTTCCAGTCTCACTGGGAATGAGATGAAAAATATTCCAGTCTTGAAGATCTCTATTATGCTGAAAATCAAAATACTGCAAATGCTGGAAATCGGAATTAAAAACAGAAATGACCAAAAACACTCAAAGAGGCAGGCAGCATGTGCAGAAAGGGGAGCAAAGTTAATGCTGATGAGTCTTTGATCTGAAACTTGCCACTGATGCTGCCCAGCCTGCTAAACTTTTCCCAACATTTTCTGTTTTTATTTCCACCCTTCATATTTGAGACAAAAATGCCCCTACCTTGTCAATCCTTCCTGCCAGGTAAACTTCGAGGCTGGCATAATTCTTACAGATCTATTCCGCTCCATTCTCTGGTGACTCTATATCATTTCTAGAGGTCACATTACTATAAAATAAAAGCCTCCAAGGATTCAGCCCTGCTGGCTACATATGCTTTAAGAATTCACATTGACCAGAAATGTTTACAATTTTCCAAGTTGAGTTCGACACTAGTTTAGCTAATTGCTGTCAATGCCAATGATCTTGACTATAATGCAGGGGACACGGCAAAGAATTTTTGATACAAGTATTAATGAGTGTGCTTAACAGAATGGAAGAAGGTTTAAGGCTACAGGAGAATGTTAATGGGCAAAGCAGGTGGACAAAAAATAGCAAATGAAAATGGCATTATGGAAAAATGCTGTAAATTACATGAGGCGGCATAAAACAAGGCAGGGATACAAACACACTAAATGGGAGGACTCAGAAGTATGGAGGAACAAAAAGGCCTTAAAGGCAGGCCAGTTGGTCGCAAAGTGACTGAAAAGGTACATAGGATACTTTCCTTAATTAGCCGAGGAATAGAATATAATAATATTGAAAAAGTGCCATGGATATATACAATTCAAGTCAGACCCCAGCTTGAGTACAGTGTAGAGTTCTGGTGACCACATTACAGGAAGATCTGGTCGCACTGAAGAGAAAAAAAATGGAGATTTTTAAGGATGCTGCCATGACTGGAAAATTGTAACAATGTGGAAAAGATCGATTATGCTGTGGTTATTTTCTTTGGAACTGGGAGGCTGAAGGGAAAATTAACAGGTGTGTAAAATTACGAAGGATGCATAGATAATTAGGAAGATCTACTTCTCTGAGCAGAGGTCATGATACAATCAGTGAAGGATTAAATGAGAGATGAGAAAAAAATGCTTTTCTAGAGGATGGAAAGGATCAGGAATTTATTGTTTCTAAAGGTGTAAGGAGCTAAAATACTCAACACACTTAAAAATGGTTAGAAGTTTATTTAAAGAAGTTTAAGTTTTAGTTCAAGTTCAAGTTTTATTACCATTCCACAGTACACATGAATATAGCCAGACCAAACAGCATTCCTCCGAGGCCAAGGTGCAAAACACATTGCCAACAGTCATACACAGCACATATAATAATGATAGCAGAAAAACATAGGGTTGCAGAAACAAAATAATATAACCCAATTCCCTGGATGTCATGGAGCATGGGATGTTGACCTGGAGCCATGTTTCCACAAGAGCAAGCATGCAGCAGTTCTCATCATGTACTAGTGTAGCCGCAGACAAAGGTACTCCAGATTGTCTTGCACCATGCAAACACTGAAGGGCACCACCAACAGGAGGAGCTAGCCCCACCTTAGCAAGGACTCCAAAGTATCTGCTTTGCCTCTGCTCTCTCCCACAATGCCTCTGATGCCCCCTCCCCTGGGCAGCCTCAATGGGCGACTCTGCGGCATGAGTGCCTGGTCTGCACCACAACCAAGGCGACATAGATCACCCGCCATCGGTCTTGTCAATGAACCAGTGAACCAGACTTCAATTATCAACGTCCAACAGGGTCCTCTGATCCCATGAAAAATTTCCAAGACAATCATTTGCATGTTTGTTAGACTGTGCAATGCTTCCAAGGTGGTGTAGAGGTTGCAGCACAGTACACAACTAGTGTAGCTGCACCACTACTGAGCCGCTCACTAGTGCGATAGACCTGCACTACCTGGTGATTTAAAAATTTACCAGTGTCTTGTGATCGTAAAAAAAAGGTAAAGGATGAAAACTTACTTCTTTGGACCTAGAGAAGACGCTGTGACCGAGCATGGCACCATCTTACTGGAAGATTAAACTTTCTGGGCTACAAACCTGACATTGGAAGGTGGGATTCGACTGGACCATTTCTCAGTCATCATGACACAATGGGCTGAATGGCTATCTTTCATGTCATAAATTAATCTACTGAGCTTTTTCGGTTTTATAATTTTATCATAGTAGAAATTAACCCCAGTGCATTGTTTTCTCTTATGGGCCCATTAACTTCGGTGGCAGGTTTATCTATATCTCCGACCCCTTCTGTTTCTCCGCTCCTTTTTAGGTATATATTTACAATGGGCATATGTAGATATTGAGTCACAGAATCAAACAACATATAGGCCCTTTAGCGTCCATGCCTGTTATGTTTAGAGACTTCAAAATATTAAACTAATTCAAAGGAAGACATGGAATCCAAAATGTGGGTCTGAGTTTACATTTTAGTGAGGCACGCATGATGCCATATGCAATTGACATATTTTTACATATAATCCATAATTAACTATTTAAATGAATAGTAATACTTAATCAACCTATATATACATACAAGATGGTTCAAACAGTACTTACATAATAAATCACAATGCCAACCATATATCTTTTATTAATCACACCTGCCTGCATAATTCCCATATCCCTTTATGCCATGCTTATTCAAGGACCTTTCCAGATGCCTCTTAAATATTGTTAGAGTTCCTGTCTCCACCACCTTCTCTGGCAATTCACTCGAAATACCAACTGCATTTTGTTTAAAAAAATGTAATGCTCAGATCCACCTTAAATATCCTCCCTCTCACATTAAACCTACTCCCTCTTGCTCAAGAAACTCCCACCACAGGCTACAGATATGCTATTTATCAGATCTATTTCACTCAGAATCTTATAGACCTCCACTATGTCATCTCTCAGCTTCTGTTGTTGCAGGAATACAGACGCAGACTACCCAATCTCTCCCTATAATTTAAGGCTTCCAATCCAGGTAACATCATTATGAACCTTTTCTGCACCCTCCCTAGAATAATCACACTTTTTGTGTAGGGTGGCAACTAGAACTACACACAATATGCCAAGTCTTGCTTAACTAGTATTTTGTACAACTGTAACACAATGGTCCAAATCTTGTACTCAGTACCTCAGCTGATGAAGACACGGGTACCTTCTTTAGCACTTTCAAGAAATGATGTACTTGCACCCCAAGGCCTTTCTGTTCAACAACACTCCTCAGGGTCCTGGTATACACCTGCTATGGTTTAACTTCACAAAATACATCTCTGTTTCATTTCAAGCATATCTCTTTGAACTTGTGCTGTCCAAAATACATCGCTTTATATGTATACACAACTCAGATTGTTAATGCAATGAATTATATTAATTCCACTTCCATTTTTTTTGCTGATGTAACACAGGATTGCTGGAACATCACACTCAACCATTTGAAACTGAGCTAGGTATTTCTAAGAAGCAAGACGGACAAAGTGTTTTGCGAGCCTTCAGTATACTCTAGTTGGTGTGACTTTCTTCAACAATTCAATCTATAATGCCTCAATGATTAAATCATAAAAGTTATAATCACTTTAAATTTATGGCTCTTTTTGTCTATTGCAATCAGCACAATTTTCATTCACATCTCTCATTGGCTAAATCTGTAACCAGGACAGTTGTACAGCACCTTCAGGCTGTGTTTCAAAATATCTTTGTCTGTAATGAGATCTTCAGGCAAACAAACCCAGAAGCAGTGTAAACTCAAGACTGAAAGTAGAAAGTAAAGATGAGTATTTATTCGAAGAATATAACAGAGGAATAACAAATGACTCAAAGCATACTGACTTGAGATGCTCTAGAATAGAAAGCCTCATCCAGAGAACAGATGCAGCAGAGACAGGAACTGACAGAAGGGAACAGCATTTTTAAAGTGACAGGGTGGGAAGAGATACTGTCAAGATAAGAGTCAGTGGGTTTGTTAAACATGTCAGTCGATCCAGAGTTCCCAACCCAGGGGCCATGGTAAGTGGTAAGGATCCATGGCATAAAAAAAATTGGGAACCCCTGCTGTAGATAGAAGCAGAGAGAGTGGAGAGAGGTATCAGAGATCACCAAGTAAAATTGAGGGCACTGTGGAAATTGGAGACAAAGTTGAAGTCACTGACGAGCTCAACCTGGATGCAGAAAGCAGAACTAATGCAATAATCAATGTAGAAGGGAAACAGTTGAGAAGCATTCCCAGTGGAACATGGGCTGTTCTAACTAACTGACAAAAAGGCAGCCATTGCTTACACCCATGTAAGTGCCCATGGCTACACCTTGGTTTTGGAGACAGTGGGAGGAGCCAAAAGAGAAATTGTTGTGTATGGTGGTGGTGGAGGGAAAGTAGTTAGGTCTGTTGTCCAGAAAGAAGCAGGGTGCCTTAGGGCCTTGCTGATGGAGGATGGAAGTGTACAAAACTGGGTGTCCATTGTGAAAATAAGGCGATCAGGGCTAGGGAATTGAAAATTATTGAAGTGATCATGAGCATTCTCCATAGAAGCTCCCTCACCTGCTAAGTTCTTCCAGCAATTAGTGTATGTTGCTCAAGATTTCTAGCATCTGCAGAGTCTCTTGTGTCATTGTTGTTCAGGTGCTCTGACTTCAACTTATAAAGCACTGTTTTTGCTCGATGTACCAATGATATCCTCAGGACAACTGTGTCCTATGGAACCTAAAAGTTTAAAGATCCTTAGTTAGCTTATTAACAGTATGACATTAACAGTCTCAAGATGGCACCAAGCTGTGACCTCCATTGAATTTTAGTTTTTTTTTTGGTATTTTTTGGACTAGTGGGGATAGTTTTAAGGACAGGGATAGAGTTACAGGTCGGGTTAGATTTTTAAGCACAGGTTCTGGGGAAATAGAAGTGTCTTTAAGTCTCTGCTCCGCGATTGAAGAACAGCAACACTGATGTCTGACATCTGTGAGCTGGGCCAGGATGTCTGGCCAGATGTAGGACCGCCAGACCGGTGTGGACGAAGACTGATGGGTCCTCTACAGTTAGCAAGTTGTTGGCAGGTTCCAGAATCGGAGTTCCATGCTGGTAGAAGTAATGAGGTCTAATGACCCTCCTGGATAGATTACAGTTCAAGGCTTGGTGTTCAGCAATCAGTGGGTCTTGTGGTCAAGGCCCGAGGCTTGAATTAAAGTCCGGAAGTTAAGGCCCATTGGCTAGCTTTTCAGGTCTGCGAATCTCTGCACATTCACGGGGATCCACATCCAAATCCAAATTTCCTGGAGGCTGAAGAAGATCTTGGAGTTAGAGGACTGTGTATGTGTGTGGCTGGGAGGGAGGAAGCGGTTTGCTCTGCATTGTTGTTTTGTTGTACTCTATGCTTTTTCTGCTGAGCATTGTGTGAATGCTATGTTGGTGCTGGAATGTGTGGCAACACTTGTAGGCTGCCCCAGCACAGCCTGGCATGTGTTGGCTGATAATGCACATTTCACCATATAGACATGTGATAAATAAACTCAAATCTTGAATTCAATACTAACATAGAATACTGAGTAAGTGCCATTACAACCGTGAATATCCTCAGATTTATTATTTTATTGAATGTAATAAGAAACTAATGTTAGTTGATATGTTAGTATCAATCAATAAGAAACTAAATAAGTGAGTGCAGTTTTCAATTCTATCCTGAACAAGGTCACAAATTCTGCTTTTATTTTGACAACTTTTAATTAGAATTAGCCCTTCAATTCATATTTCCCTCTCCTGGAGCTGAGGTGTGAGATTAGAGGTTGGTGAGCTCTACACTTATTAAAATCACACATCTCTTGCAATTTCCATAATGTGGTAATAATTACAACTGGGTACGCTGATGACATTGTTGGATAGGGGTGGTGGTGCCTGGGGTGGGGAAGAGGAGTCAAGAAATTAATGAACGCAGCAGTACATTTTAAAGGACAAAACTATCATTTGAAGACCTGTATTTCTTGTGAAGCAATGTGGTGTTTTTTTCTAGATTTACTGTAAACAGAAATTCTACTGCTTTAGCGATAGTAACAATGAGAAAGAATGAATTTTGATTGAATTCATCAGAACTATCTTTAAAATAATGAAAACATTTTCATTACACTTACTGAAGTGATTAGACTGTTTGAAAATGAGGGAGATTGACATCCAAAGTTTTTCAGCACTCAGTATGAAACAGTATACTTTATCTTTGTTAACTGCCATGCATTCTAAGTATATGATTTGACTTGACAAGATTGTAAATTGAAAAAAACAATTTAGGAAGCAATCCCCTCACCATATAATATGATGGCTGGATAAATTTCAGCACATGTATGATTACCACCTGGCATGTAAGGGGCTTATAGGTTCTCCCCATGACCGCCTGGGTTTCCTCTGGGTGCTCCAGTTTCCTCTCATGTTCCAAATATGTATGGGTTAGTAGGTTAATAGGTCACATGGGTGACCAATTGAGTGGTGTGGGCTCATGGGTCCAGAAGGACCTATTACTCTGCTGTATCTCTAAATAAATAATCTATTCACTGTTCATGAAAAGGTGTGTGTATATTATAGCAGGGGTCCCCAACCTTTTTTGCACCGCAGACCGGTTTAATATTGACAATATTCTTGCGGGGGGGGGGGTGTTCAAGTTCAACAGTGCGTGACAGGGAATGAGGAAAGGTGCAGCTGACTCATATCATTTTGTATCGCCAAATCATATCGTTTCCTCACGGCCCGGTAGCACATGCTTTGCGGCCCGGTGGTTGGGGACCATTGTATTATAGCACACAAGGGGGCACTGGGCATTTCGTGTGCCAGCTCTTTGAAAACCATTTACTCCTACATCTAGACTTGCTTCTCCAGAACACTATAAATTTGCTCTCCTTGTATGTTTATGCCTTTCAAAGTTCCCATGGAATCAACGTCAAAACTACTTCATGTACTGTATTCTAGATCACGACAACTGTTTATATGAAAAAAATTCTCCTCACTTCCTATTAATTCATTCATCAATTAGTTTAAATCGATGACTTCTGGTTCACTTAATAAAGGGAAAAAAATTGGCCTAATTTTTCTATCACTAAAATCTGAATATTTTTATTATGCCTTCCCTCAACTTTCTTTCCACCAAAGACAAAAGCCCTGGATCTTCAATTTCCACATATAATTAAATCCTTATAACTTACTATCACCTTGATTAAGGCTCCTCATGAACATTCTCATATTTTATGGCCCATGGAATTATAAATTAATCTTCAACTAAAGCTAAAACATTGCTTCATTCCCATCTTATCAATCTGTCCTAACACTTTAAAGGATTTGTGAATATGCATCTCAGATCCATGAACAACTTGCATGAGATCTGTGTTGTACCCAAACATGCCATGCCCCTATCTAATAGTAAAATCCTTTAGATGCTGGAAATCTGACATAGAGAAAATGCTCTAAAAAACTCCAAAAACACAGGTCAGGTAACGTCTGTGGAGAATAAAACATAAGAACATAAGAAATAGGAGCAGGAGTCGGCCATCTGGCTTGTTGAGCCTGCTCTATCATTCAATCAGATCATGGCTGATCTGGCCATGGATTCATCTCCACCTACCTGCCTTTTCCCTATAACCGTTAATTCCCCTAGTATGCAAAAACAAAGTTAACATTTCACCTTATATAATAATATACATTTTAAAATGTAAAAAAAAAGCAGAGGAAGAGCAAATGAAGAAAAAGGAAATCTGAAGAATAGGAGAGATTGAATAACAAAAATAGTGCATGTGCTGGCTGAAAAAGGTTGTTAACTGCACCTAAGTAACAAAATATATGTATGGTGAGCTATAATAGGAAGAAATTAATAGGGGTTGAATGAACCAGGAGAGAAAAAAACTATGAAATGTGTGATATACATTTGGGGAAATCTAGCTTTAGATTCCTAATCTTTCCCCTTTAGATGAATAAGCATAGCTTGCTCCTAATCATCTGTCTTGAAATTCTACTTTTGATACTTATTAATTTTTTGGCCATTCTTTGACTGCAGTCCAGATATGCTAAATTTCATGTGAGATCACTCAGGTTGGCTCTCTTTCAGTGAACAACATTTTTGTCTCTTTTTGGAACCACAATACAACTAATTCTATAATCAATATTACCCAGATATTGCCTCAGTGAGCGAGTGTGCCTACTCTATTTCATTCCCAACAGAAGTTGGTTCTTCTCCAATGGGTCAGAAATATACTGATTAAGATTGTGTTCTCAGACACACTCTAGTAATTTTCATTCCCTTTGTGTTCTAAAGCTAACTGAGGAAAAACAATTGTAATTTAAGTCCTTTATGGTTCTTACTCCATTGTTTCTAACAGGTGTATAACAGATTAATTTGCCCTTCTGGTATTTGACAGTCTTCAGCAAAAACTAAGAAATGCACTGTTCGTTTCTGTTCCTTAAATCTATCCAAATAAATTATTCTTTCAATCCCCTATTATAATGTCACTTAGAAAAAACTGATCTGCCAACCACCTCCTCTTCTCCTATTTGGGCTTCCTCTCACATGTCCTACATTGTTTTCCAGAAATATCAGATCAATATGGAGGAAAATCAGAGCGCATCATTGATTTTGGAAAATGCCTTTTATGTTGTTAAATATTCAAGGAATGATTATCAAACTGATTAACACTGAGCTATAAGAAGTTATTAGGATGGTTGCTCAGAAGGACCATCTTGAAAAGAAAGAAATGGAGTAGAGAGGCAAAACATTTTCAGTGAAAATCTGAAAAATAAAAAGATGTTGGAAATCCTCAGCAGGTCATGCCACATGAGTGGGAAGAGAACTAATGTTAATGTTTCAGGTGGAAAGGTTTTCAACAGAACTGGGAAGAATAAACAAGCTTGTTAAGATGGAGGGGCAGGGAACTAAAGCAACATAAAATAAAACAGGAGTTGTAAAATGCAGAACAAGAAAACAAGCCCAGCAGGTCGGGCTGGGAATGCCCTCCACTTTCCGAGGAAAAAAATAGGAAAAGAAAAGAAACAATCTGAGCCAAGTTTGAGGAAGGAAGGGATTCTAAAGGTTATGGGAAGTGAAACCATGGTTGTTGTTGGATGACAACATGATGGATGATTTGCAAATATTAAGAATCTCCAATCACTGTAATCTGGAAACCAAAGTGCATCAAATGAGCCGTGGTGGCCAATTTGCTGTTGTTCATTTTACCTCAATTGATAAAGGTTACAATAATTTCCACTAACTCTTAAATGAATTGAGAATGTGGAATTAGCAATGTTTAAAAAAGTCCACAAAAATTTAGAAAGGCAGACACTAGGATCTAGAATTGGTGTAAAAGCTATGAATGGCAAATGACAAAACTAACTTTACATCCTAGTAATACATGTTGAAAGAGCACCATTAGTTCCAATGGAAGAAAACTAAAAGCATTATCAGTGTGCTTTTAAATAATATTTTTAAACAAGAAAAAATATAAATAGATACTGAAAGAGAAGTGTTAGCAAACTGCTATAAGTGAGAGAAAAGAGCCAAGAGTCTACTGGAAGAGGTACAGTTGACGTTTCAGGCCGAGCCTCTTCATCAGGTCTAACTGAAGGAAGAGTTAGTAAGAGATTTGAAAGTGGGAGGGGGAGGGGGAGATCCAAAATGATAGGAGAAGACAGGAGGGGGAGGGATGGAGCCAAGAGCTGGACAGGTGATTGGCAAAAGGGATACGAGAGGATCATGGGACAGGAGGCCTAGGGAGAAAGAAAAAGGGAAGGCCAAACCCCTCTGACTATACCCCTTGCCCATCCTCTGGGTTCCCCCCTCCCCTTGTCTTTCTCCCCGGACCTCCTGTCCCATGATCCTCTCATATCCCTTTTGCCAATCACCTGTCCAGCTCTTGGCTCCATCCCTCCCCCTCCTGTCTTCTCCTATCATTTTGGATCTCCCCCTCCCCCTCCCACTTTCAAATCTCTTACTAACTCTTCCTTCAGTCAGTCCTGACGAAGGGTCTCGGCCTGAAACGTCGACTGTACCTCTTCCCGGAGATGCTGCCTGGCCTGCTGCGTTCACCAGCAACTTTGATGTGTGTTGCTTGAATTTCCAGCATCTGCAGAATTCCTGTTGTTCAAGAGTCTGCTACAGTCAGCGCAATGTAAAATGCTCCCTGTATTTCCTATGTGGCTCCAGAGGATGGTGAAAAATATAAAATTGTAAAATATGTTATTCTTATTGCTTATGACATAATGCCTAAAGCATACAGGCACAAATTTAAGAAGTTGCAGAAAACTCCCTTTGGTAGTTAAAGAGAATTAGTCATGGAGCTGGAGGATATTTAGAAATTGTAGTTAGTTGGGGAGAATGTAACAGATTATAATAGACTACAACAACTGATTTTTATGAAATCATTTCCAGATGGGTCAAATACATCACTGCTTGACAAAAAGTCCACGATCCCAAAATATTTATGTAAATGATGCAATCATTTTGAGAGCTTTGCATGAGGTGAAAAATTGTTATGCAGTTAAAAACAAGATGTCCACATTATCCATCTGATAAATATTGAACCAAACAATTAGATTCTATGGTTTCAGCTTGTGTCAAACCTGTAATTAGATGTTTTAAATAAATCAGAATGCAATAAAAACTGAACAGATTGTGGAGCACAGATTAGAAAATTGATTGATAATGTTAAAAAGGAGATGAGTGGTTCTACGCTGATTGGATGACACATGGTGAAACCTTGTTTGACTTGCAACCATACCTGCTTTAAAATCTTCAGCATACAATGGAGCGAACTGCTCAGAGGTCAGCAGGAACTATAAATTTACCTGAACCACGGTTTGATTTAAAATCCCACTTGATAATGTAATTCATTAGAGTAACAACAATAATATTGAAATTTAACATGAAATATGATGCTGAAGGTGTTCTGATTATACCTATTATCAGGGCAGAGGCCAGGAGGAGGAAAAGGAAACACAGGCTTTGTTAATTTAGCTCTGTCAGCTATCTTCTGTCAACAAAAGCACAACTTAATCAGCTAGAACAGTCAGGGACCACTGCACTTACAGGTGCATCTACAAGGAAAATTAAGTGCCTTGAAGTAGTAGCAAGTCAAATATCAAGTATCTTTTGTCACCTGATGGTCCAGAGCAATTGGGTAGTATGAGTCTAGTGAGACAAGTATTACAGCTGATCTCAGAATGAGGACGAGGATAGAAAGGTATGAAATACAAGCCTCACTACACAAGTGATACTGAAAGGGTCAACTTTAGCCAGGGAAAATGTACTTCACTATTCAAATATACCCATTACCTGTCTCTCTGCAGCATTTCATTTTTCTTCACAACCTCCCCAACTCTAACTTTCCCTCATTCAACTTCCATGTCTAAAATCAGTTCTCATGATTCCAGAGCTGCTCCCCCTCATATAAAATCACTGCATGCACTCTTACTGTTCATCATTTTGTAAATGAACCAAAGCTTCATTCTCATGGATACTGGAGAGACAGAAGCAACCATTTCAGTAGAAACGCAAACACGAGGAATTCTGCAGATGCTGGAAATTCAAGCAACACACATCAAAGTTGCTGGTGAACGCAGCAGGCCAGGCAGCATCTCTAGGAAGAGGTACAGTCGATGTTTCGGGCCGAGACACTTCGTCAGGACGGCATTTCTGTAGAAATTTCTCTCTGCCTCCATTTCACACAATCTTAGAGGCAAAATTGACTTGATCTTCACTTTGCACAATTCCATGACAAGTGAAAGAACACCTCTGATAGCATACGTGAATTTATTAACCTCACTAAAGCATCTCACAGCATTTGGGAAGAACAGTGGAATACTCCTCAAATTTGGCTACCCATAGAAATTCTTCTCCCTTTTATGTTTGGCATGATGATAGCATGCAAGTCTTGATACTAACAAACAAGTCCACAATAGAGACAACCTTACTGAAGACTGATGTCAAAGTTGCACCACTGTCCCAACATGTGCTCCAATTTACAACAGTGCAACACGTTGAAAGAAGAAAAGGTACCTGAATGTCAAAACCTCAGATCTGACACAAAGCTCTTGGTCTTTGGTACAACCATGATTCCTCCCCTCCAAAGTGATTCTGAGGCCTACATAAAAGACTTCAAGGCCCTTTAAAGTTTCAACCATAGGTTCCATAAAACTCTCTTGATTCACTAGGAGAAAGGCGTTCCAACATTAGTGTCTACTTTCAAGCCAGTGTTTCTGTGCACTGAACCGTTGCAAATACTTATCCCAGCAGTTAAGCTTGTTAACACACTCACCACAAGCCACTCAAACTAATCTAATCTCTGTCATAGGGAGAGATTCTCATGCAGAGAGAGGAAAAGATTCACGGATGTGCTGAAAGCCTCCTTGTAAATCCCAACTTACTCCTGAGTAGTATCTGGCCCTTGATCACTTCACATTGAGAAGTACTATTCCTATAGTACTGAGAACCTTAAATCCATGCATTAGAAGCACACAAAAGATTTCTGAATTTAGTAGAAGGAGCACCTCCAATATTACCCAACTACCTACACTGTACAGCACTTCCTGTCCTATATGTGGAAGGGTCAGAGCTTCTTAAACTAGCCAAAATGGGTAATTTTGAATCCAAAACAAAGTAAAAATGAATCATTGCTCATTCTAGATAAGGCACTATATATAGAGAACTATAAGATATAGGAGCACAATTAGGCCATTCGGTCCATCAGGTCTGCTCCGTCATTCCATAATGGCCGATTTATTATCTCTCTCAACCCCTTTCTTCTGACTTCTCCCCGTAACCTTCGACACCCAGACTAACGAAGAAACTATCAATCCCTACTTTAAATATACTCAATAACTTGGCCTCCACAACTGTCCATGGCAATGAATTCCATAGATTCACCACCTTCTGGCTAAAGAAATTCTGTCTCATCTAAGTTTTAAATGGACATACCTTAGTAACAGCAACTACACCCATTTCTGCTCCCCAACACTCTCAGATTTCTGGCATACTGCTGGTGTCATCCACAGTGAAAAGTGATGCGAAATACTTAAGGTCCTCTGCCATTTCTTTGTCCCCCATTACTACTACCCCAGTGTCTTTTTCAAGCAGTCCAATATCTACTCTCACCTCTCTTTTATTAATTTATGTATCTGTAGAAACCTTTTGTATCCTCTTTGATATTATTGACTAGCTTAGCTTCATATTTCATCTCTTCTCTCCTTATAGATATTTTAGTTGCCTTCTGTTGGTTTTAAAAGCTTCCCAAACCTGTAAACTTCCCATTAATTTTTGCTATATTATATGCCCTTTCTTGCTTTCATGCTGTCTTTGACTTCCCTTGTCAACCATGATTGCCTAATCCTTTCCTTGACTTCCCTGTATCTATCCTGCACCTTCCGAATTTCCCCTAGAAACTCCAGCCATTGCTATTCTGTCGTCATCCCTGCTAATCAATTTCAGCCAGCTCCTCTCTCATGCCTTTGTAATTCCTTTTGCACTACTGTAATACTGATATATCTGACTTTATCTTCTCCCTCTCAAACTGCAGGGTGAATTCTATCATGTTATGATCACTGGTTCCTTTACCATAAGCTCCCAAATTAAATCTAGCTCATTACACAACACCCAATCCAGAATAGCCTTTCTCATAGTGGGTTCAACCACAAGTTGCTCCAAAAAGCCATCTAAGGGCATTATATATCCCCTCGCTTGGGATCCAGCACCAACTGGATTTTCCAAATCTACCTGCCTATCCACATCGCCCATGACTATTGTAACATTGTCTTTATTACATGCCTTTTCTATTTCCTGTTGAACTATATATCCTACACCTTGGCTACTGTTTGGAAGCCTATATATAACTCCCATCAGGGTCTTTTTACCCTTGCAGTTTCTAAGTTTACCCACAAGGATTCTACATTTACCAATCCTACAAAACCTCTTTCTGAGTATTTGATTTAATTTTTTACCATAAGAACTACCGCCTCCCTTCTGTTCTTTCAATGCAAGGGGTATCTTTGGATGTTAAGCTCCCAACTCTGATTTTCTTTCAACCACAACTCAGTGACGTCCACATCATACCTGCCAATCTCTAACTGCACTACAATATCATTTACCTTATTCCATATACCTCATGCATTCAAATATAACATCTTCAGTCCTGTATTTATCACACTTTTTGATTTTGTCCCCATGTTACACTTCAACTCATCCCACTGACTGCAAATTTGCCCTATCATCTGCCTGTCTTTCCTCACAGTCTCATTACACACTGCATCAACTTGTATACCAACTGCCCCATTCTATGTCCTACCACTCTGGTTCCTAACCACCACTTCCAACTTAGCTTAAATCCTCCCCAACAGCACTAGCAAACCTGCCTGCAAGGATATTCATCGCTCTCAGTTTCAGGTTTTACCCATCCTTTTTGTACAAGCCATACTTTCCCCAGAAGAGATCCCAATGATCCAGAAATCTGAAGTAGTGCCCCTTTCTTCAGCTACTCATTCATCTGTACTATCATCCTATTTGTGCCCTGACTAGCATGTTGTACTGAGAGTAATCCATAAATTACTACCTTGAACGACCTGTTCTTCATCCTCTTCCCGAACTCCATATATTTACAATGGAGAACCTCTTCCCCCTTTCTACCTATTGTTATTGGCACCAATGTGCACCACAACATCTAGCTGCCTACCCTCTCTTTTAAGAATCTTCTGCAGTCACTCTGAGATATTCTGGACCCTAACACCTGGGAGGCAACACACCATCCTGCCCTTTCTTTCTTGGCCATGGAATCTGCTGTCTGTCCCCCCGACTATCGAGTTTCCTACCACTGTTGTTCTGCCTGGCTTTACAGTTCCCTGCTGAGCCTCAACACTGGCAACATTGACCTGGCTGCTGCTGCTGCGTCCTGATAGATCATTCCCCCAATCAGTATCCAAAGGTGTCTACTTGTTGCTGATGAAACAGAAAAGGAGAAACAGACTGAAGTTTGCTCCATTGATTATTTCACCAACTTGAACATTTTCAGGATCATTCTCTTCAGAATCAGAATCAGCTTTATCAGCACTGACTTCAAAGATGTGAAAACTACTGCTTCACAGCGGTTCAGACATAAAGCTACTATAAATTACAAAAGTAAATAAAATGTGCAATAAGAAAGCAAGGTAGTGTTCATGGGTTCACGGACTGTACAGAAATCAGACTGTGAAGGGGAGGAAGCTGTTTCTGAATCATTGAGTGTGTTTCTTCAGGTTCCCATGCCTCCTCCACAATGATAGTAATGAGAAGAGGTCATGTCCCGGACAGTGAGGGTTCTTAGTGATGGATACCGTCTTCTTGAGGACTGCCTCTTTAAGATGTCCTTGATGATGGGAAGCATTATGTCCATAATAGAGTCTCCAACCTTCTGCCACTTCTCGTTATCATGAGCATTGGAACTTTCATACCAGGCTCTAATGCAACGAGTCAGATTGCTCTCTGCTGTGCATCTCTAGAAACTCGTAAAAAATCTTTGATGACATATCAAAACCCTTCAAACTCCTAACAAAACAGAGCTGGTGATGTGCCTTCTTCATGACAACATCAATATGTTTCTCGATTTCTTTTAAATCCATCTTTAAAATGATGGAGTAGATATTACTTTCCCAGGAGGGCCAGGAAATGGACATGGAAATCTGTCATTTACACCCAACCCATCAGGAACGTATCTGCTGTCATAATGGTGGGTTACATGTGGTATGTCTCGGAGAGACAACATACTTCCTAATCTTTAAGTCAGCCACTCCCATTTCAACTAAAATCCTAGAGCCTGGATTGAATTTAACAGCTGCCTTCTAGGCCTACAAAATAACCCCCACCCTCTGCCAGCCACGAGAGGCCTTCCAAAACCCAATTTGACCCGGCAGCTGATTTAGAATGGGAACCTGCCAGTTTCCTGCTCTCCCATTAATTGTGAAGCTGCAGCATGATTCACTTGACAGTCTCAGCTCATGCTGGCTGCACCTCACACTATATATTCACTTTGGATGGAAATCAAATTTCCCCTCCTTTTTTCTGAAAGTTCTTCCAAATATCCCTATTGTTTCTTGAAAAGTCCAGCAATATAAATGAAAGTAACTTAAAATAACAGACTTTATAGTTGGTTAAACTATGTATGATTGAAAAGCAATACTGAATTTCCTGTCCTGTTGAAGTGTTGAAGTGTAAGATTCTGCTCATTTTAATTTTGTTTAACACTTTATTCAGTTTTTAGAATGCTCTTTATTTAGAATATGAACAGTATTTTCCCAATAAGATGACATTTGCCACCAACTTCATTTTCTGGTAAAGCACATAACCCACAAATCCCCTGCAGTCATAAATCCATTTATTATAGTCTTGAATATGATGGATGACTCAACAACTAGAGGGCAGTGTTGTAAATAATTCCAAATTTTTATGATCCTCAAAGAAGAAAATCCCCTTCCATCTCAATGTTAAATTGGTAATCCTTTATTTTAAGATTATGCCCCCCAGCACCAGGGAAACATCCGACAAGCTTTCTGAGAATCTCGTTCAATACACGAACCAGTATTTCTTCTGAACTCCAGAATTCACAAGCTATTCTATTTGCTTTTCAGACCTGTGCTTTTGTTTCAAAGAGCTGTTGGGTACTTTCTCATCAGTTGACTTCCTACATTAGATGTTCTATATTCTTCCCTACTGAAACCTGTGCATTTCCTTATACCTCTTAGGAAATGACTCAAAATGTGAGGAAAATTACCTGTAGTTTTAAACATAAGTAACAACAATGAAAAGTTTAGTTTTGTCTTTTGTCTTTCCTTCTGTGGAGCTCTCTACCAGAGAAAGCTGTTCAAACGAATCACTAAATACACTTAATAGGGAGGAATACTTCCTTGGGCTAAAGGAATAAAGAGGTAAAAGAAAAATACAAGAAGGTACTAAACTTGAATGATCGGCGATCATACTGAATAGCAGAACAAGCTTGAAGGGCCAAGTAACCCACTCCTGTTCACATTTTCTACTTTTCTATTAACTTGGCTCTGCTTAGATTAAGAAAGAGGATGTTTGTGGAGCTTTGACTTTCTCATAGCTTTTAAACTGTGCACAACCATTCACAAATTGAAGTAACAGAAATGCAGATTTGATCTACTTGCAAACTTTGGAGAATCATGCAGTCAATATTTGGTATGCATGCTAGAATGTGTGGACTCTCATTTCAGGTATACATGTTACTGCTCCTACTCTTCCACGTGAAACAGGTTTTATGACCCGACTTGATAGTAATCTTAGAGTAAAGGATTTAGTACACCATGTTAGAAATTGCAATAGCTTACAATTGTTATATAGGCTCATGACATGTAATGAAACATTTTCATTTTATAGATCTATCCTGTACTTAATTTGCTCAGTATTGGCATGGAGATAGCTTCACACAACGCAACAGTTAACACCTTTAACGTGAGGAAGGAGCAAAATCTCCAAAAAGAGCAGGTAATCATTTCTGAGTAAATGTAGCTGTGATGAGCAGACTGGTGCAAACAAAGTTAGTTTTTTTTTCTTTTACACTGATTCTCAGACCAAATACCACAAAGCTGTTCTGGTAACTGTGTCCTTCAGGACTGAGTCACTTCAATCAGTTATGTTCTAATGGGTCTCTCTTGATAATAAATAAAGTGGCAAATCCAACATATTTTCTGTGGGTCTGTTACCCTCAGTACTTGTTCAACACCAAGCATTGATACATTTGTTGAAGGTGGGCAGAAGGTAGGGTGTAATTGGCATTTGATTTCCCTGCCCAGTTTTGATATGTGTCCTCCTGGCATCTACCACCAATGTTGAAGATTCCCACTGCATTTGCTCAAAAATGTGCACTATTGTCCCACCACTGTAATTGGATTTATTCTGCTAGGTGAATAGCTAAGGCAGAAATTTAGGCACTGGCTAAATTCAAAACATCTTTCATTGCTACCTATTACACACTATTAGGATTTTTTTAAATAATTTCCTTCAACAAAAAAGAAAATAAAGCATATTGTATTATAAATTCCAAAAATAATCTGTCAGTGATACAACAAAGCAAAATTATTCCCAATAGGCATTTTTTTTTGCACAGATGAATATAGCGTTTGCTTTAAAAGATTTTTTTCAATGAAAAGATGTTGAATCTACTTGGTAACTCTGCTAGAGTACATCACAAACACAAGAATATCCTGATGAAGGGTCATGGCCCAAAACATCAACTGTTTATTTCTTTCACAGATGCTGCCTGATCTGCTGAGGCCCTCCAGCATTTTGTATGTGTTGCCTTGCCACTGTACATAGTGTATTTTAGATGGTGCCCTGAATTGTTTCAGTGCTTTGCTTCCCCACTCCTTTCTATTTCAAAGAATTCTCTTATGAAAACTTATTTTATTCACTTTATCTTCAATAAAATGGTTCAGTGAGCATTAGTAACATTGAGACACAAGTTTCAATCAGTCCTCTGGCAAGTATGTCAATCAATATTAGCCCCTCTGTGCTCAGAGTTAGAGTTAGATAGAGCAACTATGAATGACTAAACAGGTCTCCTAGAAGCAGAATTTCCCCATAATAGACAATGCTTGTACAATAAATACAGATGTTTAATGTAAAGCCCCATCAGCTATTCAGGGATGCTGATCATGGAAGGAAAAGATATTAGACTCAAAGTTGATTTTACATGACAAGTATGACAGAAATCACCTGGCTCTCAACAAAACTTGAAACGCTAAACATTTTATTATCAGTAACAAGCTGTGCATGGACACTGAAGCAAAAAGATTCATTCACAAAATACTATCATAAATATGTCATGAATAAAAGGAAGATTAAAATATATAATAATTTGATAGCTAACCCTTACAATAACATGTAATATTTGAAATGACTGTAATAAAGTGCATATTTTTAGAAGACTGAATTGAAACTAGACAAGCAAATCATTAACATGCACAAAACATTATATGATGTCAGAATACAAAATTGCTCCTCACTGTGAGCACAATGAAAACATCAATCGTTTTACGAATGTAAATATCAATTTACATGCAATTTTACAATGTTTATGTACAGCCATTATCATCATGTTGCAGTGCTGTGGAATAATGGCCTTAAACATAGACTGCATACTTGTTTTGTATTATCTTCAAATAACAGGCAAAGTACCTTCGCGAACACTGATTCACACACCTGACCAGCTTAGGTATGGCAATATTAAGTGATGCTAGACTTCCGTTGAGTGATTATGAATAACTGTAAATTCTACATCAATGTGTAACTAGGTTATGTTTGTCCTGCATACAGATTTCTCATTTTATTTGATATAGCATCACATTTCCAAAGGATTTCTGGACCACTGGGTAACTTGCCTGAATATACACTTCAATACTTCCCATATTAAAATAATTTGGAAAATTGAATTCATGAAATAATATTTTAAAAACTGTATCTATAACAAAGAGCAAAACTATGTCACATGTATTATGCAGACAGTTTCAATTAATTATATTCATAATGCAGTTATATCCTTTGTATAACAAGTCATATGCTTTATTTTGCCAGTGAATCTGAAATGTGGTATTGGTGTCAAAACTAGTAGAAAACAAGTTGCATTTACTCTTTTCATACAACTATTGTAAATTTTCAGCAAAATTTGGAAAAAGAAGCTACTAGGCACAAAGCAATAGCATTCCTGTGGACAAAATGTAAGCAGTTTTTCCAAGTTTTAAGAGTAGGAAAATTCAGATTGTTAAAAGTCATTTGTGACTTGAAATGTGACATACAAGACTGCAATAACTTTACAATTTTAATCATTCAAGAAAATAATCCGTTATTCCGAAAGAGCCCTGAATAAAAAAGTGAAACAATAATCAAGGAAATAGTGGCATGGAATTATTAAAAATCTATTAAACAGAAGCCATCAAGCCCATACAAACCAAAATAAGAACAATTCAGAGTCTCAAATCTTGCAGACTACAACAAACCAAGTGAAATTCCAGGTAAGTTTTAAATGCTTTGAAGTTCCTACCTCAATAACTTCAGCTCACTGTAAGTTCTGGATCTCCACCAACCTTTCGATGAAAAGAATCACTAAAGCACTTGTAAGTCATTCCATTTTTGCTTCTTGCCACCGTCAGATTTGAACCCTACTTGTCAGTTTGCCTTGACTTTTATTTTTCTGACTACTAACCCATGTTGAACCTTATCAATGCCTTGCTAAAATGCATGCAATGCTAATAGTTTACCCTCAAAAATTCAATCATTCATTATACATTTTCTGCCCTTAATTAATCCATGTTGATCTTACTTGAATATTGTGTGTCTTTTTATAAATCATGTATAAACCCTCATAATGCTTTCCAGTGATTTTCCAATAACTGCTTGGGCTGAATGTCCTTCAGTTGTTTAGCATGTCCCTTTTGCTCCTCTTAAACAATAATGCATTTTTAGCAGACTTCAAACCATCAACACACATGTGCAGGCAGAGACCTTTAATAAAAATGATAGTCAGAGCCTCTGTTATTTCTTAAACCCTAGGATACATTTCATCTAGACTCTGTGACATATTCACTTTAAAGCTGTTAAACTTTGATAATGCTTCTCTCTATATTCTTATTATAATTAATACATAACATTCTTCTTCTGTAACTACGTACAAGGTATTCATCTAGAACCACATCACGCATGTTTGATTTGCTTTCTAATAGACACCATCCTTTTTATTATGTTCCTATATGTAAATATCTTCGGATTTTCCTTCATTTTATTTGCCAATATTTTCATTATGTTTTGTAGCTCCGGGAACTAATTGAAGGAAAAACATGGGAGCCGGGATTTCTGTCTACATTGTTTTTCTTGTTTAAGTGAGATGCTCATTTATGACATGGTGTAATAATGTATGCCATTCATGTGCTTCTTACATATAATCCATAATGAATTATGCAAAAAAAATCAAACAATATATATTTATAATATTACTCAAATATTAAATACACCTCAATTTTTCTTATTTCCCTTTTAATTTTGTTCCTTTGAATCAACTTTCTGAGATAAGCATCCACTTCTGTATTATGCAAATATGTACAGTATGTCTTTCAACATGCTGATGGACCAGTTCTGGAAATCTCACTCCTTATTTTTTTACTGACAATATACTTGCTCTAATGATAAGGCTACTTATTTAACTGGCTTCATAACACTGCATATTCCAACACTGTAACTCACAACAACACAGATGAACCTTTTTTAAAAGGTAATACTTGGTGTATTTCTGTACATTTGTGCTCTTCTGCTGCTGTAACCCATCCACTTTAAGGTTCAATGTATTGTGCATTCAGATATTCTTTTCTGCACACCACTGTTGTAATGAGTAGTTACTTCATTTACTGTTGCCTTTATGACAGCCTGAACCATTGTCCTCCGACCTCTCTCATTAACAAGACAATTTTGCCCACAGACTGCCGCTCACTGGATTTTTTTTTTGTTTTGTTTCTCGCACCAGTCTCTGTAAACTCCAAAGACTACCGTGTGTGAAAATCCCAGGAGATCAGCAGTTTCTGAGATCTTCCAACGACCCCATCTGGCACCAACAATCATTTCATGGACAAAGTCACTTAGATTACAATTCTTCTCCATTCTGGTGTTTGGTCTGAGCAACTGAGCCTCTTGACCATGTCTGCCTGCTTTTATGCACTGAGTAGTGCCACATAATTGGTTGACTAGATATTTGCATTAACAAGCAGGTGTACAGGTTTACCTAATAAAGTGGCTACTGAATGTAAAGTAAGAAGAAAAACATAATTTGAAAGAGGCAAGCTTATCTAGGAGTAAGATGTTAGTTACTTATGAAACCAAGGATGGGATAATGAGACTGTACGATTTTGAGAGAGAGGACTCAGTGAATGGAAAATTGCTCAGTGAAATGGGTGGTTCCAGTGAAAAAGAAGGAGCAAGCATTCTTGCAGGGAGAAATAATTTGTATGTCCTCAACTCCATGGACAAGTGTGCTCAAAATGATTCTAACATTAATATCAACCTCAAAGGGGTCCACTTTTGGCTCAAGTTAAGGATTTTCAATACAATTTGATGGCTGAAACATGTGAACACAACAATTCAAAACATACCTATTTTATATGGAAGCATCACCTTTAGGTACAATGTCTGTGCAATGTAGCACTTTCTCCTAAAGTCACAAGTAAACTCTTGCTCCAGACAAACAACTCCCCTCTCAAAATTGGAAATTCTTGGTTGTGTCCTCGTCAATATTAGGAGCCTTACCACCCAATTATGTATCGTGCAAAATTCACATGAGCCTCAAGATAATTAAACCACTCATGATTCACCAGAAAACTCCCATTTGTTTCAAATATCTTAGCTTCAAGCATTCAAAAAGGCTCTCAACCTTCTCCTGGATTGTCAGGAGGCCAATCAGCATAAAGTGTTGATTTAAATTCTCTATCTATGGTGTCAATATCTTTTTTTCCTTTTCTCTAGATACTGCAGATTGCTGCTTCATAATCACAGTAGATCTTATTGGAACTGAGTCTTTCACATGGTCTTTAATCTATTCTTTACTCTTCATTATGGTGTTCACTGTGCATGTGGTAAATCCAGAACATATAAATGCTTGTTACCATATTGTGCTGTTACATAAAGCATGATGACACAGAATTACCTTCCACTTCTGGTCATGATTGTGGAGTACAGGTAAATGCTGCTTCAACTTTGCGTGTATCTACATATGTGGCAGACACAAGAGACTGCCATTCAAAAAGATAGCTCTAGCCCCTATACGAGGGGTGATTGATAAGTTCATGGCCTAAGGTACAAGAAGATGAGTTATACAGCTCTCGTTATATGCAGATGCAGTTCAACTCTTTGAGTGGTAATGCAGAAAGTTTGAAGTTAATAACTCATCTCCTTCTACCTTAGGCCACAAACTTATCAATCACCCTTGCTGTGGACCACTTCTACAAAGAAGGGATCTGTATGCTCTACAACCGCTGAACTAAGTGTGTAAATGTAGGAAAAATAAATGTGCTAGGTTTTCTAAACTTGACTCCTTCTACCTTAGGCCAAGAACTTATCAATGACCCCTCGTATATGTGTCCTCAAGTAGGTCTTATCTAGGAAATTGTATCTGCATAGATCTGATCTTTTTAAATGTAAACTTTGTATAACTCGAGTATTACATAATCCTAGGAATGTTTGTATGGATGAAGCATGTAAATTTACAAATAAATAAGGTTAAAAATATTAAGTCATATTGTTATATAGTGTCATATTAAACTTATGTAATTTCCTTTAATATTTAACATGATTACAGTCACTTAATAACTTGCTAACTCTGACTTAAGCAATGAACGACATTTGATGACACACAAGCCCATAATATATAACATACAAGTATACATTTTAATATATCTCAAAATCAAATGAATGGCCTTTTTTAAATTATCCAGATATTAGTTGCAAAATAGAGTTTACAAATGTCACAGGTTCTGCCTTATATTCTTTTTACAAATATTTGAAGGATTCACTTGTCGTAAAATTCTTTACTGTTAAAACATGCATTAATATCCTCCTATCATTAGAAGAATTTTAATTTCTGAAAATGATTGCATCTGGTTTCATTAATCTCTCAATGTTTTTACTTGAAACGTTCATATGCATAGCAAAATATTTAAAAAGATAATGATGCATTCTTTTAAAAGTAGACAATAATTGAAACAAGTACAGTAGAATTTCATTTGGATCACTACTCACTGCAAAGCTTAGAAAATTAAACAAGATTATGTCATAATTTTGTTGACAAAAATCAGTCAGATATCAGAACCAAAAGAAGGAAAGGCGAAAACAATAAAACCTTTCCTTGACTCAAGCTCAGAATTGTAGATTTCCAGCGTGGAATAAGATTGCACTTCTCCATGCATATCATAGTTCAGAATTTTAAAATTAAAATTATTAAAAAAGTTTCTTACATAATTTTAAAATGTAGCAATGTATATGTTAAGACATTCTTTAAACAAACAGAGGTAGAATCTTGACTTCGATAATAGAAAATAAGCCAACAATTTTATATCTGTGATTTGAAACAAATTCCTCAACTCCATATACCTGGTGACCTAGATACTGCTGTACAGGCATGCATCTCGAAGGCAGGAGATTTTCCAAAAAAATTTTAGAAAGATATCTTTTGTTCAGCACTGCCAGATGGCCTCAAAAATATTAGTATAATGTAGAAGGAACCCATTTTTATTTGCTGAACTATGCACCTGTAATCAGCTATGCTTTGCTAAAAGCTACAGTATTGGTACATATTAAGAACATGCATATTAGGAACAGCTGCAAGGGCCCCAGATGATATCTGTGCCGCGTCTGCACTTATACACCATGGTGCTCTGGTTTCCTACAAATGCTCCAGTTCCCTCTCACATTGCAAAGACATGCTGACAGGTTAGTTGTCTGCTGGAAATTACCCCTTAATGTAGGTTAGTGGCAAAATGAATCAAAGGGAATTGATGGGAGAGAATATATCATGAGCGCACTGGGAAATAAGGAGAAGGAAAATTGGACTAACGAGATTGCTCCGCTGGACCCAACAAGGACCCATTGGATCTCCTTCTACTGAGCAATATTTTTTTACGTTCAGTTACACTATGATGCAAACTTAAGGAATACATTAAAAACATAATTTCCATTATTTACATCTGCTTTCCAGCATGCTACTAGTTGCCTATAGAAGATGTAAAAATGGGCACGGAAAATGTCAGGATTTGTCACCAATGTATTTTTTCACTGCTTTTGCCCAAGCAATTTTACCAGAAGAATATTTGGGGTGAAGTGTGAGGAATTCTGGATTCTGCATATGGACACATTTAAAATGGTGTCATGTCACATCTCTCCCTAAGAACCACATTGCATTGCTTTGCAGTCCAGCTGCAGCTTAATTTTAAATGCTGATGATTTTCAAATCTTGCCACCACCCTACCATTTGCCACCATCATTAATCTGAATAGCCTGTTCCTGCATTGAAGGTTTTGTGAAGAATGTCTTCAAGTCTTCTCAAAAGTAGACAATAAAACCAAAGTAGTTCAGACATTGAACAGTGGCATATAGAAATGACAATATACCAATTACACGATTAAATGCATGATTGGTTTGAACTTTTTGACAGGAGGAGTCAAAAAGTGAAACATAAGATAAGCATTTTGTGACAAAAACATGAAAAACTACAGTATTTTCGTTGATAGAACAAAAATTATTTCATTGAGCAAGAGACCCAAGGCACATCCAATAATTTCTTGATGTCTGACTGTCCCCTAACAGAGACAAAAACAAAACACCTGACTGTTACCTACATAGTTATGATGTATGACATTAAAAAAAACCTGAGTGAGACAAAATACTTTTCTAGAAATAAGAGAAATAAGATATCATATTTTATATTAATATATTTGTATTATTCCAAATATTACACTGGCATCCCATAGCAGGAATTATACCAATAAATGACTGCACCAAAATGATACCGAAGCTGTAATGTTTAATGTTCCCATTAATTTAAAAGGCAGCACAAAGCATCATTGATCATGAAAATTATGAATATACAAATTATAATGATATTGCTACAGTAAAATACCTTTGCAGAAATGATGTAGCATAAAGGAATTTCTTTTTTGAGTTTAAAACTGAGATGAGATCAAATGTAAAAATATGTGGTAATTTATGTTAATTAGTAGATCATCTATAAAGAACAGTGGATACTTATAATTAAAAATGAATATATTTTGAATGTGTTGTGTATACATTTTAATAGCACATATTTCAATATATTTGTTTGGACATTAGTAAGAGCAATAATAAAATTTAAAAACAAACTAAAGAATTAATATCAATTCAGAGCCATTATGGATGGAACACAGAAAATATTAACTACTCAACAAGGAAGAAATCAATTACAAATGCAAGAAGTGTACTTAACGTAAAAACTCATAATTTAAAAGAAGCATTTTCTTTATGCTCCCCTATCTTAGGACAAGTACTCATTGTCAGTTAAGTTGGGACAGAGCGAAGTAAAATTTCCCAACCGTCATCACAATTGCAATATGGTATTATTCAACAAGCATTGTTTTGTAAACTTATTTAGAACTGATTTTTGAAACATCAACATTTTTACTTTTCCTGAGTGGTTAGCATAAATGAGAGAAAATTCAGAAAGACATATGAAAGCTGAAAATTGTTATGACACAACTCATTTCAAATGTCAGTTTTTGATAAGTGTTATGCTACACAAATACCATATTGTTGCTGCAAAACTGTCACATTAATTCCAGTTGTCATTTTAGACAACATAAAAGCACTGGCTGTCATCCAACAGAAACTATGGAGAAAGGAAGCAACTACCGTACTGTTCATTTTGAAAACACAAGGGTAGGCTAACAATTCAAACCTGGAAACAATTACTTCATGTCAATTCATGCTAAAATATTTTAAATAATAGTTCTGCATTACAAATAGGAAGAAACAATTATCCATTTTGTTACATTCTCTAAATAAAAGTCCAACAGAATAGTTACTTACCTAAAAATCTAAGAGCCTCTTGATCAAGTTTTCTTCCATTCAGCTCTTTACAACTAATGAATCAACAGACACATGTTCTAGCTCTCTGTAAAACAATGTTGAGATCAGATTTACTTCAAAATTTACAAGTACCAAGTAAAAACCATGTTTGATAGATATAGACTAAAGTTTGCTGAGGTTCTAATAGAGGTATATTCCAAAATGCAACTTGTTGACCGTAATAAAAAAGTAATTGTCCACTGTAAATCATAGCACACAAGTGGAGAGTTTATTTAATTTCATAAGCACTAAACAACATTATATTTCCAGAAAGTATCTCATTTATTGGTATAATTCCTGCTAAGGGATGCCAGTGTAATATTTGGAATAATATAAATAAATAGATTAATATAAGGTCACTTGGCACAGACAATTAAGAGCAAGAGGGCAACTAGGGAAAGAGTGGGGCCCATTAAGAATAAAAGATGCATTTTGTCCATGAAGCCACTGATGAGATAAGTATCTTAAATGAATATTTCTGACCTATTTTAAGTAAGATGGACTTTAACTTTGGATAATTAAAGGAGGGTAAGAATAGACATGCTATTTTTTAAATAGAGGCATTCAAAGTCATAACAGAATTCAATATGGATAAATTTCCAGGGTCGGAGATGTACGTCAGACTTGTTAGGGAGATATGGAAGGAGTTGGGGAGCCCCGGCAGAGTTGTTTCAATCTTCGCTGCCCACATGTGAGATGCCAAATGACTGAATGACAAGAAATATGGCATCTTTATTCAAGGAAGCAGCAGGGATAAGCCAGGCTGGCAAGTCACAGTTAATGGTAGGCAAATAATTGGAAAAAAATTCTTAGAAGTAATCTACACTTGGAAAAGCAGGGATGAATCAAAGACGGAAGTAAGATTTGTTTGGTTGAGATGCTGAGCAATGATATTTGGAATACAATTCTGATGTGAAAAGTGATATACTTTTGGGAAGACTAATTCAGGGCGCGCATGAATGTTAGGATTCGATGGTCAAATGAAGAACGGTGGGACTGTGGTTTCTAAGTCCAAAAATCCCTGATAGTGGTAGAACGGTTTGATAATGTCATGAAGATAAACAGGATACTTAAATTCAATAGCCAGAGCATAGAATACAAGAGCAGAGAGGCAACAGCAAAACTTTATAAGACACTGGTTAGAACTCATTTGGAGTTAACGCCATACTAAAAAAAAATGACAAGGTGATGCTAGAGAGGTTGTAGGGAGATTCACTGGGATGATACTCCAATTATGAAGAAAGACTGGACAGAGTGGATTTGTTTTGCTTGAAGCAGAGGAGGCTGAAGCGATACCTTACAGTGTATATATAAAGTTACAGGTTGCATGGGAATGGTAAATAATAGATAATTTTTCCCATGGCTCTGTATCTAAAACTAGAATGCATAGCTTATTGGTAAGAGCCAAATGTTTAGGTAAGGGAAGTTAAGGATCAATTTTCTCACCCAGAGGGTAGTTAAAATCTGGATTGCACTGCTTACGTGAAAGTGGAGGCAGATACTCTCACTACACTGTAGAAGTAATTAGCTGAACACTTGAATTGCCAACTCATATTAAGCTATGAATGAGAGCAGATAAAAGGACTAGTACGAGTAGTCAGCAGGGACTTGGAGAACTGAATAACTTGTTTCTGTGCTGAATGACTCTACAATTCTAATAACTCAAAGGTACAGACTTAATTATTTACATACCTATTAATAGAACTCAAACAATTCTATTTACATTAAATTAATTACAAGAATAACTTCGTTCAGCAACGATTCCATTATATGTACTTCAAATGACTCTCACCCACTGTTCATCCATATCTACCAGCATGTGCTTTCTCCCTTAAGCCATCAATGCCATTTGCCTCCACTACTTGTAATAGCACATTCCACTTGTTATTCTCATAGATTTTAACTGAATTTTCTGTTAGATTTGTAAGCTGTAGATTCATATTTATGATTCATAGCTTCTCATTCCTTACAAGTAGAAATACATTTTATCAGTATTTTCATGCTATCAGCTCATTTTAAAGTCCTCCGTAAGGAAATAGCCGCAATCTGTTTAGCCCCTCCTGACAGTTAAATCCTCAGTGCAGGTATCATCACTGTACGCCTTTTTTTTTGCATCTTCTCCTGCTTCTCAATATCAATTGTATATTAATGAACATCATAAGTACATTCTATCTAATGTCCTTTGAGAGCAGTAAAGTTAAATGGAGGCCCCAGAAGCACAATGACAGAAGAAATTACAATGGGAATAAAGCAACGGTCAAGGCATGAAGCCAATATTTGCCAGGACTGACCATCATCTTCTCTTCTGAAATTACTAGGTAAGAGTTGGTGATTGATTAAGAGCAATTGACTCCCATCATTTTATACTGGGGACAGCTCTTCTCATTTTTAAAAGAATTATCATGTTTTATATATATAGACCTACATGTGGTGGCTTACTATGGTGTGATTTAGTTACTATTATAAAAATGTATGATGTTTGGAAATATATGTATGTGGTGCTTCATATAGGGAGATCACCTGATTGTACATAACAAAAAATAATTATGATACAGCAGAAGAAACGCCAGAGTTGACAACTTTTATTCCAAAACTAATGACCCATTTCTCCTCCAAATGCACAAGTTTAAAATAAATCCTAACATGTGTCAATCCACTAACCTCTGAGACTTGCAATGCAATCAAAACTGACCACACAAAGATAATAAGAACTTTAAAAGTCATCAGATTTCTCCCTCCAATCCTATCAGACCTATTCAGTCTGTGTCTTAATTTTTTAAGTTTAGTACATCAGGCTTTTGTACTGAATTTGCTTTTGTACTGAATTTGCATGCCATTTTACACTACCTTCCAGGCAACTGGATATCAGTACAAAAGAAATGCTCTGCATCTCGTGCTAATATAATTAAATATGGCAGCTGTTGCTGAGGGGAATATATTGTTGACTTTGCTATATGAATTTGGTTAGTGGCATTTTAGGGGAATTTGACAACTTTGTGCTTTTGTTAAATAGAAATATAAATCAAATAAATGTACATGATAAAAACAAATGGACTTTGTAAAGCAGGCCTGAAATCAAGTGTAAAGGTCTTTCCATATTACTATTCAGGCCAGGCAATGAATTGTTTTTAAGCTTTAGGGGTATTCAGAACACCCATAGAAGTCAACAACAGAAATTGTAATACACCGTAAAGAGCCAAATTAAAACAACATCATGAGAGAAAGGATCCAAAAGGGAATGGTTAAACTGATTCAGTTTTGATTGGTGTGCCTATTCTGTCTTGGAAAAAAAACATCACAAAACTATAAATTTCCAAACACATATATTTTCAAAGATATTACATATCCATATTAAGTAATCAAATATATTTTTAATCTAACTATCAACTAAGATCACAAACAATAGATGTCCCAGTAGCAATCCTTATGATCACAGACCTCCAGCCACAATTACAGCCTTCCAGACCTATTCGCTGTCTTTTGTAGGCAAGCCAGTCCTGCATCCAAACTTGCAATTCACCCTAGAGCCCCTGTATCTTTGTCTTCTGAATCAATCTACTATGAGGAACCTTATCAAATGTCTTACTAAAGTCCATGGGCAACACATTAACATAGCATTCAGCGCATCACTTTACAGTGCCAGTGACCCAGGATCAATTCCTGCTCCTGTATGCAAGAAGTTTCTACATTCTCCCCGTGATCGCACGGATTTCCTCCAGATGCTCCGGTTTCCTCCCACATTCCAAAGACATATGGTTGAGCAGGTTGATTGGTCACATGGATGTAATTGGGCATGTGGGCTCATTGGGCTGTAAGAGTCTGTTACTGTGCTGTATCGCTAAATAAAAATAAAATAGAAATAATTTAGGGCACCACTGTAGCACAGCGATTAGCAGAACACTATTACCATTCGGTGTGTAGGAGCTCGGATTTCAATTCCAATGTCACCTGTGAAGAGTTTGTACATCCTCCCCAAGACATGCATGGGTTTATTCCGGGTGCTCTGGTTTCCTCTCACATTCCAAAGACATACCAGTTAGGGGGTTAACTGGTCATTGTAAATTGTCTCTACGATTAGACTGAAGTTAAATAGGTGGGTTGCTTGGCAGTGTAACTTGGTGGGCCAAAGGGGCACTGCATCTCTAAATAAAAATGAAACATCTGTTACTTTAACCTTATCAATCTCCATTGTCAACTCCTCATAAGAAAAGTCTTAAGTTTGTAAGGCATGATCTGCTGTGCACATAGCTTTGCTGAATGTTCCTAATCAAAGGTTCAAAGATTCATTTATTATCAAAGTATAGTCCATACAGGCTATACCTTTCCAAATACACATAAATCCAACCCCCCATTACCTTCTACAATCCCATCTTTTCCACTGACACGAGGCTCACGGGCCTATAATTACCTGGATTACTCCTATTTATTTTTCTGAAAAAAGAATGGCAATTGCTACTCTCTAGTCCTCTGGGACCTCACCTGTTGCTAGTGAGGACACAGATACTTTTGTCAAAGTCCCAAAAATCTTCTGACTTGCTTCTTTCAATCTTCTGAGACATGCTGTACGCCATCAACTCTGTGGACTTAATACTTTGCCTCCTCCTTAATCTCAAAAAGTCCCACCACAAGAGAATGCCCCACTCTGTCCTCTAACTCCTTCTCTTCAATAAATATCGACATAGAGTACTCAGTTAGTACCTCAGCAACTTGCTCTGTCTCTAAGCACAAATCACTACTTTATTCTTGAGTGGACCTACCTTCCCCTTAGTTATCCACTTGTTCATAATATGTATAAAATACTTTGGGACGTTCTTTGATACTGCTCATCAAGAACATTTCATGGCCATTTCCGGCCTTCATGATTGCCTGTTTCAGCATGTAACACTATTGTTTTAATCCACAAGGGCCCAGTGTAGTTTTAGCTTTCTAAACTTTAGAATCGTAGAAACATAGAAAAATGACAGCACAATACAGGCCCTTTGGCCGACAATGCTGAGCCAAACATGTACTTACCTGAGAAATTATCTAGAGTTACCCATAGCCCTCTATTTTTCTCAGCTCTACATACCTATCCAAAAGTCCTTCAAAAGACCCTATCGTATTTGCCTCCACCACCATCACTGGCAGCCCATTCCATGCACTCACTGCTCTCTGTGTAAAAAACCTACCCCTGACATCTCCTCTGTACCTACTTCCAAGCACCTTAAAACTGTGCCCTCTTGTGATAGCCATTTCAGCCCTGGGAAAAACCCTCTGACTATCCACATGATCAATGACTCACATCATCTTATACACCTCCATCAGGTCACCTCTCATCCTCCGTCGCTCCAAGAAGAAAAGGCCGAGTTCACTCAACCTATTTTCATAAGGCATGCTCCCCAATCCAGGCAATATCCTTGTAAATCTCCTCTGCACCCTTTCTATAGTTTCCACATCCTTTCTGTAGTGAGGTGACCAGAACGGAGCACAGTACTCCAAATGGGGGCCTATATAGCTGTAATATTACCTCTTGGCTCTTAAAGTCAATCTCACGGTGGATGAAAGGCAATGCACCGTATCTCTTCTTAACCACAGAGTCAACCTGCGCCGCAGCTTTGAGTGTCCTATGGACTCGGATCCCAAAATCCCTCTGATTTTCCACACTGCCAAGAGTCTTACCATTAATACTATATTCTGTCATCATATTTGACCTACCAAAATGAACCACCTATCTGGGTTGAACTCCATCTGCCACTTCTCTGTCCAGTTTTGCATCCTGTTGATATCCCACTGTAACCTCTGACAGCTCTCCACGCTATCCACAACAGCCCCAGCCTTTGTGTCATCAGCAAATTTACTAACCCATCCCTCCACTTCCTCATCCAGGTTATTTCTACAAATCATGAAGAGAAGGGGTCCCAGAACAGATCCCTGAGTCACACCACTGGTCACCGACCTCCATGCAGAATATGACCTGTCTACAACCACTTGTTGCCTTCTGTGAGCAAGCCAATTCTGGATCCACAAAGCAAGTTTCCCCTGGATCCCATGCCTCCTTACTTTCTCATCAGCCTTGCATCAAATGCCTTGCTGAAATCCATACACACTACATCTACTGCTCTACCTTCATCAACGTGTTTAGTCACATCCTCAAAAAATTTAATCAGGCTCGTAAGGCACAACCTGCCTTTGACAAAGCCATACTGACTATTCCTAATCATATTATGCCTCTCCAAATGTTCATAAATCCTGCCTCTCAGGATCTTTTCCATCAACTTAACAACCACTTAAGTAAGACTCACTGCTCTATAATTTTCTGGGCTATCTCTACTCCCTTTCTTGAATAAGGAATCAACATCTGCAAACCTCCAATCGTCCAGAACCTCCCCCATCCCCACTGATGACGCAAAGATCATTGCCAGAGGCTCAGCAATCTCCTCCCTCGCCTCCCACAGTAGCCTGGGGTACATCTCATCCGGTCCCGAGGACTTATCCAACTTGATGCTTTCCTAAAGCTCCTGCACATCCTCTGTCTATATGCTCAGGCTTTCCAATCCGTGGTAAGTCATCCGTCCAATTGACAAGATCCATTTCTGAAGGGAATACTGAAGCAAACTATTCATTAAGTACTTCAGCTATCTCTTCCAGTTCCATACACACTTTTCCACTGTCACACTTGATTGGTCCTATTCTCTCACGTTTTATCCTCTTGCTCTTCATATACTTGTAGAATGCCTTGGGGTTTTCTTTAATCCAAGGCCTTCTCATGGCCCCTTCTGGCTCTCCTAATTTCATTCTTAAGCTTCTTCCTGCTAGCTTTATAATTTTCTAGACCTAGCTTTTTTCAACCTTTCGTAAGCTTTTCCTTTCTTCTTGACTAATTTTCAACAGCTTTTGTACACCACGGTTCCTGTACCCTACTATCCTTTCCCTATCTCATTGGAATGTACCCATGCAGAACGCCATGCAAATATCCCCTGAACATTTGCAACATTCCTGCCGTACATTTCCCTGAGCACATCTGTTCCCAATTTATGCTTCCAAGTTCCTGCCTGATAGCTTCATATTTCCCCTTATTCAATTAAATGCCTTCCTAACTTGCCTGTTCCTATCCCTCTCCAATGCAATGATAAGGGAGATAGAATTGTGATCACTATCTCCAAACTGCTCTCCCACTGAGAGACCTGACACCTGACCAGGTTCATTTCCCAATACCAGATCAAGTACAGCCTCTCCTCTTGTAGACTTACCTACATATTGTGTCAGGAAACTTTCTTGAACACACCTAACAAACTCCACCCCATCTAAATCCCTTGCTCTAGGTAGATGCCAATCAATATTTGGAAAATTTGAAACTCGCACCATGACAACCCTGTTATTACACATTTCCAGAATCTGTCTCATCTGCTCCTTGATGTCCTTGTTACTATTGTGTGGTCTATAAAAAAACACCCAGTAGTTATCGACCCCTTCCTGTTTCTAACTTCCACCCGTAGAGACTCAGTAGACGATCCCTCCATGACTTCCTCCTTTTCTGCAGCCATAACACTATCTGTGATCAGCAGTGCCCTGTCTCCACCTCTCTTGCCTCCCTCCCTGTCCTTTCTGAAACAGCTAGTGCCTGGCACTCTAAGTAACCATTAATGCCCCTGAGCCATCCAAGTCTCTGTAATGGCCGCAACATCATAGCTCCAAGTACAGATCCACACTCTAAGCTGACCCGCTTTGTTCACGATGCTTCTTGCATTAAAATAGACACATCTCAAACCATCAGTCTGAACGTATCCTCTCTCTATCACCTAACTATTCTCCCTCTCACACTATCTCCAGGCTTTCTCTATATGTTAGCCAACTGCCCTTTCCTCTGTCTCTTCAGTTCGTTTCCAACCCCTCAGCAATTCTAGTTTAAACCCTACCCAATCGCCTTAGCAAACCTCCCTGCCAGTATATTGGAACCCTTTGGATTCAAGTGCAATCCATCCTTTTTGTACAGGTCATGCCTGCCCCCAAAAAGGTCCCAATGATCCAGAAATCTGAATCCCTGCCATGCTTCAATCCCTCAGCCACGCATTTATCCTCCACCTCATTCTATTCCTATACTCACTGTCGCCTGGCACAGGCAGTAATCCTGAGATTACTACCCTTGAGATCCTGCTTCTCAACTTCCCTCCTAACTCCCTGTAGTCTGTTTTCAGGACCTCCTTCCTGTTCATACCTACGTTGTTGGTAACAATATGTACCATGACCTCTGGCTGTTCACCTTCCAACTTCAGGATATCATGGATGCGATCAGAAACATCCCCGACCCTGGCACCTGGGAAGCAAACTACCACCCGTGCTTCTTTCCTACGTCCACAGAAACGCCTGTCTGACTCCCTAACTACAGAGTCCCCTATCCCTGCTGCCTTCTTCCTTTCCCTACCCTTCTGAGCCACAGGGCCAGACTCTATGCCAGAGGCGCGACCACCGTTGCTTCCCCCAGGTAGGCCAACAGTTCTCATACAGAAGTACTTATTGTTAAGGGGAACAGCCACAGGGGCTCCTTTTCCTTCCTGAATAAATTCAGGGCTTCTCAAGTCATCCCTTATCTTACTATCCTTGTCTTTACTCCTTTCTGGAAGATGCCAGTCCTGAACTTGGATCAGCTGGTCTTTAAATAACTCCCATACATCAGACATGTATTTGTCCTACAGAAGCTTTTGGCACATTAGCCTTCATAAATCAAAGTATTGAATACAGGAAATGGGATGTGATGTTGAAAATGTATATGACATTTGTGCAGCCTAATTTAGAGTATTGTGTGCAGTTTTGGTTACCTACCTACAGGAAAGTTGTAAATAAGAATGAAAGAGTACAGAGAAAAATTCCAAGGACATTACCGGTTCTGAAGGACCTGAGTCATAAGGAAAGATTGAATAATTTAGTACTTTATTCCTTAAAATGTAAAAGATTGAGAGGAGATTTGTTAGAGGTATAGAAAATTATGAGGTTTATAGGTAAGGTAAATGCAAGCAGGCTTTTTCCACTGAGGTTTGGTGGGGTTACAACTAGAGATCATTGCTTAAGGGTGAAAAGTGAAAAGTTTAAGGGGAAAATGAAGGGAAACTTCTTCACTCAGAGTGTCGTGAGCTGCCAGCAAAAGTGGTGCATGTGAACTCAATTTCAATGCTTAAGCAAAGTTTGGATAGGTACATGGATGACAATTCAATGGGAGTAGGCAGCTTAAATGGTTTCAGCATGGACTAGCTGGGCCAAAGGGCCTGTTTCTGTGCTGTACTTTTTAATGACTTCATGACTCCAGAAGCTGCCCCTAATCAATGCCTCTCAGCTCCTTTTTAATCCTATCATAATGTTCCCTCCTCCAGTTTAGTACCTTCCCATATGATCAGATTTTATACTTATAACTATCTTTATACAAAATGAGGTGTGGCCACTATTCCCAAAATGTTAACTAACCATCAGGTCTGTCAGCTGGCCTGGCTGATTTCCCAAAGCCAGCTCCAGTATGTTTACTTCCACATATTGTTTCAAGATGTATTGAAAAAATCCCATCTTATCTCAACCTCTTGTATTAAGGAAGTTGTAATCAATAATGGGGAAGTTGAAAACCATACTATGTCTATCCTGTTGTTTCTACATAATCTGTCTACAAACCTGTTCTTCCACCTCTCAGCAGCCATCAATGTAAGTGCATCTTTCTTATTTCAGAATAATTTATTCAAAAATAACTATTTTTGGATCTTTGGGCTCTCTCTCTGTATCAGCTCCTTAGCCAGATGTTGAAGTACACTCAGTATCATTTTCTCAACACATTAGCATGTATCAAGGGTAGTAATCTTGAGATCACACCTCTGGAAGTCCTGCTTTTTATCTTTCTACTTAGCTCCTTAAAATCCCCTTTCAGGACCTCATCCATGTTCCTGCCTATTCTTTGGTACCTATATGGATCACAACTTTTGTCTGCTTAGCCTCCCTCTCAAATGTCCTGTTGTAAAGCACAGAGGGATCTTAGGGTCCAGGTCCATAGTTCACTGGAAGTGGCAAAGTAAATGGATAAAGTGATGTGTGTGGCATGTTTACCTTCAATGATAGGGATGCTAAGTAAAAAAGTCATGCTACAGCCATATAAGACTTTAGTCAGACTGGACTTGGAGTACTGTGTGCAATTCTGGTTGCCCATTATGGAAAGGATGTGGAGAAAGTGCAGAAGACGTTGACCAGGATGCTGCCTGGATTAGAGGATGTGAGGTTTAAGGAAAGGTTGGGCAGTTCTGCCCAGAATATTGGAGGCTGAAGTGAAACCTGACAGATTATTTTTTAATTATGAAATGTAAAGATAGGGTGGCCATTCAGACTCTATCCCCCAGGGTAGAAAAATCAAACACTAGAGGAAATGCTTTTAAAGTTAAGGGAAGGATCTTTAAAGGTGACATGAAGGGCAAGTTTCTTTAATACACAGTGGTAGTAACTGGAATGGGTTACTTAGGGTAGTGATGAAAATAGGCATTTTGGTGGAATTTAAGAGACTTTCAAATAGACACATGGATGATACTCAGGAGGAGGACATTTAGTATAAAGTGGCATCAAGATCAGCACACCATCAAGGGCTAAATGGCTTATCCAGTGCTGTAGTGTCCCATGTTCTTTTTGTGTGAAATAGTTGCTGGACAAATTATTCATTTAGAGATACAGCGCGAAACAGGACCTTCCGGGCCAGTGAGCTGCACCTTCCAGCAACCTGGCCTAATCTCAGGACAATTTACAATAACCAACCAACCTATTCACGAGTATATCTTTGGACTCTGGGAGGAAACCAGAACACCTGGAGGAAATCCACGCGTTCACAGGGAGGAATATAAACACGCCCTACAGGTGACGTCTGTAACTCCTTTTTACCGGGCTTCTCTAGAGACACAGCTCATTAGCCTCTCACTAACAGCCACTGAACTCAGTGGTGAGAACTGAGCTCCGAACACTGATGCCCAAGGCTGCAACAGTATCACGTTAACTGCTGAGCTACTTTGGCGCCCAAGCTAATATTTTGCTTCTCCCTTTTGTGACCCTAATAATCATCCTCAGTTTCAAACCTTGCAGTTTTCCAAAATTAAACTGAAATAATTTTAAAAGAGACAGGATTACAGGTGATGATGTTATAGAAGAACTGTGGTATTAATTTAGCTTGCTCCTTCCACAAACAGGAAGTATGATATGGTGAAGTATATGATTTTATAACGTAGGTTTATACAATTAGTGATGCACTCCTGCATTTCAGCTTTCACATCTAAAATGTGAAAAGCCAACCAGCAAAAAATAAATGCTGAGATCAAACAACCACTCAGCTCTGTAAACATTCCTAAACTGTTGCATGCATCTATGCCTAAATTGACACAAGTTCACAGTGTTAATAATTTAATTCTAATGAAGTGTTAATAATTTAGTGCTGATGAAGGGTCTCGGCCCAAAACGTTGACTATTCGTTTCCATGGATGCTGCCCGACCTGCTGAGTTCCTCCAGTATGTTGTGCGTAATAATTTAATTAGCTGTGGTGTATTGTCCTTTCTGCTACAATGTCCTTTTGTGACAAAATAGTAATAGATATGAATCACAAACCACAACGGTCATCTCTATATTAGTGCAATGGGATAACAAGGTCCAATATCATAGTGCCTCCCTGAAGAAAACTACAACAGAAATATTCTTCATAAACTGCAAGCATGCAGCATTATTTACCCTCGTGCATATGTTGCTGTTGGTTTTCTCAAATTACAATCCCAAACCCCACTGCTGTTAGAATATAAATGCTGATATAAGTAACCTTGAAATAAAATCACAGGGAAAAGGCCATTATATTTGCAAAGATTTCAGAAATTTTGCCTCCATGCAGTATTTTAGTTGATGTGATCTGGAAATGCCCAAAAGACAATCAAACAAACAATGAGAAGGTAAACACGAGGAATTCTGCAGATGCTGGAAATTCAAGTAACACACATCAAAGTTGTTGGTGAACACAGCAGGCCAGGCAGCATCTCTAGGAAGAGGCACAGTCGACGTTTCGGGTCGAGACCTTTCGTCAGGACTAACTGAAAGAAGAGCTAGTAAGAGATTTGGAGGTGGGAGGGGGAGGGGGAGATCCAAAATGATAGGAGAAAACAGGAGGTGGAGGGATAGAGCCAAGAGCTGGACAGGTGATTGACAAAAGGGATATGAGAGAATCATGGGACAGGAGGCCCAGGGAGAAGGAAAGGGGGGGGGAGGGGAGAAACAATGAGTTGGAAAGTAATTGGACCAGCTGGATAAAATGCTCAAGAAGAGATATTTTTGATTTTTTTCCCAAGAGCCAATCAGCAGTTTTTATAGTATTGCAAAATGTTATTTAGATTTTTCTCCCCAATTAATCCCTTCCCAGATATTTTGGCAGGGATTGCAGCAGGATCTTTGCAACATCCTGTATGCAATATATTCTGCAGGAGAAGGTAGGCTGGAGTTCTTGATCCTTGGCTCTTCAGCTCAGGGAATTCACTGTAACTTCCCTGAAAGAACATAATTTTGCCTTCTCTTTCACTCCTACAATGAGGAGTAAAAACTCTTCTGATTGATAGGTAGCTTCATTCCATAAGGATGCACCTGGGATTCAATTTTGCAACTCTAATCCCATAGAAGAACTCTTATGAATGGACCAGGACAAGAAGTGCAGATGATGAAATCCTAATATTCATCAGAACTTCGAGTTCATGCAGGCTTATTGATCTTCTAACTCTAGTTAGAGTTTCTAATGATAGATGCAGTATTTGTAAGGAGAGAATTGAGAAGTAAAGAAGTGTTATTATTAAATACTCTTAAGTACCCATGCCATTGTTGTTGAACATGTAATTGTAGATTCCATTTAAGCTATCACTAACAAGAATTACCCTAGCACACAACTTCTTACAATGGTTCAGTTTTTTCTCCAGAATTTCTCTGGGAACTGATTTTCAAATCATCTAGTTAATGAACCAACAAGACGTGATAAGCAATGAAATGAAACCCCTGTTATTGTGTCTGTGTTGCATAGTATAGTGTGCCTTACTTACTTCAGTCTTGTGAGATCATTAAACCTCACTTTGCATTGCAGAGCATTGAAGATTGTAATTTGTCACCTCCGTCCATATACCCGGACTACACGCTTCGTCTGTCTTCTGAACCTTATTTTTCCTGGAGAAACATACACCAAAACAGTAGTTAAACTGGGACTGTTCAGTACAGGCTAAAAACTCCACCTTCCCCGCAACGTTGCTTGTTTCTTACTTGAATTGGTTTACTGCCAATGCCTACTCGATCAGGTGTTCTTTTGCACTGTAAAACCTTAAACACGAAAGCACTGATATATCGTCTATACATTCAAACAGTAAACAGGTAAGTTTTATGACTGACATGCAGCCCAAATAAATAAGCAGGGCCAGTCTTGATTCAGAAAAATGTGTACATGGAAGTCCTATTTGTAGTGAATACACCAGCAGTAAAAAATCTAGATGAATTTAACACCAAGCAGATTAGCATCTAAAGGCATCAATCTTCCCAACTCATCTTGTCGGCTGCATTTTCCATCATCAATTGAAATGAACTTCCATGCAAAAACAGCATTATCACTGTAAATATACTTATTTTAGTCACAGTATTCCCTTGCATACTAAAATTTCAAATTAATGAAAAACAGAATCCACATAGTTTCGTTTCAATTAGCCCAGACAGTTTCTGCTATGGTGCATAATTATTTGGTATAGCATTGAGCACAATGAATCAAAAACTCATAAAACCCTTAGCACATTGAAAAAAAGCATTTGGTTTAACATTCTGATTGGCATTCAACACAATCATCCCATCCAAACCCATCGTCAACCTTCAAGACTCTGGCCTCTGTACCTTTTCCTCCAACTGGTTACTCGATTCCCTCACAGCAGCACCTCAATCGGTGTGGATTGGTAACAACATCTCCTCCCTGCTGATCATTAACACAGGTGCACTCTAGACTGTGTGCTTAGCCCTCTACTCTACTCTCTAAATCACAGAAGACTGCATGGCTAAGCACAGCTCCAGTGGAGTCTTCAAATTTGCTGATGAACCTACTGTTCGAAGGTTCAAAGTACATTTATTATCAAAGAATGTAGAAGTTATAAAACACAAATCATGCCACCGATAGAACCAAGCAACAACAGCATTCCAAACCAAATTCAGTCTTTAGATCTAAATCCCCAGAGCAGACCCGAGTCGGCCCAACGTCTCGGTATTATCATATTAGCGGACATGAAGCACAGCAGCTGGGAGTAATCTCACAGCCTTAGTGTTGTGGAGAAAAGAGCCCCAGTCTATTTGGGCTGACATTGAAATTGTCCAAACAATGAACTGTATCTCTCTTTAGGACCTGGGCTCCACTGTAATGAATCAGTCTGGGCCTAGATTTCGCTGCTGAAGAAGCCGTTCTTGACCTTTCCAAATCGGCACAGCACCCAGAGTAATCCAATCTCACCTGACTCTCAACCCTGCCTTTCCAGTCTATCTGGGCCAGCATTTAAATTGTCCAAACAGTAGTTCATGCCTCATATTAGGACCGGGCCCTACTTCGGCAAATTGCTCCGGGTTTAGAATAAGCCACCCAGTGATTCGCTTCAGGCCTGGATTTCGCTGCCGAAGAAGCCGTTCTCAACCTTTCTGAATGGGCTCGGCACTTAGGGCAATCCATCCCTGCATCTGTGTTAGTTCAAAGAGCATCAGAACTCCTCTGCCTCATCTTCTCCTCTCCAATCATTCGTTCCAACCAGCACGGGTCCAACCCCAAACACATTAATTTTGCAGCACACTAGCAGAACACATCACTCGAGTTCCCTTTGCCTTTGCTCATCTCTTCATTGTTTGCAGTGATAGTTTACCACCATATACTTCAAAAAGCTGTTATTAATAATGTTTATTATTAGGGTTAGGGTTAGGGTTAGGGCTGGGAAAGTAGCAGTTCCATTATTCCCAACAGATACAGTATCTAAAGGATGTAAATTTCTTCCTCAGTCTTGTGCACAGGGTGAAAAGAGTAAATGAACCTTCCAAAGATTAAATGGAAGTAAACTGGTAGGAGGCTAGAACTTAGGTCATAAATGGGATAAGTTAGCCAACTCGAAAAGTTAATAGAACATAAAATGGAGGGTCATCAGAAAGATTTATTTAAGTATTCTCTGTATATACTGCTAACAAGAAAAAAAATCAAGTAAACTTAAAATGAGAGCTGCAAAGTAAAAGTAATACATACCAAATGTAGGAAAAATGAATGAAAATTTGACATTTAGCCATTTTCAAAGAAGTTAGTGACCCCATAATTAAAATGCAGGCAGTAAAACAAAACAAATTGCTGTATATGTAATAAATGTTTTAGCCTATGACAAGCAACACACATCAAAGTTGCTGGTGAACGCAGCAGGCCAGGCAGCATCTCTAGGAAGAGGTACAGTCGACGTTTTGGGCCGAGACCATTCATCAGGACTAATTGAAAGAAGAGCTAGTAAGAGATTTGAAACTGGGAGGGGGAGGGGGAGATCCGAAATGATAGAAGACAGAAACATAGAAAATAGGTGCAGGAGTAGGCCATTCGGCCCTTTGAGCCTGCACCGCCATTCAGTACGATCATGGCTGATCATCCAACTCAGAACCCTGTACCTGCCTTCTCTCCATACCCCCTGATCCCTTTAGCCACAAGGGCCATATCTAACTCCCTCTTAAATATAGCCAATGAACTGGCCTCAACTGTTTCCTGTGGCAGAGAATTCCACAGATTCACCACTCTCTGTGTGAAGAAGTTTTTCCTAATCTCGGTCCTAAAAGGCTTCCCCTTTATCCTCGAACTGTGACCCCTCGTTCTGGACTTCCCCAAAATCGGGAACAATCTTCCTACATCTAGCCTGTCCAATCCCTTTAGAATTTTATACCTTTCAATAAGATTCCCCCTCAATTATCTAAATGCCAACGAGTATAAGCCTAGCTGATCCAGTCTTTCATCATATGAAAGTCCTGCCATCCCAGGAATCAATCTGGTGAACCTTCTTTGTACTCCCTTTATGGCAAGAATGTCTTTCCACGGATTAGCGGACCAAAACTGCACACAATACTTTAGATGTGGTCTCAGGAGGGGGAGGGATGGAGCCAAGAGCTGGACAGTTGATTGGCAAAAGGGATATGAGAGGATCATGGGACGGGAGGCCTAGGGAGAAAGAAAAGGGGGAGGGGGGAAGCCCAGAGGATAGGCAAGGGGTATAGTGAGAGGGACAGAGGGAGAAAAAGGAGAGAGAAAAAAAGAATGTGTGTATATAAATAACAGATGGGGTACAGGGGGAGGTGGGGCCTTAGCTGAAGCTTGAGAAGTCAATGTTCATGCCATCAGGTTGGAGGCTACCCAGGGGGAATATAAGGTGTTGTTCCTCCAACCTGAGTGTGGCTTCGTCTTTACAGTAGAGGATGCCATGGATAGACATATCAGAATGGGAATGAGACGTGGAATTAAAATGTGTGGCCACTGGGAGATCCTGCTTTCTATGGCAGACAGAGCATAGGTGTTCAGCAAAACAATTTCCCAGTCTGTGTTGGGTCTCACCAATATATAGAAGGCCACACTGGGAGCACAGGACGCAGTATATCACCCCAGCCGACTCACAGGTGAAGTGTCACCTCACCAGGAAGTACTGTCTGGGGCCTTGAATGGTAGTGAGGGAGGAAGTGTAAGGGCATGTGTAGCACTTGTTCCGCTTACAAGGATAAGTGCCAGGAGGAAGATTGGCGGGGAGGGATGGTTGAAATTCCAGCATCTGCAGATTTCCTCGTGTTAGCCTATGACAATCTTTGTTGAACTTTGCAGAACCTTACCAAATATAGAGCTGGATTAGAGGATTCAAGGCAGTTTAAGGAAGGTGTCATGGTAGACACACTGATGCAAGGTGTTTGGTCCAAACTGACTTGGTAAAGTTGTACTTCTTTAAATCATATTTTTGAATTGTTTAACTATCATAGTGACTGAATAAACTGTTTCTGGAAATTTCTCATGACAAATCAGTTTGCACTATGAATCCTTTTAACATCTAACAGGACTTCATATAACTCTTCATAGATGGACTACTCAGATTAACTGACATGTTCCAATATTTATTTATATGTTTATTTATAAATCATCCTTGCTAGAAAGAATGACATTTTCAAGTCCTGCTTTATTTATTCTCCCCTACTGACATAGTAAACCTGTTCATTTGAATAATAGAAAATAAATTCAAAGTGGCTTCAGGAACAAGTTTCGACTGATTACCACTTTAAAGGATTCTGACCTGTTAGATACTATTTTAGAAATGAACCCTTTAGTGAAAGGTTTTATTGGGAAAATTTATAATTTGTTGTTACAACAGCACAATTACCCTTCACTTAAGATTAAGCAAGATTGGGAGAGAGAGCTTAACATGACCTTGATAACAGAAGAATGGTTACGGATTTTGAAGTTGGTTAACTCTTCTTTGATCTGTGCCAGTCACTCTTTAATTCAATTTAAAATTGTACATCATTATTATTTGACAAAGGAGAGACTGTCTAAAATGTTTCCTAATGTTGATAGTCAGTGTGATAGATGTAAAACCGAGACAGTTATATTGACACACATGTTCTGGTCATGTTCTGTATTGAAACATTTTTGGAAATCTTCTTTTTCTACGATTTCTAAAGTTTTAAAAATTAATTTACAACCTAATAAATTGACAGTTTTGTTTGGTATAATCCCTCAATATATTCATAGTATTTCTCTATCAGACCAACATGTAATTGCATTCGTTACATTATTGGCCAGAAGGGCTATTTTGTTGAAATGGAAAGATGCTTCTGCTCCTACTTTGATACAACGGTTTCTCAGGTGATGCTATGTCTTAGTTTGGAGAAAATCAGAAGTCGAACTTTTGATCCTCGATTTGATTTCGAGAAAAGGTGGGGTTCTTTTGCCCGCTATTATCATCTGATTTGAGTTAATTAATATGGTTTCCTTCCGATTTTTGTTTAAATGGATTTGAGTTGAGGGATTGAAGTTTTTCTTTTATAGAAGATTGTATGACGTATAGCTCCGGGGTTGTGCTCCAAATGTTTTTTTTTCGTTTTGTTTAGTTAGTAGGGGTTCTTTTTTTCTCTCTTCTTTTCTTTCACAAAAATATTCTTAACAGCTTATTTTTTCTTATTATTATTGATATATTGCTTAGCTTTGTTAATCAGTTATTTGCTAATTTAATTCTTTATTGTACATATTGACTTGATTATCCTAATGTATTTTTGTTGATCTTTAATAATTAATAAAAAAGATTTTAATAATTACCACTTAAAGTGCTAGATGAAAGGCACTTAACATTGTAGAATGAGGTCCTGCAGCATGAATTTCAAGAGCTAGATTACAGATTAAAGAGCAGGATCTCTAAATTTGTCCCTATCACTTTCCAGTGCCATGTGCTACTGTGAATAGGTATACGAGTACGGTCAGATAAATATGTAGTTTATGGGAAGTGCTTTAGATCACTGGGACCATTTCAGGGCAGTGTGAGACTTCTGCGAGCTAGATGTGTTGCACCTAAACGTGTGCAGGTCAAACATCATTGCAGGGAGTTTTGCTGCTGCTGTTTAGAAGAGTGTCAAACAAAGCTGATGCAGGAATGATACACAGAGTGGACGTATATTTTCAGGGGAGGTGCCATCACATATTGTAGACAGTGCAAACTTGCATGTGACAATGTACGGTATATGAAAGGTGTGCAAGGCAAATTGCAAACATTTTAATTCAAGCAAAATGACAAGCAAGATAGATTCACTTAGCACATTGATCAGCAAATGGGAAAGTTATGTTGTTACTGTCACAGAGAGCTGGTTGAAAGGGCAGGACGGGTAACTCAGTATTCCAGGGTACAGAATCTTATGGCATGAAAGAAGAGGGTGTAAAAGGGAAGGTAATTTGCAACACTGATTACAAAGAGGCAATTATTGTAATATCTTAAAACAGGATCTGGTAAAAGTAGATTGTAAACGGCTATCGCAGATAGGTCTACATTTTACAAGTGGGACACAATAAAGAGTGATATACTGAGAATTCAGAAATGGAAAAACAAGTAAAATTGCAGAAGCTGAAATCTGAAACAAACAGAAATCTGGAATAACTCAGCCAGTTAAGCAGCATCAGTGAAAAGAGAAACGATTTAACATTTCTGGTCAATGACCTATCCTCAGATAGTCAGATCTGCTGTAAAGTCAGTGATCACACTCAATTCAATGAAGTCCTCAGCTTGGAGAATGAGGAAATGTTTTGTTTTCAATTTAACTGACATTTTATGGACTTTGTGGTGCTGTTTAATAACATTATGAAATATATTTTAATTACTTACAGCAATCACAACAGATTTTTAAATATCCCTGAATATATCACATAAAAGCTGTAAAAAGAAACCTTGTAGTCCTTACAGCAGACAGTTCTCTACCATCCAGCTTAGCCTTTTGTCAAAGTTTATTCGGGCTTTATGGAACGGAGCTTCATGACTATGCTGTCCGAGCCTACTCACTGCTAAAGCTTTGTTAGCCTTGGCAGGTACTTCAAGGATACAGAGGGTCAATTTCAATTAAACCCCAGCATCTAACCCAGGTAAGTGCAGGCACGTGGGAAGACAGGTTAATCAGTCTAGACAGCAAGCCAGATCCAGCGTGCTTAGCCTATGGTCTCTCAGGCGCTTATATCTTTTGTTTGAACAGTGCATTGATGGTGACATTATGCAAAATCATAATGGTTTGCGAAATCATGAAGGATTCATTTCCTTAGTAACCAAATTATCCTTTCAAAAAGCAGTTACAATTAGGGTATATTACAATATGAGCTACAAAAAAAAAGAGCTTAGCTAAGTAGTAAGTATGCATTAAAAATCTACAGATCAATTTTAACAAATTAACTAACCTGGAAGTTTCCAAAAGGAATTTTCTGAATTTTCAGATGTAGTTACAGAACTACTTAGAAATAGTAAACACCATCACAGAAAATAAATTAATACACAAGAAATTTTTTGAAAGCAGATTGTTCTCTAGCCTGAAACAAGGCATATGCAGACACTAATTATTTTCTGCTCTAACCTATTGTGCACTTTCTGGACAGTTATTCTCATTTCCAATGACTACATCAGATGTTTGATGGAAAGAAACTCAATACTGAGATGAAAGTAAAAGACAGATAATCTTTCTATATAAAGCATGACCAAGCAATGATTCTTACTCACCTATCAGTATAAACATAGATGGATATCATGATTATCATAACCTGTGAAGTACTGGTAGGCAGTTCAATAATTGATTTTTCCAAATAGCTTCAAGCACAGAGGCACCAATACAGATTATAACACACAGATGGAAGGAGTTCAATTTTTGGCAGCACCTCTTCAAGGAAGAATTGTAATCCCACGATTAGTCTATTTCTTTATTTCCCCATACCTCCTTAGCTTCCATTTGTTATTTAATTTCTCTTAAAATTTTAACAGATCATTGGCAACATCAAAGTATACTAATGCCATTTAGAGGTTTTCCAAAAATATTCCCTCAATTATTAACAATTTCAAATCGATGACGAAAGTCTTTGCTAGACATTATGAGAAGCTGAAGTAGCTTTTCTGTATTTACTCGCAAAATTCTGGAGGGTTGTGCTAATGTGATAGCAGATGGAAAATAGTGACACTTCTCTCCTTAAGTTGTCACAGAAGTACAAATGAATGCCTAGAAAAGCATAATGCCAGTAAAGGGACAGAACAGTCAATCTGACCAGAATCAGGCCACAGAGTCCACTGTTTAATTTCAGCTTGCAGTCCAAAGCATTTACAAGCCAGGCAAAATAATAAAGGTGATGCAGTGAAACACATTCAAATGTTCTTCATTCAGGAAATTAATTTGTCTGACAGAGAGCCGAAGGTTATATCACTGGAAAATGTACGAACTTTTATTACAAGATATGGATCTGAAATATCAAATGAGCAAACAATTTTCCAAAACAAAACAAAAAAAGCAGCATTAAAAAGAATTATTCAGATAGATTGCCCTTCTGCACCTGTTATTAACTGAAATTTTACTGTACCAGGTGTCATACATTGAGGGTCTTGCATCTAAGTTTTTCAAATAATATAAATAGTGAAAAATCCAATGTTCTAAGTCAACTTATTATCAAAGAACACGATACCATATATTGTCTTGAGATTCACTTTCTTCCAGGGATTTATGGAAAAAAAAATACAAAAGAATTTTATGAAAAATTATACATAAACAATGACTGACAAATGAGCAAAATACAAATAAAAATAAAAATAATACAGAGAACATAAGTTGTAAAAATTCCTTGTGTATGAGTCCATAGCTCATAGAATCCTTTCAGAGTATTGGTGAATGAAGGTATTCATTCTGGTTCAGGAACCTGATCGTTGTAGGGCAATAACTGTTCCTTAAGCTGTTGGTGTGGGACGTAAGCCTTTGGTACATCCTGCCTGATGACTGTAGTGTGAAAAGGGCATGATCTTGAAGATGAGGGTCTTTGATGATAGGTGGCAGTGTTCCAACCAAATACATGTACTCAATAGTAGGGAGGGCTTTGCCTGTGATGGACTGGACTCCACCACTTTCTGTAGCCTTTCCCGTTCCCTGGCATTAATGTTTCCATACCAGACCATGATGCAATCAGTTAGGATACTCTTCACTATGCATCTATTGGGGTTTGTCAAAGTTTCAGGAGTCATGCCAAACTTACACAAGCTTCTAAGAAAGTACAGATCCTCTAACATGTTAATAGCAAGAAATTTAAAGCTACTGACCCTATCAACCTCCATCCTTAAACTTATGACAAAAACTGACATCCGTCACAACTTTCTCTCCAATGAATTAAAAGATGAGCCAAAATAAATGTTATGAAACTTTATAAAGACATATCTCAAATTGTTTACTGCTGATGCATCAGAACTAGAGTAAATGAAACAAACCCAAATCATTAATAATAATAAATATATAAAAGCTTTAAAGCTATAGCAAGGTAATTCCTTGTCCTTTATGCCAAGACACATTTTACAAAGGAGGACATAAATATATGAGGCATCATATACATACAGTTATGACAGTCATGAATCAGGCAAATATGCTCACTTTTGATTTCAAAGCTCCCAGAAGTTAGTCAATAAGAAAATTAAACTTCAAGGATGGCAGAAAGAGAAATTGTAACTTTGGGAAGTGAAAAACAAGGTCTTTTTCTTAGAAAAGAACAAATCTCGATGATCAAGGGTTACTTTCTGCTGCTCCTACACTTTTTCCAAGATCTTAATACCAACAAGGATTTCAAATTGATTTTCAAGTATCATTGACTCCTTACACATATTCTCGCTGTGCTATTAAAATGCATGTATTTTAAGTTTCTTTAGTAGTCACAAAATTACGTAAATGCAGACACACATAGTAAAATATTGCCAATCTGTAAACCTGCTTACTATAAGAAACTGCCACATGGCAAATCATTTTATTGAACACACTAACTAAGGAGTTGGCAGTGTCATTGAATATGTCCATTGCTGAGCTGTCCAAAGTATGGTAATGAAGAGTGAGAGTGAAGAGTAAAAAATTATTGTAAGAATTATTAAAATATTATTCAATTTATATCATATAGGTTAATTTTGTTCTAAATTTTGATTATGCAACTAAATTGTTCTTTCATATGGCAAACTAAATGCACATTCAATGTTTCTACTATTTTTGTCAGGGTTTACTTTTCACAAATGTCAGTATTAACAAAATTATTAGAATCATTGTTGTATCACAAGAGAGGTTGTTGGCTGAAGAGGGGTTCATGATGAAGCAGGAAACTCAATAAAGTTTGTCGGAGAGTAATGATAAAAGGCAGTCAGTGCTAATGCTTCCACTCAATGAATGAAGCTCAATGGCCTAATAAGAATGGCCAAGGTAAGTCAAGACACTCTTGACAATAAGCAACATTTATCATCTTGCAGCCGTCACTTCGTCCCTTAAGCACAATGAAAAAGACTCAGCAAAAGAGCGCCAAGAAATTGAAAAGGAAAAGGAAACTAGAAAATGAGAATAATCTATTGAGGCATCTAAGGTTATTTAGAAAGGGGGTAAGATAAAGATTAATATATATTATTGTGGGTCTCATATAGACTGAGAAAGGAGAAGTTATATGAGGATATAAAACTGAAAAATTAAGCACATATTTTCTGACTGTCTTTACGAAGGAGGATATAGAAACTTTCACTGAAATAGCAGAGAACAACATATAAAGAGTGAATGAAAACCTAAAAGCAATTATCATTATTTAAAGCAAGTACTGGAAAAATTAATGAGACTATATAAAGGCAAACACCCAAATGCAGATGAACTCCATTCCAAGGACTTTAAAAAGAAAATAGATATTATTTTCTGCCAGCATTCCACTGATTTAATGACAGTTTCAACTGGGAATATAGTTAAACAGTGAAATATTGAGAATTGTTAGCATACACAGGAACCTGGGTATCCTAATACAAAAATCCAGAAAGCCTTGCAAGAGATTTGATCACAACTGAAGAAATGAAACACAATAGGAATTATATGGGACTGGCAAAGTCATCTGGTCCCCCAATCTAAGGAAATATATACTTGTGGTAGAGGGAGTGGAAGCAAGGTTTACTGCATTATTTTCTCAAAAGAAGATTTTTGTCCTTTAAAATAAGGCAGAAAGGTCCTATACAGTCTGGAATTAAAAGAAAAGGAAATGATCTCAACAAAACATAAAACATTCTTACAAAATATGTGCAAGGATGTTGTTTCCTTTGTGTGGAACGTGTAGTACTGGGGCCATAATCTCCAAATAATGGTGGACCATTCAGGACTGAATTAAAAAGAAATATCCTCATTCCGAGAATGCAAACTTCCTAGAATTCTCCACCTTGGAGGATCGGTGGAGATTTTATTGCTTAGTATATTCATGACATTTTTGTAGACAGCTAGCTTATTAAGAGAAACACGGTGCATGAGGTTAGTGCAAGGGAGTTTCCTTTAACTTACAGAATGTCAGAGCAAGGCATGAAGGGAAGAATGGCATATTTCATTTTCTAATGTTTCTTTGTTCTTATGTTTCTAGCTCACACTGCTTGTGCCACACACCAGTGCTGGTCTTGGACCATGATGAATGAATAGCTCAACCATAAAGTTTTTGTTCTTAAGAGGAAACTACACTGTTAATGATTAATATTAAATGATAGAAATGGCATTTATGCATTATCGATAAAGGAAGTAGTATAATTAAAAAGGAAGTAAGGAATGTTGATGAATACTTTGCGTACATATGTGGAGCAAGGAAGGATTCTTTTTGAAACATGCAAACAATAGGGCATCATGCTCTGGAACAGCAATTGGAATGTACAGTAATGTAAGAAGCTGCAGAGAGTAGTGAACTCTGCCCAATACATCGCATGTAGATCTCTCCCCACACCGGTAGCATCTGCAGGGGGTACTAGCTCAGGAAGGCAACATCTATCATCAAAGATCCCCACCATCAGGCAGGATGGACAGAAGCTTGAAATTCTACACCAACAGGCTCAAGAAGAGCTAGTTCGCTTCAACCAGTTCTTGAACTAACTGATAAAATCCTAATCACTACAGTTTAGCAATACTTTGCCCAGTTTGTAATAAATGGTCCTTTTCATCTAATTGTGTTTTTTTTCTTGAAAAAGATTGTGTCTAAATTATGTTTTCCTTGTGAATGCTGCTTATATGATGCCAGATGCCTGTGATACTCTGAGGTTTTCATTGCACCCGTGCATACATGCACTTTCGCATTTGCAGTAAACTCAACTTTGACTTAGAAAAGGAATAAACTGAATGAATTCAAATTCATTTGGAAGGTATGAAAGATATCTATTACTTAGATTTGGCTTCAAAACGTTCAGAACTGAAAACCAAATGCTGAAGTTATAATGTCAACAGGAAAGAAAGGAAAAGATAGGGAGGCAGGGCATGGCCTACTTTAAAGGTTAAATTATGCCATTGAACAGATATAATAAAAACATAGAAAAGCAAATAGTGAAGCTTTCAATAATAGAGTTCAGAAGTAGTAAAGGATTTAACATTCTACTGGGAAACATTTATCGTTCTCCAGTAGATGTAAATCAGAAAATAGAAAAGCAGGTAATGAAAGTAAAGTGTTTTTAAAGGCAGATTTTACATTAAGTTCATCAGATCAGGCATTTCCAGAATCTGTAGAATATGTTTTTTTTGTAGCAATTTCTTAGAATCAGCAAGGAAGCTGTCCATATTGAATAATGAGGAGCTTAATTAAAAAGCCTAACAATACGTTAACACGTATTCATAATATGATCACATTCAATGCAAAATTTAAAAGAGAATAATAGTTATCAGCAAAGATTTCTAAAAAAATTATCATACTTGATTTCCATCTGCTGATAGAGAATCCTCAATGTAAATCAGCAACATAAATAATGTGCCCTTACTTTGAGTGGTTTATGTGTCCGGACACAGAAGATTACCAATACCTGCAGAGTTTCAACCACTCACTAATAAGAAAATATTCTGATTTGACTTTCTTTGATCCAATAAGAATGATTTTGCATTTCATTGCATTGTAATAAATATACAACAGTATTACTTAATCTTTGATCAGCTTGGGTTCTGGTAATTTTACCACACTCTAAGCTCTCTATTTTCTCGATTTCTCCCTCTCCTCCTTTAAAAAATGAAATATATTTACAACTTTATAATTCAACTGTCAAGTCCCAAATACAAACGTTTTGAAAAATGTTGGTAAAGGCATCTGCATGTCCCACATATGTAGCTTTTACTACCCTGAATAGAAGTCATCAGATTCCTTCGCATGTCTGTTAGGAGCCAAGTCCAGCATAAGACTTGGATGACATAAACAATGATTTTTTTTATTAAATCTGTTAAAAATAAATATTATTTAAACTAAATAAATAAAATTCTGAAACAATTTTACTTATGCTCATTTTCTTAATCTTACTTCAGTATTCATTTTAGAGTTACCAAAGTGACAAGCTTGTAAAAATGGACAAAAATGCTGACAAACTTCATTACAAAAGCAAATATTAATAATAATCAATAATATGCTTGCTATTACATTTTGGTCTCAATAAGGTGGAAAATACTTAAAATTCTGCAAATCATAAAATGAAATAGGAAGCATTATCAAATCCAAAGACCTATTTGTATTGACATCACTGAAAAAAATCACCTAAAAGTTTTACAATACAGCAGTCAGATTCATTTCACGCAAATTCGGTTGCATACATTCAAAGAATACGGCACAAAAATGAATTGTCAATAGAACCAAAAATCAAGTTAATTACATCTGCAATAAATGACAAAATAGCAGAAATAGTTTACACATTGCAGAAAACTGACCAATCAAACCTTCTTTGCTTTTCAAACCTACTTTTCATGACATGTGAAATATTACAAAACTGACCAGCCATTTCTTCAGTGAATATAGCTGCCATTCTCATTCATTGCTTGTCAGTATACACCTTTGACATATAAAAGCAAATAAATATCCAAAATTATCAATAAGACCAGTAGACTTGGGAATCTCCTAAAGATCCTATACCATACTTCATATTCGCCTGTCAGACTTTTTCCCAACATCATTCCCTTCAGGGTTCAACTTGTTATATTCTCCTGTCTTATGAAATAATTACTTTCTTTATAGAATAAGAGAGTAATACATCTGACATTCCAAAGAACTAAGAATGAATTAAAGACTAAAAGTCATTAAAGTTGACATGAGCAAAGAAATTATTATAACAAAAGATAACAGTATTAACAACTGACAGTAAGCAGGACCAGACTGCTTCAATCACAGGAATTAAACAAAGTATGAAAGAAAATTAAAGCACCTATCAGCATAATCTTCTAAAGTGCTCTCATTTAAAGAAATATCCCTTTAAATCACAGAATCATTATAGCACAGAGGGCCCATTCAATTATTTGAATCTGTATGCCATTCCTTTGGAGCTGTTTAAGTTAGTTTTATTTCTTGACACTTTCCTCACAGCCTTACAAATATTTTCCCTTCAAGTATCCAAATCTTTTCTGAAATCCAGGAATGACTTACATCCATCGCCCTATGAAAAAGAGCATTCCAGATTTTAACTGTTCATTGCACGAGAAAGTATTCCCCCTTTGGTTCTCTTGCCAATCCCCTCAAATTTGCATCCTCTGGTCCATGACTCTTCCACCCAGAGGAGCAGTATATTTTTGTTTTCTTTCTCTAGCCTACGGGAATTAAAATCTCGTCTGAACTTTCTCTACGTTCTCCAGTTTATCCAGTGAGGTGAATGTCCTGCACACCTAGAGCTTGTCTCGTAAATATTTTCTGCATCCTTTCCAAAGTTTGCAGATTATTAAGACCATAAGACATAGGAGCTGAATTAGGCCATTCAGCCCATCACATCTGCTCCTCCATTCCATCATGGCTGATCCCGGTTCCCACTCAACCCCATACACCTGCCTTCTCGCCGTATCCTTTGATGCCCTGACCGATCAGGAAACGATCAACGTCCACCTTAAATATACCCACGGACATGGCCTCCACCACAGTCTGTGGCAGAGCATTCCACCGATTTACTACTCTCTGGCTAAAAAAAAGTCCTCCTTAGCTCTGTTCTAATTTTGAGGCTGTGCCCTCTAGTTCTGTATATCCCCACCACAGGAAACACCCTCTCCACATCCGCCCTATCTAGTCTTTTCAACATTTGGTAGGTTACAATGAGATCCCCCACATTCTTCTAAATTCCAGTGAGTACAGGCCCAAAGCTGCCAAACACTCCTCATATGTTAACCCCTTCATTCCCAGTATAATCCTATTGAACCACCTCTGGACTCTCTCCAATGACAACACATCCTTTCTGAGATATTGGGTCCAAAACTGTTGACAATACTCTAAGAGTGGCCTGACTAGTGACTTATAAAGCCTCACAATTATCTCCTTGCTTCCATATTCTAATTCCCCTTGAAATAAATGTCATCATTGCATTTGCCTTCTTTACCACAGACTCAGCCTGTAAATTAACCTTCTCGGAGTCTTGCATAAGGACTCCAAAGTTCTTCTGCACCTCTGATGTTTGAACTTTCTCCCCATTTAGATAATAGACTGCCCTATTGTTCCTTTTATCAAAATGCATTATCATACATTTCCCAACACTGTATTCCATCTGCCACTTATTTTTGCCCATTCTTCCAATTTGTCAGTCCTGCTGCAATCGCATTGCTTCCTTAGCACTACCTACCCTTCCACCTATCTTCATATTATCTGCAAACTTTGCCACAAAGCCACCAATTTCATTATTCAAATCATTGACAAACAGTGTGAGAAGTAGTGTTCCCAATACTGACCCCTGAGGAACACCACTAGTCACCAGCAGGCAACCAGAAAAGGCCCTTTTTATTCCCACTCACTGTCTCCTGCCTGTCAGCCATTCCTCTATCCATGCCAGTATCTTTCCTGTAACACCATCGGATTTTATCTTGTTAGTCAGTGTGCTCATTATTCTCAGTGTGCTGCCCAGATTTGGGTCCTATACTCCAATTCTGGTTCAATCTGTACTTTGCAGAACTTGAACTTGCTTTTGTACACAACAGGAATTCTGCAGATGCTGGAAATTCAAGCAACACACATAAAAGTTGCTGGTGAATGCAGCGGGCCAGGCAGCAGCTCTAGGAAGAGGTGCAGTCGACGTTTCAGGCTGAGACCCTTCGTCAGGACTAACTGAAGGAAGAGTGAGTAAGGGATTTGAAAGTTGGAGGGGGAGGGGGAGATCCAAAATGATAGGAGAAGACAGGAGGGGGAGGGATGGAGCCAAGAGCTGGACAGGTGATTGGCAAAAGGGGATACGAGAGGATCATGGGACAGGAGGTCTGGGAAGAAAGACAAGGAGGGGCGCGGGGAACCCGGAGGATGGGCAAGGGGTATATTCAGAGGGACAGAGGGAGAAAAAGGAGAGTGAGAGAAAGAATGTGTGTATAAAAATAAGTAACAGATGGGGTACGAGGGGGAGGTGGGGCATTAGCAGAAGTTAGAGAAGTCGATGTTCATGCCATCAAGATGGAGGCTACCCAGACGGAATATAAGGTGTTGTTCCTCCAACCTGAGTGTGGCTTCATCTACCCCATCTGTTACTTATTTTCATACACACATTCTTTCTCTCACTCTCCTTTTTCTCCCTCTGTCCCTCTGAATATACCTCTTGCCCATCCTCTGGGTTCCCCCCTCCACTTGTCTTTCTTCCCGGACCTCCTGTCCCATGATCCTCTCGTATCCATTTTGCCTATCACCTGTCCAGCTCTTGGCTCCATCCCTCCCCCTCCTGTCTTCTCCTATCATTTTGGATCTCCCCCTCCCCCTCCAACTTTCAAATCCCTTACTCACTGTTCCTTCAGTTAGTCCTGACGAAGGGTCTCGGCCTGAAACGTCGACTGCACCTCTTCCTAGAGATGCTGCCTGGCCTATTGCTTTTGTACACTAGTCTTTTATTTCTAACGTCTACAATCCTTCGCTTTTAAACTGCTTACCAAACAACTCCAGCTGCTTTCAAAAACTTAAACGCATAAACTCCATGGCATCTTTTTTTCTTGAGCCCCTTATGAATTGTACCTTTTCTTTTATGAAATGATCTTTTTTGATACAAACGGCCAAATGAATAAAATAAAACACTTGAGGTTAAAAGTACAACTGAAAAAGACTGTCGAATCTGCTTGGAGGACAGGTTACAATATACCAAGGAAGAGTCTACAGATAAAAGTGAGCTCCTGAATCAAAGACACAACTTTTCACACTGGAGGTAACATTCTAGGTATGTATAACAACAATAAACATGTTAGAGGTGGTGCACCCAGAACCAGAGAGCACTACTTGACTGGCCAATCAGGAAGTAACCATGCAAATGATTACATACATACTTCCAAGAATGATGAGAATAAAGAGCGGGAAGTGGGAACATTAGTACTGTTGTGATTGATGACAATTTGAACCATAACTGAAAGAGGAATGGGTCTAATGAGTCAACTCAAGAAGGAACTTTCTTACAGTATACGGCAACTATAAGCCAAACAATGCATCTGAGAGGAGAATAGTTTTAGTTATTTAAAAGTAGATTAGAGATTTTTAATTCTGATAAATCTACAGTGTATCAATAGTGTCATGTTAACAGTGTGAGTTCAGCTGATATCGTGAAACATAATACGGAAACATTTAGAACTGAAACCATTGTTGATTGCAGGATGCTTTAGATTTCATAAGCGTAATCATAAGAAAGGGGAGTCCATTTCAGCTTGTGTGGCAGAATTGAAGAACTTGTCCGAGCACTGTCAGTTCAGTGATTAGCTCAATAGTGCACTGACAGATCGTTGAGTTTGTGGAATCTGACAAGAAAGGATTCAAAAACATCTCCTAACTGAAGCACAACTTAAATTTGAAAGGGTAGTTAAAATCACTGCATCAGTAGAAACAACAAACAGAGAAGCCACCAAGAATAGGGTTCCTCTTGTCCTCACCTACCACCCCACCAGCCTCTGTGTTCAACATATAATTCTCCATAACCTCCGCCATCTCCAATAGGATCCCACCACTAAGCACATCTTTCCCTCCCCCCCCCCCCGCTTTCCGCAGGGATCGCACCCTACACGACTCCCTTGTTCATTCGTCTCCCCCATCCCTTCCCACCGATCTCCCTCCTGGCACTTATCCTTGTAAGCGGAACAAGTGCTACACCTGCCCTTACACTTCCTCCCTCACCACCATTCAGGGCCCCAGACAGTCCTTCCAACTGAGGCGACACTTCACCTGTGAGTCTGTTGGTGTGATATACTGTGTCCAGTGCTCCCGGTGTGGCCTTCTATATACTGGTGAGACCCGACACAGACTGGGAGACCGCTTCGCTGAAAACCTACGCTCTGTCCGCCAGAGGAAGCAGGATCTCCCTGTGGCCACACATTTTAATTTCACGTTTCATTCCCATTCCGATATGTCAATCCGCGGCCTCCTCTACTGTCGAGATGAAGCCACACTCAGGTTGGAGGAATAACACCTTATGTTCCATCTGGGTAGCCTCCAACCTGATGGCATGAACACTGATTTCTCTAACTTCCGTTAATGCCTCTCCTCCCCTTCTTACCCCATCCCTAATTTTTTTTCCTCTCTTTCCCTCTCACAATAACTCCTTGCCTGTTCTCCATCTTCCTCTGGTGCTCCCCTCCCCCTTTCTTTCTTCCAAGACATTCTGTCCTATGATACTCCCCCTTCTCCAGCCTTGTATCCTTTTTTCCAATCAACCTTCCAGCTCTTGGCTTCATCCCCCCCCCCTCCTGTCTTCTCCTATCATTCCGAGTCTCCCCCTCCTCCTCCCACTTTCAAATCTCTTACTATCTCTTTTTCCTGTTAGTCTTGATGAAGGGTCTCGACCTGAAATGTCGACTGTACTTCTTCCTATAGATGCTGCCTGGCCTGCTGCGTTCATCAGCATTTTGTGTGTGTTGCTTGAATTTCCAGCATTTGCAGATTTTCTCGTGTTTGAAGCAGAGAAGCAATTGAGTTGCAATCAGGAATGAAAGTGAGCATGAACAAAATTGCAATGTCTAAACAGAAACCTGCGTGGCTGAGCAAATTGTGTTAACTTTGTGGCATACACCAGACCAATGCAGGTTTACTGCTGAAACTTGCAGAAAATGCAACAAAGTAGGACACATACAAAAAGTGTATCGGGCAGAGAAAAGCAACTGGACAGCAAAGAAAAGAAGAAGATAAAAAGTCAAGTTGCAGTTTCAAAAACAGCACTAATCTGCATGCTGTTGATGAAAATTCTGATCATGATTGAGAGTTACATATGACTGGGTAACCTTGAGATGTACAAAATGAAAACTAACAACAGCTAAGCAATACACCTAAAGTGAAAGGCAAACTAATTAAAATGGAAGTAGACACTGGCTTGACTATTTCAGTTATTATACAAAATAAATTTGAATGGCATTTTAAAGATTCTAAACTGAGGGCCAGAATTGTGGGGTCATGATTGAAACAACTAGAACTCGATTGGTACTCTATCCACCATTTGCATGCCACATGTCCTGCAATACAGTCAACTGAAAGTAAATTAAGGAAGTTGCTTGATGAGGCCACAACAGTGTTTAAGGATGGCATTGGAAAACTCAAACATATCAAGGGTAAACAGTGTTAAATGAAAATGCCACACCCAAGTTTTACAAAGCCCATCTGGTTCCTTATACCATCCCTGATAATGTAGCCAGTGAGCTAAATCACATGGAAGCTGAAGAAATTCTTTCCGAGGATGAGTGCAGCCCATGGGCAACACCAGTGGTCCCAGTAGTGAAGAAGAATGGGTCTGTCAGGACCTGCAGTGAATTTAACGTCATCATCCACCCAGTACTGAAAGTAGATTAATACCCTCTGCCCAGGATAGAGGGTATCTTTGCAAATTGTTCTGGAAAGAAACAGAACTGAGACCTACCTATAGATGGAGGTGGAAGAAGACTCAAAGTGTTGCTCATAAAGGGTTTTATCGCAATAATAGGCTTATTTTTGGAGTAGCATCTATACCTGCACTCTGGCAGAAAGCTATGGACCAGGTGCTGTAAAACTGTCCAGGCACTCAGTGTTATATGGATGACATCATTGTTATCAATGACGATGACAAGGAACATCTCCAAAATCTCAAGACAGTGTTAAAAAGATTAGAAGACTAAAGGAAAATTTTATATTTAGGAGTTACAAAACCTAATAAATAGTATATGTAGAAGGAACAACAGGTAATTTCAGTAAAACTATCTCGTTTCTGCTCATTCGTCTTAGTATAAATTTTAAGTCCAATCCCTTTAATACATAGTAGAGTTGGTAAAATTTGGTTACTTTACTTTGCTATTCTTGTTAAAGTGCATCTCTATGTACATCCCTGAATTACTTTCATGCAGTGTGACTAAACACTGCACCAGTTTCCTGTGCTTCAGTGAAGACCGATCATTTTCATCCTCACCGTTATCTATACTTCAACTTCTGTATCAATTACAAGTGTTGAAAGCATGCCTTGCACACTTAAACCCAATTCATTATTAAGATAGATAGATTAACTTTACTTGTCACTCTTGCATCGAAACATCAAAACATGCAGTGAAATGCAATATTTGCATCAACAACCAACACAATCTGAACATGTCCTAGGGTCAGTCCACAGGTGTTGCATACTTGCATTGCCAAGACTGAACATCTACAACTTAGTTACCCTAACCTGCATGCCCTTGGAATGTGGGAGGAAACCGGAACACCTGTACGAAACCCATGCAGTCACAGGGAGAACATACAAACTCGTTACAGAGTGTGGGTTACAACATCATGCCACCCCCTATCAACTAGTATTCAACATGTGAATCGGGGAGCACTGCTAGAAGCTTCTACTGTAAAGAACAACTCTTCCTTTCTTATTCTTAACCCATGTTCTTCATTACAAATGCCTGCTTTACTCCATGGACTTGAATTTTGTTGAGAAGCCAATTGGCACTTCACCATATATTTTTAGGGCCATAAAGACAATATAAACCACAATGCCCCTTTCAACCGACTCAGATATCACATCAGAAAATTCAATTAACTAATTAAATGTGATTTATCTTTAACAAATCTATGTGTTGCTGCTAACTTAACCAACAGACTTCATAGTTTGTCATGAATAACTTTTTTTGAAGATTTACATGTCAAAATAATATACATACAAGATATCCTTGCATTATTTTTAATCAAAATTATAACAGTTGCAGTTCTCCATCAGTCGACCTTCAGTCGTTATAATGGAAGGCAATTTCCTTTATCCTCCTAATTCCTACCTTTACTACTTACAGAAAACAAGGATGTATCCCAACTGAATCTGATGATTTTATACTTTGAGGTGCAGCCACCCTTTCTAGTATCCTATTGTATTAATTTTTGGCCTGCCTTGTACTTCAATTGATTTTTCTTTCACTGAGTTTGGAATGGATTTGCTGGATTTTGCAAAAGATCAATGCTTAAGAAAGGTATCCACATGTTTTTACTTGTTTGTCAGCAGATATTGCCTCAAAAATACTATTTTTTTCAGTGTGGCACCCTCTGCAGGATAGCTGAAGCACATGAGTGATATAATTATGAGGAACTTCAACAGAGTGCAAACAATCAATAGTTGTAGATTACACTAACTAATATAAGTATTTGAGGGGAAATTTTGGGAAGATTTTACTTACCCACATGGTCTGGATCACACCATCTAATAGGCAAGCATTGACTGGAACCCATTAGATCTAGACATACTTGGATGAACACTTGTAGCACTAATCTACAGGGCTATAGATATAAAGCTGAAAAATAAGTTTGGAAGGAATCATTATTCATTGGCTACCATGGTGTAGAAAGATTAGACAATTTGGCCCATTGTGGCTATCCCAACTAAGTGCAGATTGCTTGGGATGACCACATTTCCTAACTGGTCCACATGCCTGCAAGTTATAGCTCTTTTAATTGCTCATACAGAAAATATTTAAATGAGATGAGGCTTTCTATCTTCAGGGCTGGCAGGTACTGAACATTACTTCTATTATTATGCTGTTATTTTGTTCATTCTCAGTTAAAATGATACATGAAAAACAGAAAAATTTAGCCATTCATACTGTACAATTTTCATAGATTGCAGACACAGAAGCAAAATGCAACGGTTCACAGGTTTAAAGGTTAAATTTATTATCAAGGTATGAGCGCAGAATACAACTCTGAAATTTGTCTTCTCCAAATAGCCGTGAAATACAGAAAAAAACATGGGAGTCGTTGGAAGAAAAGACATCAATCCCTCACCTTCCTACATGAAAAAGAAAAGAAACAAAACTCGAAAAACCCCCAACCCCTCCTTTCACAAAAACTAACAGATCATCTACCAGGACATGGCAGCTAAAACACCAAACCCCAAACCTCCAAGCCCCTCCCGTGCAAAAAAATGCAACAATAACATCAAACCCCAAACTCTCTCGCACACAAAAATCTAACAGTGGCAAATAATATTATCACATGCATACATTAACGAATTACAAGCTGAAGTATCAAATAAATTCTCTAAATATGTCTCATTCTCCAGCATTGCTATCCATTCTCTTCTCTTCTGCACCCTCCTCCCTCCATTTCTCAAATAAGCATTCCTCAACTTGCCAAACTTTTAAACCTCTAAGTCAGTTTGTTTATCTTTCCCTTGGTGTATCTCTTTGCCTGACCCTTTCCCCTCTATATCCTATTTATTATCCCAATTCCTTCATTTCTGTCAGGAACTCTTAACATTTTGCAATACTACTCAAATTATTATTTCTTCAGCTGACAAATGACTTCAGGAAAATGATTAACAAACTGAATTCAGCCTATGAAACAAACATTAATACTTAAGTCAAGACACTATTTAGTCAGCAAATGCAAACCTAAAGCAGAATGGCTGGATCATAAACAAGGTCAAAGGCCGTTGGGTAATGACTTTTTCTAGATGCATGAACAACAGTGTTCTGTAAACACAGTAAGTTCCAGCTCAATTTTACTTTTATGTATTAGTGCATGGACAAAATAGTGCCACCCAAAAAGTACTTGCTCAGAAATATTATCAGTAACCTTGAATAATGCATTCCACAGTACTTAGCTTTAAGGAAGAAGTGGGAATACCCAAATGACTGAAAGATCCTCTTTTTCAAATATTTCAGTGGTGATTATTGTCATCTTATCACTAACCAAACCACATGACATGCTCCATAGAACATCCATGTGTCAACTAATTTATACTAGCCAACTTTACCTGACTACCAATAATCAAGATACCCAAGTATATGAGAGAACCACCCTGAGAGTTATTTAAATCATTAATTTTCTCCGACTCATATGATGTTGCTGTACTGGAGGCTCCAGCTGTGCTCCTATATGTTATTGGGCTCGATAGAGTGCCAATTGATCATAGACATCATAACAGAACCTGTCCTAGCTACTTCCCAACACCTGCATGTGAACACTACCAGTCAACTTCCAAGAAGAATGAATGAGAAATAGAAATTGTCTATTTCTCCTTCCTGTTACCTGGTGTATGAGGCCCAATTGTAGTGCCAGTACTATTACCCAACAACAAACAGCCAATTCCCCATACATGCTAACTATACAGAGGACCCACTGCATTGACAAAATTATTAATTTTTTACAATGATTTTGTCCAGATTTCATAAAATTTCCATGTCATATTGTACATTGGAATTTTGGAATACTACTTATCAGAAAAACACCCAAGTTAGTATCAAAATAAACCTGAAAAGAGTTGCACAACTGGTCCTCGTAATTCCACAGACATTTATGTTATAGCTTTTTACCAATGTCTAAGGACTTTCAAGATATTATTGAAGAAATATGTTTTCATTCAGCCTGATATATGATCCATGAAAACTGAACACATAACATTCAAACTTATATCATTCTTGCATAGCCATTATAGAGAAAAACATCATGACTTGTGTCTGACAGTAAGCTTCTCTGAGCTTACAGCTTTGCTTGTTGTAACTCCAGCTGTGATATGTAAGTGAACAAATTACCCGCAGGTTCTCAGCTGGTAGCTCAAGACTGAAATCTGTATACAAGACAGGAACAACTTCTGGGTTATGGAATTACTGTCACTGGATAATGGAACTTGCTCAATTGACATTCTTTTTGTTTCATTCACTTAAAATAACATGGTTTTGAGCTAGTTAATCTACACTGTTTGCTTGTTTTATCAAAACAATGCCTACGACAAGCATTTTCTAATCTCATTTCAAGTTTAATACATAAATTTCTGTGACAGTTTTAAATAATAAGTAAATAAACATTTCAGGAGCAATAAAATTGTAAAGCCAGAATGATGACAGCAGCTTCAATGGTTCCTGGATTAACTTATCCAGACTTTATTTAACAAAAATTACATTTTTGACTTAAAAAAAAACACCAACATTGTTACCAAAACATTAGATGTAGCATACTTTCAGTATGCCATACGATAAGCATTATGAATCAAACATTTGCCACAGACATATTGACTTTCAAGTCATTTAAAATGAAGAAGTGCAAAAGTAAAATACACATTTGTATGATGGCTGACCAATTCATCATGCCATTTGACTCTGATGTTAAGTTGAAAATAAACACCATTATATTTTAAATGGCATTTTTTCAACTGTTATAAAATTTGTTCATTTGTTGACCAGGAGCATCATCACATCTGACTTGCTAAAATAAAATGCAACGCATTGATTTCTCATACGTAATGTGACTCATGCTGTTCAATGTGCTGCATTCAATACAAGATGGTGCCAGCGACCAACTTGACTAACGGCAACATTGTGCAGACAGTTCACAAAACTACTTCTTCTTTGCCTTCTTCTTTCCCTTCTTCTTTTAAATATACTTCTGCTAATAATCTGTGTGCGAATAGATCCTGCAATTTACATTTTCAGCAAGTGTTGTTGGACCAGCTGAGCAATCTGGTGCTTTTGCTGTCACCAAGGGAATTCAGCATGTTTGAGAATGGAGAATGCGGCCTAGTGATGGAGCATGAACTGATGATTGGCTCCAATTCTTGACTAACTTGCCAATTAAGGTGTCAAACAAGACTGAAACAGGATTGCTTCCCTCTCCGTGCTGCAGGAGTTTTGGGTCTTGGGCAAGGTTTGATTGGTGCAGTTTGTGGATTGTACTTTTTTTTAGAGGACTCTATAGTTCATACTATACTTTTCTGGTTTCTTTTCATATTGCTACTTCGCGCGATTTTGATCGGGGCGGACTGACTCGGCAGCCTACAGTCAATAAGTGACTCATTGCTAAATTGAACTCAACTGAATGTTCCTAGACTGTTTCAAAGAACCTGTGGTTTGATGTTTAATATTCTATGTGTTACTGGCTCACATTTCCCAATTGCACGGTGTTCTTTTTTTGTGTTGGGTGCTTAATGCTTTCTTTGAATGGGTTCTACAGTACATATTTATTTCATGGCTGTCTGCAGGAAGATGAATCTCTGAGTTGTATATGGCATAAATACTTTGATAATAAATGTACTTTGAATTGTGAAAACATAAATACATAAAGCTAATGTATTTGCAATATCGAAATGTGCTAGTCCTTTAATTTTTACCTCAATAGATTGCAGCTGAGATAAATAAATAATTCCACTTCTTTGCCCATTATTTCAGGTGTTATGACTTCAACATGGTTTGTATTTAAATGTTCATCTTACTTCAAAAAAAAGAGCCGTTCCAGTTGGGCCTCAAGATCACAGCAGAGTGCACTACTGTTAGGGTTAGGTGACAATTTCCAAACTGCTGTTGAATATTTTGATCTGTAAGACTGTATCAGTTCCATGCTCCTTTTAGTTTGGATCTGCTATTTTGATATTCCTAAGTAAGAGTTTCAAATATTAGGATGGGATGACCATCTCTACATTATTAATTTGAAATAATGTTAAAAAGCAAATTCTCTAGAGACAATGATGTAAATGATTTATATTGGTTGTTGAAATGTAACTGAACAGCATGTTTTGTATATTCTGTCTGAATTTATAAATAATGTTTTCACCTGGCATAAACTCGTGAATATTACATTCAACTGAGGTTGCAAAAGCAAACATAGAATAATAAATGCTCACATAACAATATTGATTACATAAATATAAAAGAATGAACAAGGGGTATTTAAAAAATACAGATCTATTTCATTGTAGTTGTGAAAATATTGGGTACTGCATTTTATTTTAGACAGTATGTAAAGGCAACTTACCTCACCACCAGTGTCCCAGAGCAATATCCTTTAATGGGCCTGTAAAGAAAATGTTAGTAATGTAGCCAATTACAAAAGCAAAGTTTTAAACATATTTTTATTGTGTTCTTATATATGCATACAGTGAAATAACTGACACATCTAAAGCAATCACACTGCATGTGACAAAACCTACTGGGTCCCTTTGGCACACTCACTTCTTGCATTGTGCAAAGCCACTTGAAAACAGCTACTTGTCAGTTGAAAAGAAACAGTAATGAGATCTGGGGTTCCCTGACAATGGTCCTCAACAGCTTCAAATAATACTGTGAATATCATGCAATCTCATTCAAATTTGTACTGCAAGTTACAAACTGCACATTGCTCAAGACGACAGAAGTGACTTATTCACACATAGGTGATATATCCAAGATACAACTCAGCTGTAAAATGCTGCCATGAAAAAACATTTATTTGGAAGTGTTTTTTTTAATTTAAAATGAAAAATAACAAAGAAATATCTAATATTCCTAACATCAGATTAAATTTCTGATGGAGATGATAAAAAGCAAATAAAACTCACCTTCAAGATACATTGTTGCAAATAATTTTATCTACTTGACTATAATCTCTGGATTGTAAAATCTGAAAAAAGCCGGTATTTCTCTTTTACAGCAATCTGTACTTTATACTATTAGAACTCCAGTAATGTTGATTAATCATTATTATGTGTGTGCTAGGTTGTAGAAAACACAATCAATAATGGTCATATTGATAATGTCTTAAATCTGTTATGTTTGTTTTAGATTAAATCAATTATATGAAAGGATAGATTGACAATTTTGTGATCATTGTAAGTACAGTACATTTCATAGATTTCCATGGAAAGGTTTGACACCCTACAATCCTTCCAATAGAGTAATTTGCACTTAATTCTCTAAATTGCATGAATCTTTCCAATCTGGGAATAAATTAATAAAAGAAAATCTATCCTGTGGTTTAAAATGTATATTATTCTCAAATATAAATTTCAAGCACAGTGGAGCAATTTAAAGGGTTAAGTTCACACTTCATGCTTTCCACCATTCAATCATCCGTTGCTTTCTGGTGTAGCTCATCAAGGCAATTTTGGAACATGCTGTGCCTCTCTCTGTTACAGTCTTCCAGGTCATCCTTAAAAGAATGGATTCCCCTCAGCCATAACAAACCAGCTAATGAAGTCGCATTTCTTCCTCTTGAATATTTTCATTCAGATGGTACATGGAACTCAGTAATAAGTATATTACTTTGGATGCGGAGGAACAAACTACCTGGGAGAAGCCACAGTGAGCGTGTCTCAGGTACTGAGTCTGGCTCTGTGGCTCTGACGGGAAGGGGAGAGAAGTGGAGTGCAGAAGTGACAGAGGATTCCATTATTAGGGGAGCAAACAAATGATTCTGTTGACATAAAAAAAACACTCGAATTGTATTTTGCCTCCCAGGTGCCAGGGTCTCAGATCAGGACCACAGCCTTCTAAAGGCAGGGTGGGGGGCTGAGCATCCAGACGTCATGGCACATATTGGTACCAATGACATAGGTAGGAAATGGAAGAAGGTCAGGAAGAGAAAATATAGGGATAGGTAGAAATCTGAAAAACAGGACCTCCAGGTACAAATCTCTGGATTGATGCCTGTGCCACGTGCCAGAGAGGGATAAAGTAGGATGATTTTGCAGGTGAATGCATGGCTGAGGAATTGGCGCAGAGGGCAGGGTGTTCTGATTCCTGGATCTTAGGGATTTCTTTTGGGGAAGCTGTGGCATGTACAAAAAGGATGGGTTACACCTGATTCCGAGTGGGATGAATGTCCTTCTGGTTTGGTGGGGAGGGTTTTAACTAATTTGGCAGTGAGATGGGAACCAGAATGATAGGGCTGAGGAGGAGGTGGTTGGCATACAGTAGATGCAGTGTGTAGTGAGACTGTGAGGAAGGACAGGCAGATGATAGGGCAAAATTGTAGTCAGTGGAATAAGCTGAAGTATAACATAGGGAAAAAATCAAAAGGGTGATGAATACAGGACTGAAGGTGTTATATTTGAATGCACACAGTATATGGAATAAGGTAGATTATGTTGTAGCTCAGTTAGAGAATGGCAGGTATGACATTGTGAGCATCACTGAGTCATGACTGAAAGAAGATCATAATTGGGAGCTAAACATCCAAGGATACACATTGTATCAAAAGGACAGGCAAGTAGGCAGAGAGGGTGGGATAGGTCTGATGGTAAAAACTGAAATCAAATCTTCAGAAAGGGCTTGACATAGGATCAGAAAATGGTGAATCTTTGTGCATAGAACTAAGAAACTGCCTGAGTGAAAAGACCCTGATGGGAGTTATATACAGGCCTCCAAACAGTAGCCAGGATGAGGGATACAAATTACAACAGGAGATAGAAACGCCATTTTAAAAGGGCAATTTTACAATCATAATGGGGGATTTCAATATGCAGGTAGATTGGGAAAACCAGGTCAGAGCTATATCCCAAGAGAGGGAATTTGTAGAATGCCTATGAAATTAAGAAAGCATATCAAGCATTGGCCTTCATCAACCGTGGGACTGAGTTTAAGAGCCAAGAGGTTGTGTTGCAGCTACATAGGACCCAGATCAGACCCCACTTGGAGTATTGTGCTCATTTCTGGTTGCCTCACTACAGGAACGATGTGGAAACTATAGAAAGGGTGCAGAGGAGATTTACAAGGATGTTGCTTGGATTGGGGAGCATGCTTTATGAGAACAGGTTGAGTGAACTCAGCCTTTTCTCCTTGGAGCGATGGAGGATGAGAGGTGACCTAATAGAGGTGTATAAGATAATCAGAGGCATTGATCGTGTGGATAATGAGAGATTTTTTCCCAGGGCTGAAAAGGCTAGCACAAGAGAGCATAGTTTTAAGGTGCTTGGAAGTAGGTACAGAGGAGATGTCGGAGGTAAGTTTTTTACTCAGAGAGTGGTGAGTGCGTGGAATGCTCTGCTGGCAGTCGTGGTGGAGACGGAAACAATAGGGTCTTTTAAGAGACTCCTCGATGGATACATGGAGCTTAGAAAAATAGAGGGCTATGGGTAAGCCTAGGTAGTTCTAATGTAAGGACATGCTTGGCACAGCTTTGTGGGCCAAAGGGCCTGTATTGTGCTGTAGGTTTTCTATGTTTCAATGAAATGGCTTTTTAGAACAGGTTGTGGAAGAGAAAGGCAATTCTGGATTAGGTGTTGTGTAATGAAACAAATTTGAATAGGGAGCTTAAGGTAAAGGAACCCTTAGGAAAAGTTGTTCATAATATGATAGAATTCACCCTGCAGTTTGAGAGGGAGAAGATAAAATCAGATGTATCAGCATTACATTGCAGTAAAGGGAATTATAGAGCATGACAGAGGAGCTGGCCAAAGTTGATTGAAAGGAGACACTAGCAGGGATGATGGCAGAAAAACAAAGGCTAGAGTTTCTGAGGGCACTTTGTTATGTTCAAGACAGTTACATCCCAATTAAGAAGCAGTATTCTAAAGGGACGCTGAGGCAAATGTGACTGGCAAGGACAGTCAAAGATAGCACAAAAGCAAACAGGAAGGTATACAATGTAGAAAAAGTTAGTAAGAAGTTAGAAGATTAGGAAATGTTTAAATTCCAACAGAAGGCAGCTAAAAGCCATCATGAGAGCAAAGTTGAAATATGAAGGGAAGCTATCCAATAATAAGAAAGCAATTGTTTTTTTTTCAAATGTATAAAAGAGTAAAAGAAAGACAAGAGTGAATGTCAGACCACTAAAAAATGGCACGAGAGAGGTAGTAATTGGGGACAAGGAACTTAATAAGTCATTCTTCACTGCTGTGCTATTACTAAAGAGAAGGTGGTTGGGAAGCTGAAAGTCTGAAGGTAGATAAATGACCTGGGCCAGATGGACTACACCCCAGGGTTTTGAAAGAGGTAGCTGAAGAGATTATGGAGGCATTAGTAATGATCTTTCAAGAATCATCAGATTCTAACATGGTTCTGGAGGACTGGAAAATTGCACCTGTCACTCCACTCTTTAAAAGAGGAGGGAGGCAGAGGAAAGGAAATTATAGACAAGTTAGCCTGACCTTAGTGGTTGGGAAGATGTTGGAGTCGATTACAAAGAATGAGGTTTCGGGGTACTTGGAGGCAAATGATAAAATAGGCCAAAGTCAGCATGGTTTCCTTAAGAGGAAATCTTACTTAATAAATCTGTCAGAATTCTGAGAAAATTACAAGCAAGGTAAACAAATGAGAGTCAGTGGATGTTGCTTTTCATAAGGCCTTTGACAAAGTGCTGCAAATGAGGCTGCTTAACATGATAAAAGCCCATAGTATTACAGGAAAGATACTGGCATGGACAGAAGATTGGTTCACTGGCCAAAGGCAAAGAGTAGAATAACGGGAGCTTTTTCTGTTTAGCCGCCAGTTCCACAGGGTCTATATTGGGACTGCTTCTTTTCAGGTAACATGTCAATGATTTGGCTGACAGAATTGCTGGCTTTGTGGCCTGGTTTGCAGCATGTATGAAGATAGATGGAGGAGCAGATAGTGTTGAAGAAGCAGGGAGACTTCAAAAGGACTTCAACGGATTGGGAGATGGGCAGGTAAGTGGCAGATGGAACCTAGTAAGGGGAAATTTATGGTCATGCACTTCGGTGGAATAAAAAAAGGCAAAGACTACTTCAGAAATCAGAGGTGCAAAGGAACTTGGAAGTGTCTGTGCAGGATTCCCTAAAGGTTAGCATGCAAGTTGAGTTGGCTGTGAAGAAGGCAAATGCAATGTTTGCATTTATTTCAAGAGGCCTAGAATATAAGAGCAAGGATATAATGCTGAAGCTTTATAAGGTATTGGTCAGACCACACTTGGAGTATTATGAGCAATTTTAAACCCCTTATTTAAAAGATATGCCAGCATTGGAGAGGGTCCAGAGGAGATTCACAAGAATGATTCCAGGAATGAAAGGATTAACGTATGATAAGCGTTTGCTGGATCTGGGCCTGTGCTCACCGGAGTTTAGAAGAATGAGGGTAGAGCTCATTGAAATCTATCAAATATTGAAAGGTCTGGATAGAGTGGATGTGGGTAGGATGTTTCCTATAATGGGTGAATCCAGGACCAGAGGGCACAACCTCAGAGGAGATGGACGTCCATTTGGAAGAGAGATGAGGAGGAATTTTTTTCAACCAGAGGGTAGTGAATCTGCCGAATTTATTGACACAGGCGGCTGTGGAGGCCAAGTCATTGAGTATATTTAAAGCAGAAGTTGAGAAGTTCTTAATTCGTCAGGGTGTCAAAGGTTACAGAAAGAAGGTAGGATAATGTGGTTGCAAGAGATAATAAATCAGCCATGATGGAATGTTGGAACATACTCGATGGGTGGAATGGCCCAGTTCTGCCCCTATGTCTTATGCTGTGGATCAACTGCCATTTATTCCATAATGTAAGTAGCCCTCCAACGACCTCTATTAACCCATCATTCTATTAAACTTCTGGCACATTCCACAATCAATTATCTTCTCTCTTTTATGATAATTCACGTCAGGTTCATTGGTAAATTGGTTTATTGTTGTCACTGCACTGAGGTACAGTGAATAAATTTACACAGGATATAGAACATGATAGCATTGGACAGGCTGTTCAGCCCACAGTGTCATGATATCATGCATATCCCTCCATTTCCTGCATATTTACATGTCCATTCAAAATACTCTTCGATTCCACCAATCTGCCTGATTCCACTACTACTCCTGGTAAATCCATTCTAGACACCTATCATACTCTGCATAAAAAACTTGCCCCTCATGTTCCCTTTAAATTTACCCCTCTAATCTTTCTAAAGCAGAGAAGAAGCACAGGAGCCTGAAGACACAGACTCAACAACTTAGCAGCAACTTTTTCCCTTCTGCCATCTGAATTCTGAAGGACCATGAATCCTACCTCACTATTTTTGCTCTCTTTTTGCATTACTATTTAATTTATTTATACGTTTTTTCAGATACGTCATTATATCTGACTTTCTCTGGTATTTGACATTTCTACCCTGGGTAAAGAATCTGACAGCCACCCTATATATACCAGTCATTTCAGATGCTGGACATCATGGTGGTGTAGCAGTTAGCAGAATGTTGTACAGCAACTAGCTGTAAGATCGAGGTTCAATTCCTGCCATTATCTGTAAGGAATTTGACCGCATAGGTTTCCTCTGAATGCTCTGGTTTCTTCCAAAATTCCAAAGATGTAAGGTTAGGATTAGTAAATTGTGGTCTTTGAAAATAATCCTGAAAGTGTGTAACTCAGGTGGTCATTGGTTGGGTTGAGTACTTTTCTGATCTTGGCAATTTAATTGCAAATGTTTCATCAACACACAAGGAGATGTCATGGTGTCTCCTCGGATGGTGATGAAATGTTTGCAAGTAAATTGCCAAGATTGTAGAACAACTCAACCCAACCTGTTGTGGACATGCAAAGAAGCATGTTGACACCTGTGATTGCCCAGCTCAATCTTCACTAATTTGATTCATCTGCAAAACGACACATTTCACTGTATGTATATCAGACAAATAAAGCTAATCCTTTCAAGTCAACTTGTCGTGCATATCCTTTATACGGATCAATTCATTACAAGAAGATATTGTGGTAGTACAAAGTAAAACCATAACCCAACAGAATAAAGTGTTATAGATGCATAGAAAGTGCAGAGTAAGGTATAAGTGCACCTTACAATAAGGTGCAAGGTCAAAACTAAGTGGACTGCGAGGTCAAGAGACCATCTTATTGTACTAGGGAACAGTCCAATAGCCTTGTAACAGCAGATGAGAAGCTTTCCTTGAGCGTGGAGGTACCTTATTTCAGGCTTTTGTATCTTCTCCAATGGGAGAGGGGAGAAACGCAAATGGCTAGGTAGGTGGTATCTTTGATTATGCTGGCTGCATGACTGAGACATGTAAGGAGAGGAGCTGGTTTCTATGATATGCTGAGCTGTGTCCACAAATCTCTGCAGTTCCTTGCTGTCATGGTAAGAGCAGTGACGCATCCAGATAAAATGCTTTTTATAGTGAATTGATAAAAACTGGAGAAGGTTGTAGGGACATACTGAATTTCTTTAGCTTCCTGAAGAAGTGGACGTGCTGGTGAGCTTTCTTCGCCATGACATCAACATGGTTAGTCCAGGACAGACTACTGGTGATATTTACTCCAAGGAACATGAAGCTCTCAACCCTCACAACTCCAACACTACTGATGTAAATATGAGCATGTGTACCACACCCCACCCATCCACCTTCCTGAAGTCAATCACCAGCTCTCTGGTTTTGCTGACATTGAAAGAAAGGTTGTTGTCATAACACCATGTTACTAAGCTCTCTATATCTCCATCCTGTTTTCCACCTCATCGTTATTTGAAATATGGCCAACTACAGTGAAATCATCTGCAAATTTGTAGATGGAGTTAGAGCAAAACTTGGCCACACATTCAAGACCAAAGGACTAAAGGAGAGAGCTAAGGTCACAACTTTGTGGAGCATTAGTGTTTAGATAATTGTGGCAGAGGTGCTGTTGCCTACACTTAATGATTTTAGTCTGTTGATCAGGAAGTCAAGGATAGTTGCAGTCGGAGAGATTGACTACCAAGGCCTGGAGCTTTGTGATGAATTTGCTTGGGATTATAATTTTAAAGGCAGAATTGCAGTCAATTTCCTGTCCAGAGATGAGTGTCGGACCAAGGAGATATCATCTGCCATAGACCTGTTCAGTGGCAGACAAATTGAAGCGAGTCACGGTTATCAGGGAAGCTGGAGTTAGGCATGCTATAACCAACAACTCAAAACATTTCATGATGGTAGATGTCAGAACCACCAGGTAGTAGTCATTCAGGTACACTAACACGTTTCTTTTGGGTAAAGAAAAAATATTGATCTTCTTAAAGCAGGGTTGAAGCAGGAAGAGGTGAAACAATGTCTGAAAATACCCCCATGAGCTGATCTTCACAGGATCTAAATATATGCCGGGGGCTCCATCTGGCCCCAATGCCTTCTGCAGGTACACTCTCCGATAAACTGATCTTATTTCCACAATGCTGATTGTAGGAATAAAGTTTCTCAATTGCTTTTAGTATCAACAAAATGTTTCAATACTATTTCTACTCAAAATTGCCACTATAATTTTATGCCTTCAATTCAGTCTATACCTATCTTTCCTCAGTAACTATCTGCTTTCCCTTGCTTTGACCCCTCTCTGAGATGACTGATTCTACTGCTGCATGACTACTTCAATGCCTATGACTCTTAAAGAGTATAAATAAAGGTTGTCCTTAGAAACACTGACAAATGTACTGTATATTTTCAATTCAATTTGGAGAGAAAAGGCTAAAATATTAATGCAACATCGTGTTTTGATATCCCAAAAAAACCCCACAATTTCTGGTTACTTTAAAAGTTCTCTAAAATTGTTTTGAGATTATATTTATTCTCAATGTATTTTCATTAATGCAGAAGAATGGCAAGGATTAATTATAACGATCCCTGGCATGGTCTGTGTATAGTTAGTCTTACAATTAATGTGACGATATCCTAGAAACTGTAGACAGACGTGTGCTGAAAATTATAACTTGTTGTGATTCCCTGTACTGAAAATGACAGCTTTTGAAACTTCCACAAACTACAGACCTGGGCTCTTCAGCAAGACAAGAGCCAAAAATTAAAAAAAAACATTTTGAACAAAAGAATTTCATATCTCACACTTCAGTCCTTATAGATGTTATATACTTTTGCCATCTTTACTGTAATTCTTCATTCTGTTACTAAGTTCTCTAAGCAACACACACAAAATGCTGGAGGAACTCAGCAGGCCAGGCAGCATCAATGGAAAAGAGTACAGGTGACATTTCAGGCCAAGACCCTTCATTAGAACTTTGATGCACATGTGTCTGTCGACGGTTTCTAGGATATTGTCATATTAATTTTCCTAATGAACATGTCCTGATGAAAGGTCTCAACCTGAAATGTTGACTCTTTTTCATAGATGTTGCCTGGCCTGATTAGTTCCTCCAACAATTTGTGCGTGTTGCTTGGATTTCCAGTATTCACAGATTTTCTCTTGTTTGTGGAATTTCTCTATCTATTCATTGTTAGCTTGGTTAGGTCTCATCTACTACATAACTTCTGTAAAATTTTTATTTTCAATCATTATTCAAATAGATCTCTGCACATCTGTTAGCCAAATTGTCATTCACACTTACTTCAAACTTTACCAGATCAAATCTCTTCTCCCACCATCCATAAACTTTAGCTCATCTAAGGCTACGCCTACACTAGGCCGGATAATTTTGAAAACGCCGGTTTCAAGTAAAAATGACAGGTCTCCACATTAAGCGATTTTCAAAATATCTCCGTCCACATTAGGGGATATTTGGGCGAATCTCCTCCTACTGGGCATGCGCAGGACACACAGAAAACAAGCGAAGAGGAAACGGTATACTTGGTGCGCGTTTGTCCAGTTACAGAGTAGAAAAACTTTAAAGGAATTGCTCTTGGCTCTCGCGCAAGAGGACTTAAAACTAAAAAAAAAACAAATACTGGAGCGTATGGAGGCAACCGACAGGGAGCTCACAGACAGTATGACCCGGCTGACAATGAACATTGAAAAACTGACTAACTCTGTTGCATTAATAAAGCACCTTGTTAAATGTATAAAACATGTCTGCATCAGTGTTATCTTGTATTTCCATACAATGTTACATTAGGCTGTTACATATCTATTGTCAGAGAAGTACTTGCATAAGTAGGTAAACCACCTTCTTTTCTGCAAGCACAGAAAACAGGACAAAGTGAGTATACTTATTTATTCAGTAAGCTATGGGTCAAAGTATTTGGTGAGTACATTTCTAACTCTTCTGGCTTCAGTCTCGTTGCCGCCTGTTCTGAAATTGTTAGGTTACGTGGGGGGTTGCGTTCAAGAAAACAACGAAATGCCGCGCTGCAGCCATCTGTTCCAGCACGTCATGACAGCGTTTTTAAATAGTCAAAAAAGCTCACTTTACAATTTAACTCTCACGCCGTTCACACCGACCGCGCGTTATAACAGCCACACGGCAGTCCTTGCACTGTACCAAGCAGAAGCAGAAAAAGCATTGTTGTTGTGGCGTTTTTAAATCTCCCCATTTACCCCATACACACTACAACCGATATTAGACGTTTTCAGATTTATTCATTCTGGAGACCGTTTCTGAAAATCTCCATTTTCGGGGGATGAAAACGCCGTTTTAGCGTGGACAGAGGGTCAAAACGAAGAGAAAAAGCTTTGTTTTCAAAATTATCCGGCGTAGTGTGGATGTAGCCTAAGCCTCTAGTGCCACACCCTAATTTGCAGCTGATTATTCTTCTCTTTACTTAATGAACTAGTGACGTCTGATCTCTAAAACCACAATTGACACATCTTAATCCTTTTATAGCTTTGCCCCTTCCCACTTTTGTAAATCCTTCCAGCCGTATAATGCTCTAAAAAGTTTGCAATCATCCATGAAGTGAATTCCCAAGGTGTTATGTTTTGTAACTCCAGAAGTTAATTGAAAGAAAAACATGAGAGACTGGTAGAACATACACACTTCATTTTTTTTAGTTTAGTGGGGTGTGCACTTATGACATGGTGGTATAATTGTGTATGCCATTCATGTACTTTTACATATAACCCATAATGAATTATGTAAATAAAAAAGAATGCTTAATCAAACAATATATTTACAATACTACTTATATATTATTAAAGTATTAAATACATAAAATTCCTCCCTGCTTAAATATAAGCTTCAACCCAATATAGAATGCATCCCAACTCAAATATGTAACATATTGCTCTCTAGTATTTACAGTGTGTGTAGACATCCACAACACAGTAAATTTAAAATTGTCCCATTCAGGCCTAAAAATTCAATTGCTATGGAGGATTGCTTGCTCTTATACGATCATGTCTTTCCTGACAAAGGGAATCTTGGCAGGTGAGACTTGTGGCTGTGAAAGAATCTGAGGTTCTGGGGCCTCCTTCGTGGTGGTTGTAGCAGTTGACTCTGGGTTTCCAGGAAGTTGTCTGACACCTTTGGATACCTTTCTCCTCTGCTCTCCTCAACTGATCAATGCATCATCTCCCGATAACACCAGACACATCATAACTTTGGACAGAAAGTGTTAACGTCCTGAAGAGTGCAAGGTAAGCTGCCTGATCTGCTGATCTATCCCAGGCCACCAGACAAAGCTTCAAGCCAACGCTTTCATTCTGAACACCCTAGATGACTGGCATGTAGCTCCTCCAACAATTTAGCTCTCAGCTCAGTTGATACAACAACTCTAAATCCCCACATAAGGTAACCCGTGTCAAGGGCAAGTTCATTCCGGCGCTGGTAAAAATGGGGGAACTGGAGTTCCTGCTGCACATTCCAGCCATTTTGGGCAGGCATGTTTTTTCTGGGTTCCCTTTGGATCCTTTCTGCTGCAATATGGAGTCTTTCAATTTGCATAGGGAGAATACATCAAGAGGAGTGTCCTCCTTTGTCAATTTTTCAGCTGTTTCCTTTTTCAGGGGTAAATGGGACAATCCATCAGCATTTCCATGTTAGTTGTCCTCTTGAATTTGACTTTGTAATTGTGTCCTCCAAGAAATAGAGGCCATTGCTGCATTGTGCTGCTGCTTTCAGTAGAATACACTTCTGTGGGTTGAAAATGGACACTAGTGGTTGATGATCAGTAGTGAGGGTAAACTCTCCCATACAAGTAATTGTTGAAACATTTTACACCCCAAACCAGACTCAAGGCCTCTCTATCTATTTGTGCATATTTTTTTCTTTGCAGTGGTACAGGAACATGAGGCAATGGTGCATTCACTTCCATCACTTCAAAGGCAAGATTCACTAGATGATGCAGATCATAATGTGTAAGTACAGTGCCTTACATCACCATTTCCTTTGTCTTTTGGAAAGCCACCTCACACTACCGTACCCATTCCATTTTAATTAATTTGCCAGTCACTTCTAGTTTAAGCCATATAGCTTTTCTCTATTTAGCTTTCACATTGTAAATCTCAAGGCTATCCAGTCCTGCATCACTCTCATCATTATCATATTTTTCATCAACAGCATGTAGATTGGTGTTCTTTTTGAAACTGTAAATTTACTTTTTATCTTTTTCCCCTGTGCAGCCCATTGATTTTTGTTTGCCTGACATGCTCTTTGTACGTAGTTTGTTGTATTTTCTGCAAGTTTCACCTTTAAACCAGTATTGGTCTGGTGTGTGAGCCCCTACCACAATAGTATCATAATTTGTTTGGCCAGGCAGATTTCTGTTTAGACGTTGCAATTTTGTTCATGCTCATTTTCAATTCTGACTGCAACTCAGATGCATCTCTGGCTGCCATTTCCATTGATACAGTAATTTCAACTGCTCTTTCAAATATGAGTTATGCTTCAGTTAGGAGCCATTTTAAATGCTTTCCTGTAAGAGTCCACAAACTAAATAATGTCTCAGTGCATCATTAAGCCCATCACTGAACTGACAATGCTCAGATAATTTCTTCAATTCAGCCACATATTCTGAAATGGACTCCACTTCCTTTTGATTAGGCTTATGAAAGCTAAAGTGAACTGCAGTCAACGACAGTTTCAGTTCTAAATGTTTTTGCAATAATCTCACACTATCAGCAAAGCTTCTTTTGTCTGGTTGAGTTGGAGCAGTTAAACTTCTAAGCAAACTCAATGCTTTTTCCACCTATGCACTCAATAATACTGGTACTTCCTTTACATTCACTGTTTCATTTACTTCAAAGTATCATTCTATTTGTTTAGTGTCCATGATCCAGTTATCTGGTGTGCAATCGAACTCATCTATCTTTCCAATGTAGCCAGCTATTTCTGCTTACTTTTTTAAAATTTTATCACCTAGTACTCACTGTTTATGAACCCATGAATTTTGTTTATTTTCTGCCTTTTATTTTTAACTCGTGTCATTTTCGCCTTGTGAAGAAACACATGCTGCACTTTTTTTTTGAACTCAACTATTTCCCTCTCTCCCCTTGCAAAGAAAACACAAGTTGAGCTTCAAAAGGGAGGTAGTCATCTTCGGCTTATTTTAAAAGTTACTCATCGTCACTGTTATGCTCTTTCATTCCAGAAATTAATCATAAGAAAAACACAGGAGGCCAGGAGAACATGTACACTTCATTTTTACTTCACATAAGAACATAAGAAATAGGAGTAGGCCATCCAGCCCATCAAGCCTGCCCCGCCATTCAATAAGCTCACAGCTCATCTGTCTGTAAACTGAGCTCCATCTCTCTGCCTTTTCCCCATAACCCTTAATTCCCTTACTACGTAAAAACCTATCTAACTGTTTCTTAAATATATTTAGTGAGGAAGCCTCAGCTTCTTCCCTGGGCAGAGAATTCCACAGATTCACCACTCTCTGGGAAAAACAGTTTCTCCTCATCTCCGTCCTAAATCTTCTTCCCTGAATCTTGAGGCAATGTCCCCTAGTTCTAGTCTCACCTACCAATGGAAACAACTTTCCTACTTCTATCTTATCTATCCCTTTCAAAATGTTGTTTGTTTCTATAAGATCCCCTCTCATTCTTCTGAATTCCAGTGAGTACAGTCCCAGGCGACTCAATCTCTCTTCATAGGTTAACCCCTTCATCCCTGGAATAAACCTGGTGAACCTCCTCTGCACTGCCTCCAAAGCCAGTATATCTTTCCTGAAGTATGGAGACCAGAAATACACACAGTACTCCAGGTGCGGCCTCACCAATACCCTGTATAGTTGCAGCATGACCTCCCTGCTCTTGAATTCAATTCCTCTAGAAAAGGCCAACATTCCGTTTGCCTTCTTAATAACCTGTTGTACCTGCAAGCCAATGTTTTGCAATTCATGAACAAGCACTCCCAAGTCCCTCTTCTCAACAGCATGCTGCAATCTTTCGCCATTTAAATAATAATCTGCTCTTCTATTATTCCTTCCAAAGTGGATGATCTCGCATTTACCAACATTGTATTCCATCTGCCAGACCTTGGCCCACTCACCTAACGTATCTATATCCCTCTGCTGACTCTCCACATCCTCTGTACAATTTGCTTTTCCACTCAGTTTAGTGTCATCAGCAAATTTTGCTACGCTACACTCAGTCCCCTCTTCCAAATCATCATTGTAAATGATAAACAGCTGCAGGCCCAGCACCGACCCCTGCGGCACCCCACTCACCACTGACTGCCAACCGGAGAAACACCCATTTATACCAACTCTCTGCCTTCTGTTGGATAACCAACCACTATCTATGCCAATACACTTCCTCTGACTCCATGCATCCGTATCTTATTTATATGTCTCTTGTGCGGCACCTTATCGAACGCCTTCTGGAAATCAAAGTATACGACACCCACCTGTTCCCTTCTATCCACTGCGATCATTATGTCCTCAAAGAACTCCAGTAAGTTTGTCAAACAGGACCTGCACTTTCTGAATCCATGCTGCGTCTGTGTAATGCAGTGGTCCCCAACCTCCGGGCCGCGGACCGATACTCATCCGCGAAGAATGCAGAGGGGCAGCAGTAGCCGGGACGCACCCAGCACATCTTTAAGAAAAAAGCCGAAATAAACAAGCTAATTGGCACCTAATTAATTAGCTTGTTTATTTCGGCTTTTTTCTTAAAGATGTGCTGGGTGCGTCCCGGCTACTGCTGCCCCTCTGCATTCTTCGCGGATCGGTATCGGTCCGCGGCCCAGAGGTTGGGAACCACTCGTCTAATGGAACCACTCCTTTCTAAATGTTTCGCTATTTCTTCCTTAATGACAACTTCAAGCATTTTCCTGACTACAGATGTTAAGCTAACTGGCATACAGTTGCCTGTCTTTTGTCTACATCCTTTTTTAAAAAGTGGAATGGCATTTACTGTCTTCCAATCCGCCAGGACCTGCCCAGAGTCTAGAGAGTTTTGATAAATGATAACTAACGCATCTACTATAATCTCCGCCAATTCCTTCAGCACCCTGGGATGCATCCCATCAGGACCAGGGAACTTATCTACCTTCAGGTTCTCTAGTTTACTCATCACTATCTCTTTACTGACAGTGATTTTAGTGAGGCCCTCACCTCCCATTTCGTCCATAACATCCTTCTTTGGCATATTAGACGTGTACTCCACCGTGAAGACCAACACAAAATAGTCGTTCAATGCCTCAGCCATTTCCCTATCACCCAATATCAATTTCCCCTTCTCGTCTTCCATGGGACCTATGTTGACTTTAGCCACCCTCTTCCGTTTTATATATTTATAAAAACTTTTGCTATCTGTTCTTATATTTTGTGCTAATTTACTTTCATACTCTATCTTCCCTTTCCTTATTTCTTGTTTAGTTGTTCTCTGTTGCTTTTTAAAGTTTTCCCAATCCTCCAGTCTCCCACTACTCTTTGCGACTTTGTACACAAAGCTTTTAATTTGATACTATCTTTTATTCCCTTAGTTATCCACGGCTGGCTCTCTGCACACTTGCTGTCCTTACTTTTAACTGGAATATACTCTTGTTGAGCACTGTGAAAAATCTCTTTGAAAGTATTCCACTGTTCCTCAACTGTCCTACCAAATAGTGCACATTTGTGGTGGTGTAATGACATATGCTATTCATGTACTTTTACATCTAACCTAAAATGAATACTGTAAACAAAAATGGTTAATCAAACACGATATTTAATTCAATTCAATTTATGTATATTTATTATCAAAGAACATATAAATTATACAACTTTAAGATTTGCTTGCTCACAGGTAGCCACAAAGTAAGAAACCTGAAAGAATTAAAGAAAACAAGAATAAAAAGTACAATATTAATAACAATACATACATTACTCAAATCCTACCAAAATATTAAATACACAAAGAACCTTACCTGCCTCAACCTTAAGCTCTATAATTCTTTCAACTTTCCACCTCTCCATCCTCAGAAACATACCTGTTTCCATGACTGAGTTTTTGATCACCTGACCTAAGATTTCCTTCTGAGGCTTTATATTTATATAAAATATTGTAGAATATTGGTAGCTCAGGTTGGCTATTTGGAACTTTGGGTGATCGCCAAGCCTGGCAAATGTCTGCAGATGTTTCAGCTCCAATTGAGAAGCCATCATCGCTGCGCACAAAAAGGTACCAAGAAAAATTGCCCCTTCAGCTCGTTATCATTTTAAATTGGGTTACTCAGGAGAATAAGAGGTCTAGATTGTGATCTATGAGCAAACGTTCAGTCAAGTTACTCTTCAATAAATAAAGTATTAAAAGTTAGAAATTATTTTGAATGTGACACTGTTTTCAACAAAGTCGTTAAAAGCTCAGAATGGTTATCCAAATATCTCAGCACCATAATATTTAGGGTGTCATTTTGGTTCAAAGTATGTGGATGTAGGAGCAGGGTGATGATGTAGATGCCTACATTACCCCAAGTTAAAAGATAATGAAATATTTTTGCCCTGTAATATTTATCATAAATTAATAATGGTGTGATTATTACATCTGTCCAGTTCATTAATCAACTGGGTATTATTTGTTCATATTGCCCTCATTAACTGTGCTACTACTATCCACCTTTGTGAAATTAAAAATTAACCTTTCCATGGTTGTTATATCCCCTACAAGAAAACAAAATATTTTTATCTCTCCTACTGCCGAAATCACACTTTCTGAAACCATGAGGAAAGAAACACTTTAATAACATTAAACTCGAGAAATAATTGCACTTGGCAGATTTTCTTTGTAGCAATGCACTCCAGGCTGAAGACTTTTGTACAGTTCAGAGAGCACATTCCACAAGATCCTGCAGTTGTTAGTTGCCTGCAGGGTCATTTGAATTCAGAAAAAAAGATCACAGTAATGTCCAGGCTACATGTTTGTACTCTGATACTGGCTTGACAGTACTTTGAAAAGATTCAATGAAATGCATTTGATTTGAGTGAAACTAGTTCACAGTGATATCTTTGCTTGACACCATGAATAAAATGTTAGATGGTTTCATAAAATAATGTCAGAGATTTTAATGCTTATTTTTAGCCATTTACTTAGACTTTATACTTTGATCTCTTCAGTCCCCAAGGAACTTACGATTGATCACACATCATTAACAGAATCTGAAATGGACATATCAGTACTCCAGATCACCTTGGACAGTACACACAACAGTAGGCATGTAGCCTCTAACAGGGCAGCTTTAGAACAAGTATCTACAATTCTGTGACAAATTTAACAAGTCTTTTTTGCCAGGTATTGACATTCCTGGAACGAATAAAGTTCTTAAGTTACACACATGGTTCCACATGCTAGACTGAATCTTGATCATTTTGAACAGAGTACCAAGTGGTCCCAAGTTGTGCAAAAGAACATGAGAAACAGAAGCAGTAGACTGTTCAGCATCTACTCTGTTATTTAACATGATCACAATTGATCTGCTGTTATGAGAATGTTGGAACTGCAGGTACTTGGAAATTATTCTTTCACATTCTTGACTAATGCCGTATAGGGAATGGAAAGGAAGATGAGTCATTTGCCCTGGGGCACCTAGCCACTAAGTAACTCTTGCGCCATGGTACTCATTTGGTCAAGTTGAACTTCTGGTCAATAATGTTGCCACAACCCCCTCACTGGCTCAGGAAGCAATGTTGAGCGAAGGTGATTAGACTGTCTCTTATTTGAGCTGGTCATTGCCTGCAACTTCAGTTTCATGAATATTGCTTGCTACATATCAGGGGATGCTGACTGTTACTTTAGTATAGCTTCACTTGCTGAGCAGTTGTGAATGGAAGTTAACATTGTGCACTCATCAGCAAACATCCCCGCTTTTGACTTTATGAGATCCCCACCATCAAAGAAAAGTCACTGATAAAGAACTTGGGATAGTTGAATCAAAGACATTATCAATTGGACATGTAGTTAAATCACAATCATCTTCCTTTATGTAAGAGTACCACGGTAGCGTAGCAATTAGAACAGCACTACTGGAGCTTGGGACACCACAGTTCGGAGTTCAATTCGGTAGCCATCTACAAGGAGTTTGTACGTTCTCCCTGTGACCATGTGGGTTTCCTCCGAGGGCTCCAGTTGCGTTCCACAGTCCAAAGGTGCACCAGTTAGTAGGTTAATTGGTCATTGCAAATTGTCCTGTATGATTAGGCTAGGATTAAATAGGTGGGTTGCTGGGGAATGTGGCACATTAGGCCAGAAAGGCCTGTTCCACACTGTATCTCTAAATAAATAAAAAAAAGTTATGACTTCAACCAAGGAGATCTTCTTTCATCAAAGCCTAGGACTACTTGACACTGCTACATACATATATACACACACACATATATATATACATAGATACACAAACATACACACACACACACACACACACACACACATATATATATATGTATAAACTCAACCACTTTTACCTCATCTCTAGAATTCAGCTCTATTGGTCTCAATTTGTCAATGATGGCTTCCATCATTTTATTAATTGAGTGGCATTTGGCCAGATTAGATATGTTGATTAGGATGTAGCTGGACAATTTTCCACATTGTCAAGTAGAAAAACATGTCATAGATATCCCATGGAGTTTTGTAGATAGAACATAGAAATATAGAAACATAGAAAACCTACAGCAAAATACAGGCCCTTCAACCCACAAGGCTGCGCCAAACATGTCCTTACCTGAGAAATTACCTAGGGTTACCCATAGCCCTCTATTTTTCTGAGCTCCATATACAGTACCTAACCAGGAGTTTGTTAAAAGACCCTATCGTATCCTCCTCCACCACCATCACCGGCAGCCTATTCCATGCACTCACCACTCTCTGCGTAAAAAACTTATCCCTGACATCTCCTCTGTACCTACTTCCAAGCACCTTAAACCTGTGCCCTCTCGTGATAGCCATTTCAGCCCTGTGAAAAAGCCCCTGACTATCCACACAATCAATGCCTCTCGTCATCTTATACACCTCTATCACGTCAACTCTCATTCTCCGTCACTCCAAGGAAAAAAGGCCGAGTTCACTCAACCTATTCTCATAAGGCATGCTCCCCAATCCAGGCAACATCCTTGTAAATCTCCTCTGCACCCTTTCTATGGTTTCCACATCCTTCCTATAGTGAGGCAACCAGAACTGAGCACAGTACTCCAAGTAGGGTCTGACCAGGGTCCTATATAGCTGCAACATTACCTCTCGGCTCCTAAACTCAATCCCACGATTGATGAAGGCCAATGCACCGTATGCTTTTTTAAGCACACAGTCAACCTGCGCAGCAGCCTTGAGTGCCCTGTGGACTCAGACCCTAAGATTCCTCTGATCCTCCACACTGCCAACAGTCTTACCATTAATACTATATTCTACCCATCATATTTGACCTACCAAAATGAACCACCTCACACTTATCTGGGTTGAACTCCATCTGCCACTTCTCAGCCCAGTTTTGCATCCTATCAATGTCCTGCTGTAAAGTCTGACAGCCCTCCACACTATCCACAACACATCCAACCTTTGTGTCATCAGCAAATTTACTAACCCATCCCTCCACTTCTTCATCCAGGTTATTTATAAAAATCACAAAGAGTAGGGGTCCCAGAGCAGATCCCTGAGGCACTCCACTGGTGACCAACCTCCAAGCAGAATATGACTCATCTACAACCACTCTTTGCCTACTGTGGGCAAGCCAATTCTGGATCCACAAAGCAATTTCCCCTTGGATCCCATGCCTCCTTACTTTCTCAATAAGCCTTGCATGGGGTATTTTGTCAAATGCCATGCTGAAATCCATATACACTACATCTACTGCTCTACCATCATCAATATGTTTAGTCACATCCTCAAGAAAATTCAATCAGGCTCATAAGGCATGACCTGTCTTTCACAAAGCCATTCTGACTATTCCTAATCATTTTATGCTTCTCCAGATGTTCATAAATCCTGCCTCTCAGGATCTTCTCCATCAACTTACCAACCACTGAAGTAAGACTCACTGGTCTATAATTTCCTGGGCTATCTCTACTCACTTTCTTGAATAATGGAACCTCTCACGACCCCATTGATGATGCAAAGGTCAATGCCAGAGGCTCAGAAATCTCTTCTCTTGCTTCCCACAGTAGCCTGGGGTACATCTCATCCAGTCCAAGTGACTTACCAACTTGATGCTTTCCAAAAGCTCCTGCACATCCTCTTTCTTAATATCTACATGCTCAAGCTTTTCAGTCCACTGTAACTCATCCCTACAATCGCCAAGATCTTTTTCTGTAGTGAATACTGAAGCAAAGTATTCATTAAGTACCTCTGCTATCTCTTCCGGTTTCATACACACTTTTCCACTGTCACACTTGATTGGTCTTATTCTCTCACGTCTTATCCTCTTGCTCTTCACATACTTACAGAATGCCACTATCTCTGATCAACAGTGCCATGCCCCCACCTCTTTTGTCTCCCTCCCTGTCCTTTCTGAAACATCTAAAGCCTGGCACTCGAAGTATCCATTCCTGCCCCTGAGCCATCCAAGTCTCTGTATTGACTACAACATTATAGCTCCAAGTACTGATCCACGCTCTAAGCTTACTCACTTTGTTCATATTACGCCTTGCTTTAAAATAGACACAACTCAAACTATCAGTCTGAGTGCGTCCCTTCTCTATCACCTGCCTATCCTCCCTCTCACACTGTCTCCAAGCTTTCTCTATTTGTGAGCGAACTGCCTCTTCCTCCGTCCCTTCAGTTTGGTTTCCACCCCCCAGCAATCCTAGTTTAAGCTCTTGACCCCATTGATGATGCAAAGGTCAATGCCAGAGGCTCAGAAATCTCTTCCCTCGCTTCCCACAGTAGCCTGGGGTACATCTCATCTGGTCCCGGTGACTTATCCAACTTGATGCTTTCCAAAAGCTCCTGCACATCCTCTTTCTTAATATCTACATGCTCAAGCTTTTCAGTCCACTGTAAGTCATCCCTACAATCGCCAAGATCCTTTTCTGTAGTGAATACTGAAGCAAAGTATTCATTAATAGCCTTAGTAAACCTCCCCACCAGGATACTGGTCCCTCTAGGAATCAAGTGCAACCATCCTTTTCGTACAGGTCACTCCTGCCCCAAAAGAGGTCCAAATTATCCAGAAATCTGAATCCCTGCCCCCTGCTCCAATCCCTCAGCTATGTATTTATCCTCCACCTCACTCTATTCCTATACTCACTGTCACATGGCACAGGCAGTAATCCCGAGATGACTACCTTTATGGTCCTGCTTCTCAACTTCCTTCCTAACTCCCTGTAGTCTGCTTTCAGGACCTCCTCCCTTTTCCTGCCTATGTCGTTGGTACCAATAAGTGCAACGACCTCTGGCTATTCTCCTTCCCACTTTGGGATATCTTGGACACGATCAGAAACATCCTGGACCTTGGCACCTGGGAGGCAAACTACCATTCCGTGCTTCTTTCCTGCATGCACAGAAACGCCTGTCTGACCCTCTAACTATAGAGTCACCTACTACTGCTGCCATCCTCTTCCTTTCCCTAACCTTCTGAGCCACGGGGCCAGATCTGGATCTGGGCCATACCCTCCAAATATCCCAACCTGCCTCTCGTTTTTTTTTGCACTACCTTACTTTCCCTTTTCTATTTTCTATTTATGATTTATAATTTAAATTTTTAATATTTACTATCGATTTGTACTCCAGGGAGCATGAAGAGCAGAATCAAATATCGCTGTGATGATTGTATGCTCTAGTATCAATTGTTTGGTGACAATAAAGTATAAAGTAAAGTAAAGACTCTCACTGTTGCTTCCCCCAGGTGGGCTGTTCTCCCCAACAGTACTCAAGCAGGAGTACTTATTGTCAAGGGGTACAGCCACAGGGGTGCTCTCCAGTTTCTGACTCCTGCCCTTCCCTCTCCTGACTATTACCCATTTATCTGTCTCCCCAGACCCCGGAGTGACTACTTGCCTTTAGCTCCTCTCTATCACCTCCTCACTCTCCATAACCAGGTGAAGATCATTGAGCTGCATCTCCAGTTCCCTAACATGGTCCCTAAGGAGCTGCAGCTTGATGTACCTGGCACAGATGTGGCCGTCTGGGAGGCTGGGAGTCTCCCGGACCTCCCACATCTGACACCAAGCACAGAAAACCAGCCTCACACACGTTTCCTGTCTGTATTCTACTCAGGCAACCTACTTCGCCTCGACTCATTAACACCTAAACCCTGTAGAGCCAAAGCCTTCCTACTGTCTCCCTCTACTCTACTGCCTGCTCCTCTGACACCCACTCTATAAAGGCTGACATCCAGCCACTTGCACAGTCGTGCCCCAATCAAACCGCTGAAGAAATAAATGTCTCCCTTTAATTATCTTCTTGCTGTTCTCACTGGCTGACATCCACATGCTTGCGCAGTCATGCCTTAATCAGACCACTGAAGAAATAATCATCTCCCTTTAAATTCTTCTCTCTTTTAAACTCCTCTTGCTGTTCTCACTGGCTGACATCCACGTGCTTGCGCGGCCATGCCCCAATCAAACCGCTGAAGGAATAATGTTCCAGTTTTGAACCAGCCAATATATTCTGAGGCCATTACAGTTAACATAATCATTATGCTACACAACATGATGGACGATATCCTTGATGTGAAGACGGAACTTTGATTCTACAAGATCACTTCTTCTTCAAATAGACTAGTGCAGCCAAGTCAAGTATGGTTATGCTTTTCCTGTTGGTTCACTCACTACCTGTTGCTGATCTAGTTTGGTAGCTAGTTTAGGACTTTACTAGTTCAGACATTACTGGTGCTACCATGCGCTCTTGGAGAAGGACACTAAAGCACCTCACCCGGAATACATTCTGCGCTCTTGCTACCTTCAAACTTCATCTAAATGTTGCACCACATGGAAGAGCACTGATTGATCAATTTTGCAAGACAGAATTAAAATAATATTTTTCACAATATTGTTTTAATTAACTTATGAATATCTACTGAATGGAAATTGATGCCAGGTACTATGAGCAAATGAATGAAGAGGTTGCAATGCTATTGTCCTGATGCTGTTCCATGAATGCTTGTAAGGATTTAAGAAGAGTTTTTCTTCTGAGAGAAAAGAAATCCTGTTTTAATCACTGAGATTTTACATTTTAAAAGCATTATTAAAAATGTTTTACATGCAAGACTTCCATTTTACATATGGACAGTGACTACTAATCGGTCTGGAAAAGATTGCTCTCTGCCTCTCTCTTACTGAATGGATCACAGACCAGTCTCTAGTATATGGCCATGAGCCAGATGAGTTGTTGATAAAGGCCGATTAAAGGCATGATATTGATAAGTCCTTGTACTCTTGTGGGCTTGTCTTGGGAGCATGGGCATTTTTCTGTGTTAGGATTAACACTCCCCCTCCTATTAAAAGCCATGCATGTCCACTTGATGCTGTGATTGCACACATAGCTACAGAAGCTAGAGCCTTGAAAATAAAGGTGTCTTTGTGTCACCCAAATGGAAAAGCAGAAGGATATTTCTTCCTTATCCTGCTCATCCTGTAAGAGACTGCCAAATAATGCACACTGTGCAGGTACCAGAGGAAAATTAGATACCCCAGCACTAAAAAAAAATTGCTGAAAGCAAATTCATCTTTGAGAAAAGCCAAGGGATAGCCAGATTTTGGAAGTGATATACAATCAGCATCTCCTACTCTATTATACACTGAGCACTAGCCACCAAGTGTGAATTTCTATCCCAAAGAGCAATCTAAAATCTGCTCAAGTGATTAAAAAAATAACCATACTTAAATGTACTTTATTTATATACATATATTTGATGTACAATCATTTGTATGTGTTCTTTGGTGGTGAAAATAAAAAATTGGGCAAAGAACTGACCACAGTTACTGATTATGTACCCACAAGCACCAGAAAAGTGGAGATCATCATTTCAACAGCAATGGAGAGTCTGTAACACATTCTTAAATGTGTTCATTTGAAGGCACTCATTATGTTGTAAATTGCAAGAAACATGCCAACAGGGCTACAAAATAAATTTACTTTTCCTGGGATGCATTTCAAAGATTTTCACTCAATGAATCAATGTCGCTTTCATTGTTCTTCCTACAGAAGAAAGAATAATTTAAAAAATATTTACGTTCAAAAATGGGTTGATATTTCATGACAGTTAAGAAGGCAGTCATCTGGCCTTCCCCCATCCACATTTTGGACCTGGTGACCCATAATGTTTATGCTAAACACTGTATTGGCTGATGGGCCATTTACACTGTAGATGACAAGTAACTAAAATACAAGGATACTGACTGAATTCATCTCGCTTTTAGCTTTCCATGATGTGAGTTTGTTAATGGCACTGTAATTCAGTCTCAGTCAAGAACAGCAGCGAAATAGATTAAAATGATCCCGACAAGTATCTCCAGTGTGTTTTATGTATTTTTGCAATCATGTGGTTACCCACCATATAGCAAATCTAAAGGACCACATTTGTTGATGGAAACGAACACTGTTTCGGCAGCACTTCTTTTTAATCAATAAGCTTACAAAGAGATACAAGACAAAATCAATTTCTACCAGTGTAAGCAACATCTTCATTCCAAATTGTTCTGGATTTGCATGCAAAGTAAATATACTCTTTTGAAAACTACAAGTTCATATAGCAAATGATAGCAAAATTAACAACAGGCTAGTAAGGAGTTATATGAATCTTGACAAGACTGATGAATTTGCTATATTTTCAGAATCAGAATCAGGTTTATTATCACTGACATGTGACCTGACATTTGTTAACTTAACAGCAGCAGTGCAATGCAATACATAATCTAGCAGAGAGAAAAAATAATTAACAAACATGTAAATCAATTACAGTATACATATATTGAATAGATTTTAAAAACCGTGCAAAAACAGAAATACTGTATATTAAAAAAGTGAGGTAGTGTCCAAAGATTCAATGTCCATTTTTCTTCAAACTTTAACCGTAAAAGAAATTTCTTAACTTCCACAGTTGAATAGTCTTACAAATATAAAGTTAGTCTGCTGCAGGCCCTCTGTAGAAATATGTACTTTAACTCTAGTCTTGTGGGTAATAGAAATGATTCACAGGATTCTGAATTTCAAGCTGCAATTTGCTTTGGAAGTTTGGTTGTGTCAATCTTGCTTTGAAACCAAGGCAACGAAAATTACAATGTAACTTTACTTTCTGCTCCTCACCAGCACTGTTGCCCAACTGCTATTGCAGGTTAGGGAAGAAATGTTATATTCCTATGTTTGAATTATCAGTTTACGGTTGAATTTTATGTCAGATTCTGGCATCAAAATGAAATGAAATAGAATGTTATCGCCCACAGATGCACGAGAGTACCAATTAAATTTGTTTTTGTCCTGATTACGGCAATGTATAGCAAGGAGTTCACAGCTCTTATCCCAGTTTACGCCACACAGCACGAAATTACAATCATTGGTTATGCAGAGAGAGGATAAGTCAATCAGGTGACTGAAAGCAAGAGGATAAATGAGGGAAGTGGTAGAGACAGATTTTCTAAAGTTAGCAACATTAATTTAAATTGCTGCCAAAAAAGAAAGGCAACCTACCATATATTCAAGAGTAGGAAGAAAACTGAAATGTTAAGGAATACGTGCTTTAAGATAAATTACTAGTTATTTATTAAATTAACTTCGTCCATCCACAGAGTTAGAGTCTTAGAATCATAGAATTGCACACCACAGAAACAGGTTCTCTGGCCTAACCGGTCTATACTCACCACAGAATCCTCCCTGTTTGCCTATGATCAGCCATAACCCTATAAACCTCTCCCCTCTATGTGCCAATCCAAATACCTTTAAATATACCTGTCTCTCCCATTTCCTTTGGCAGTTCATCCCTGGAACTCACTAATTTCTGTGGAAAGAAATCACCTCTCAGGTCTCTCTTTTAAATCTCTGCCCTATCTTCTTGTATCAATGCCCTGTAGTTTTGGATGACTTAATCCTGGAGAAAAGACTATGACTGTCAACCTCAGCCATCCGCCTAATGAGTTTATAGACTCTAAGGGATATGGATAAGATGGAAACCCACATACAATTGGTTATTTAAATTTATATCCGGATTCTGTTTTACTGCTTCCAAAAATTACATGCAATAGTGCCAAAATAAATTTGCACACTTAGTTGTGTAAATTTATATATAGGTTCTCTTCGTCTCCTTCCAAAAATTATATGCATTAGGGTCAAAATAACACTTAATTTCATGATTTGATTATTTACTAACAGCAAAGTGCTGTCAATAAATAAATCATGAAATTAAGTGAGAACTATTTATGCATATTTCTCATGAATGCTTGTCATCATTTGCATTTATATATGGTAATTTACCCTTACCTATGATTTAAAATTTTTCATTTTCATTTCTTGATTTGCTACAATTGCAACAACCTGGAATTAATCAATTTATCAACAAATGAAATTATTTTCATTGGCAGCAAATAATGAACATGGACAAAATAAAAAAAGACTTGCTTTTATATAATGCCTTTCATGTTCTTTCGAGCACATCCCAGAGCACTTTATACCCAATGAAGAATGTATCTTTGAAGCATAGTCAAAGTTGTATGCAGGGAACTTAAATTCAAATTTTACAAAGAATGACCTCAAAATTAACAAAATAGATGCAAGTACCATTTTCTACATTCTCAGGGAAAGAGGCAAATAAATTGTCCTGTGATTTTGGCTAATTTAGCTATAACAAGCTATTCATCACTAAAGACACTGTGATATTGAAATCAACTTAACAATGATGACACTATTGTATTTTGTTGTATGAAGAAAAGTTTTAAATTCACCATTATATAAACATTTCTGCAATAAAGCTACAAATGGCATCAAAATTATTTTTGTTTCCATTAAGTAATATTTCTTCAAGTTGTTTTAAAAAACTTGCTAAGAAAAGATAACATCTCATGGATAATTGAAGAAATCTAAATGTTTTCCATAATCAGTGTTTCAAGAATAAATATAACATTTAAGATGAGGACACATCCAGGAGTGGCTGTGAAAATATACATCAAGTATAAATCTACCTTCAAAAGTGAAGTGGACAGCATCAGCTATAAGGGATTAAAGGCCAGAGAGGGAGGTGTGTGGACAGGGGTAGGGTTTCTGCAAATTTCCAATCAATAAATGTCAATTCAAATAATTAATAAAGTGATTGCTACCATGCTACAGTTTATATATTATATCAGCTGCAAAATTAAATGTGCAAGTAGTAGATTGGGTTAAACTGAAATGCTGTCTTCATCTTTTGACAAAACTGATCAAAAACCAATAAGATTTCTTTGACTTCAGGGTTTCAATAAACGTTCCACAGCATTTTGCAAAGACCAGTTTTGATGAAGTGATGATTTCCCTAAGTAATGTTATTTATGCTGCCAAATCAAGAGAGGACATTGCAATAAATTCATATCTATTTCCCTCTTGTATTGTTCAGAGTTAAGTTAAATACTTTCTTCATTTTGCAAACATACACAAATCTCCTTTCATTGATTCTTACTACTTTTTAAAAAGAAATCAAATCTTCCCTCAGGTCCTATTTTACTAAGCAATTAATATCTTTCAAAAACACTTTTGAAGCAAGTCATCAAACTAGAATCAGCAAACAAAAAGAAGAGTGTAAAGGGGGGGAAGGGGAAAAAGGACAAAACTATCCTGAGTCGAACCTACAAAAGCAAAATGTTTAGTGCCATTTGGAGGAAAAGTCAGACAAGTACCTGTGGAAAAGTTTAGCAGTAGTCTACCACAATCAAGACAGTTATAATTGATCAGGTTTCTTTTAGGGATTTAATATGGATCTTAAGAAAATACGGGCTATTGTTTCCTGAACAATTAGTTGCAAGCTTCAATTTTAAAGCCCCTTTCTTTAGTTTAACAGGTTTCTTACACTAGCTGTTTGATGCCATTGGAGAAACATGCTGGCTACCTTTAATTCAATTAATCATAAGACCATAAGACAAAGGAGCACAAGTCAGCCATTCGGCCCATCGAGTCTGCTCCGCCATTTTATCATGAGCTGATCCATTCTCCCATTTAGGCCCACTCCCCTGCCTTCTCACCATAACCTCTGATGCCCTGGCTACTCAGATACCTATCAATATCTGCCTTAAATACACCCAATGACTTGGCCTCCACTGCTGCCCGTGGCAACAAATTCCATAGATTCACCACCCTCTGACTAAAAAAATTTCTTCGCATTTCTGTTCTGAATGGGCGCCCTTCAATCCTTAAGTCATGCCCTCTCGTACTAGACTCCCCCATCATGAGAAATAACTTTGCCACATCCACTCTGTCCATGCCCTTCAAACACTCGAAATGTTTCTATGAGGTCTCCCCTCATTCTTCTAAACTCCAAGGAATCGTTTTAAGTAGCTCTGGTGCCCATGTCATTGGTATGGCATTCCATTACTACTGTTCCAGGTCTCAGAACAGTGAAACATCACACTGGGAAGTACCATATAGCCAACTATATCAGCATTTCTGATATTACTTCAATATTTCAGCAGCCAAAGCATTTTGTGCATAAAGAATGAGACCAGGGATCCCTTCTCCTTCATCTATCACAACAGCAATTAACAGAGCACTCTTTTTAATACAAAGTGATATCCTATTAGCTAAGAGGTACTTCCAGAATCAGGCCTTTCTCAATGAATAGGTATTGAATGTTCCAACAATTACAATAAAAGTCATCAAGGATTAAACTGCAGATGTTGGAAATGTGCAATAAAAATATAAAATGCTGGCAAAGGTTCTGATGAAAGACTGTCAATCATAAAAATTGGCTCATTTATAATAGACGCACTCGCTGGCCATTTTACAGAGGAGTTGCTCATCTGTAAAGGCAGCGACTCTCATAGTTCACTCACTAACAACACTTGTCATCACAGGCCTCTGAGAACAGCACCTGAAGAGCTTATCTCAGGTCTTCAAGGAACTACTGTCCATTGTGCCATTTATAAGCAATCATCACCCGAAAAACGATTTTCCTTCAGAAAGTCAATAGACAGAACTCCAAAGATCAGCAGCATTATGGATATTGTTAGCAAAGCTCTCGACATCACATGACATAGCAGAATCTAGTTATATACAATTGTGACGTAACATGTGTAGCAGAGCCTTAAGTTGGCCTAAATATGTGGTCGGCCCTTCCCTTGCGATTCGCCCCAGGTCCAGCTGACACGGCTGGTTGCACCTGGTAAGGATCCCTTGCTCAGGGTTATGAGCGATGGCCAACGGCGGACCCAGCAAGAGACTGATGGGGAAGACGGAAGAGCTACCGCCTTGGAAGACAATGTTTACTTTGCAAGCGGGTGATCTACCAAGAAGAGAGGAGGTGATCTCTTTAAACTGACCGGGCAGAAAGCAAAGGTAAACCACTGCTGTAACCTGCCAAGCACATAATTTCCCAATATGTCAGTCTCAATAAAGGATCAAAACAACGACGTTAACGGAGCCATGAATAACAGTAGTGGAGTTGCGTCAGTCAACGGTAGGAATGAGACTACCAGGGCCGTCATCAAGTGAAAACCTCATGTCAGGATAGCTACGTGGAATATTAGATCTCTTCTTATACGAGGTAAACTAGAAAATGTGGTTATGGAAATGAAAAGACTGAAGATAAACATACGCAGACTATGTGAAACGAGATGGACAGAGGGGGGATGGCTCGAAAGGGATGACAGATACCAACTGATTATTCAGGAGGAACTGAATATAAGCATGGAGTTGGAATTTTGGTAGACAAAGAAACAGCGAGAACTATCAAAGGCAGTGTATCCATTAACAAAAGAGTGATGATGATTAAAATCTCGGCTAAACCATTTGACATTAACGTCATACAGGTCTATATGCCAACCACAGACTATGACAATGACGAAGTCGATATGGTCTACAGAGAAGTTGAAAAGCTCATGAAAAAGAATAAAAACAACGAGGTAATTGTGATTCTTGGTGATTTTAATGCCAAAGTTAGCAGCGCAAGAGAAGTTTTGACTGTAGGACCCTTCGGGCTTGGAGAAAGAAACAACTGAGGAGAAAGACTGGTTGAATCTGCAAAAGCTAACAAACTAATGATTGCGAATGCCTGGTACAGTCTGCCAACATGGAGACTGTACACATGGACCAATCCTGATGGTTCAGTAAAAAACCAAATTGACTATTTTTTAGAACCCAATCAGTTCAGGAATAGAGAAAAGCAGGTGAAAATGTACCCTGAGCTGACTGTTATACAGATCACAACCCTGTGGTATTGGACATGAGTGTGCATTTGAAGAAGATGAGAAAGACCAAACCATCAAATAAGATAGACTTTGATTTACTCATTACGGATGAAGCAAAAAAGATCAAATATCTGGTCGAAACGGAGAATAGATTTTCAGTCTTGACAAGGGTAGCAACATGGCAGTGCAGAACATCTGGGAAGAGTTTAAAACAACAGTGACAGAGGTTGCGGAAAAGATTTTGTGTTATCAGAAAAGGAGCAAAAGACATAACCCTTGGTTCACTGATGAGTTGAGAAAGTTAACTGAAGAAAGAAGAAATGTAAAACATCAGGATAATGAATGCTTCAAAGCCCTACACCACTTGATTCAAAGAAAATATAAGGAAGCGAAAGAGAATTGGATGAAGGAAAAGTGCGAAGAAATTGAGCAGTATGAACGAAGACATGATTATAAAGGCCTTCACCAAAAGATAAAGGATATGACAAAATTAAAGAGGACCGTGCCATCAACTGGGCGTATCGAAGACGGTAGTGGTAATCCATGCTATGAAAAAGAAGAGATCATGGACAGATAGGTTGAGTACATCTCGGAATTATACTTTATTGTCGCCAAACAATTGATACTAGAACGTACACAGCGATATTTGATTCTGAGCTTCCTGCTCCCTGGATTACAAATCGATAGTAAATGTTAAAAATTTAAATTATAAATCATAAATAGAAAATAGAAAAATGGAAAGTAAGGTAGTGCAAAAAAAAACCGAGAGGCAGGTCCGGATATTTGGAGGGTACGGCCCAAATCCGGGTCAGGATCCATTCAGCAGTCTTATCACAGTTGGAAAGAAGCTGTTCTCAAATCTGGCCGTATGAGCCCTCAAACTCCTCAGCCTTCTCCCAGAGGGAAGGCGGACAAAAGGCGTGTTGGCTGGGTGGGTCATGTCCTTGATTATCCTGGCAGCACTGCTCTGACAGAGTGCGGTGTAAAGTGAGTCCAAGGACGGGAGATTGGTTTGTGTGACGTGCTGCACCGTGTTCATTTATTTGAAGATAGCAGGATTGAGGATTTACCACAATTAAATCAAATTACTAATCAACCTAAAATATTGATGTCAGAGATGGAAAGTGCGATTTGGAGTCTAAAAGTCAGAAAGGCGGCTGGTGAAGATAAGGTTTCCACTGAAATTCTGAAATCACTTGGTCCGAAGGGAAAAATTAACCTTTTAGTGATATTAAACAACAGTTATATGACATGAAATCTTCCGGAGGACTTTCTCAAATCAGTATTTATCGCCTTACCAAAAAAGCCAAGAATGATAAAATGTAACGAACACAGGACGATAAGCTTAATGTCTCACTGCATCAAGCTACTGTTGAAAATAGCGTTCAGCAGAATGAAAAGTACAATCAGTGATGAAATTGGAGAAACACAGTTTGGTTTTCATAAAGTCTCAGGAACAAGGGAAGGAATTTTTGCGATGAGAAACATCACGGAGCGATGCATTGAGGCACAAAAGACCATCTACTTATGTTTTATTGACTATGAAAAGGCTTTTGATAAAGTAAGACATAAGAAAGTAATAGAGGTGCTAATCAAGTACCAACTCGGGGATGGGAGAATCTGCAGATAATAAGGAACTTGTATTGGAAACAAAATGGTAGTCAGGGTAGAAAATGAGCTGTCACCATGGGCATGCATTAAATGAGGTGTAAGGCAAGGCTGTGTTGGCTCGGCAGATTTGTTCAACCTCTATAGAGAATGGATGTTTTGGGAATATGACCATCAAGAGACAGGTATTCCAATCGGAGGCCGGAAGGTGGATAACATCAGGTATGCGGATGACACCGCGTTGTTAGCTGACAGCAAATGCGAACTGCAAATTATGCTGAATAAAGTGAATGAGAAAAGTCCTGACACGGACTAAAAATCAACCCTAAGAAATCAAAATCGATGGGGGTAAGCAAAACAAACACTAAAGACTCATTCATGATGGTATCGTTGCAAGTGAATGGACAAGACACTGAACAGGTACGAAAGTTCAAATACCTTGGCAGCTGTCTGACAGATGATGGGAGATGTGAAGTTGAGATCAGAAGGAGAATAGGTATGGCTAAGACCCAGTTCATGAAGCTAAAAGATTTACTATGCAATCGGAAGGTAGACATCCAAAGTAGAATCCGCTTCCTCGACTGTTACGTATGGTCACTGCTGAGGTATGGATCAGAAACATGGACCCTGAAGAAGGATGACATGAAACGAATTCACGCTTTTGAAATTTGCTGCTATCAACGAATGTTGAAGATCAGCTGGGTAGAGAAAGTTTCAAATGAGAGGGTTTTGTCCGAAGTTGATAGACCACGGATACTGCTGGAGAAGATTATGAAGTTAAAAGTTGCTTATTGTGGACATGTTACACGGAGAGATAACATCTTGTCGGACTTGCTATATAGAAAGGTGGAGGGAAGGAAAGGAAGAGGAAGGCAAAGAACAACGTGGCTGGATAACATCAAGGATTGGACCAAGCTGGACAAGACTAGGGATGTTGTGGACAAGTGTCGGGACAGAGCGGCGTGGAAGGAAATCATCCGCCAAGTGGAAATTCCAGACATGACCTAACAGCGAAACGATCTAACATTTCCATTGAGGAAATTAGTCTCACCTAACTATGCGGTTCCACCTTGTGCATGAAACATTGAGTGGAACACAGAAAATTGATAAGGCCAGTCACTCTTTGCAACTATTTCCTTCTGCCATGGGTAACTTGAAAATAGTATCAATGTTCCTAATGACTACTTGCACTGCCACACCATATATTTCACGTTGTTTAAATAAAATTACCGGTATAAAATTAGAGTGCAATTATCACTTTTGACAGCCACACAAAAACTTTTTTAGGCCATGTTTTTCTTTGCAACAGCTGGTACAGATTTCTTATTGTTTATTTGATATAAGTGCACATCCCACACATTTGTTTGGACTGCAAATTGCTTGTAGGCCATCATACACAATTTATGTCATCCAGAAATCTCTCTCTATTGAAAATCCAGATGCCAACGTGCTCAATGCAGATTCCTATATTCTGGGTATCCAAAACTCTTACAGCTAATGAAACCAAATAATCCCAATGGTTTTTCAGTCTGTCAGAAAACAACCCAATTCTATCCAGGTGCAAGGAAAAAGGGTTTTAAATGCAGTTTTATCAGTGCAGCAGTCTCTCAGATGCTTCTTCAGATATCAAGGTCCAATATTAATGACTTTTGTATTGTGTGGAAACTTCAAAGAAGCACAGGTCGTCAGTTAAATCTGTGTAAAGCAGCTGGCAGATAACAGAAAACCTTATACCCAGTTATAAATGTGACTGGCATTACAGGTTGGAACCTAAGAAACATGGGACCCATTGAGCTGAACGATTGATGATCCAGTACCCGTGGAATTTTGTTCACGTTGTTCAGGTTTTCCAAACCATGAAATGATACTCGTAATAATATCCAAACAGGCAGAGATTTCACACGTAAACTTGGGAGGAGCTCAGCAAATCAGGAAGCATATGGATCAGCTGATCGAGTGGTGTCACAACAACAACTCAATTTCAATTAGACCAAGGTTGTGGACTTCAAAAAGGGGAAGTCAGGAAAACACACACCAATCTTCATTGAGGGGTCAGCAGTGGAAAAAGGTGGAGCAGCTTCAAGTTCCTGGACGCTGGAGTGTAAGAACATCTATCCTGGGTGCAGTCATGAAGAAAGCATTTCAGCAGCTGTACTTCATTATGAGTTTGAGGAGATTTGGTATGTCATAGAGTCATAGAACACTACAACACAGAAACAGGCCCTTCACCAAAGTCCCTTGCAAATTTGTACAGATGTACCTTGGAGAGCATTCTGACTAGCTGCATCACCTCCTGCTATGGAAGCTCAAATAAACAGAATCAAGACAGAAGCTGCAGAGTGTTGTAGACTCAGCCAGTTCCATTATGGACACTACCTCCCCGCCACAGAGGACATCTTCAAAAAGCGAAGGCGGTATTCATCATTAAGGACTTTCACCATTCAGGACATGCCCTCTACTCATTGCTACCATCAAGGAGGAGATACAGGAGCCCAAAAATGCACACTCAACGATATAGGAACAGTTTCTCTCCCTCTGCCATCAGATTTCTGAGTGGTCCATGAACCCATGAACACTTCACTATTTTACTCCCCTCTTCCACTGTTTATTTATTGTTATATTCCTTACTGTCATTTATAGTTACTTTTATGTCTTGCATTGTACTACTGCGGCAAAACAACAAATTTTACAACATCTGTCAGTGATAATGCACTTGATTCTGATGTTGAGATTGTTTTTAGTACATTACTAAATATACTAAAATAGGCGGCAGGGCAGCATTATGTTCAGTACAATGCTTTATACTCCAGACAACCCGGGTTCATTTCCTGTGGCTGTCTGTAAGAAGTTTGTATCTTCTCCCCATGAGCACATGGGTTTCCTCCAGGTGCTCCAGTTTCCTCCTACAGACCAAAGACTAAACGATTGATAGGTTAATTGGTCATTGTAAATTGTCCTGTGATATGGCTGGGGTTAAATTGGGAGATTGCTCAGTGGCGTGGCTCAAAGAGCTGGGTGGGCCTATTCCATGCCGTATCTCAATAAATAAATAAAATAAATTACACTGTCTTAGGATTTGCTGTTTAACGGTTTTTGCTCTAAACAAGGAATTCAAAGTTATCGGTATCCAGTATATTACATCAAATCACAGTCCAGGTTAAACAAAGAGAGATGGAGCTCCTGCAATAGGTAAATGTGCAGCAACAGGAGGAAGAAGAAATGTCTGAAAGTGATGTACACATCAATCATTGTTTGACGTGACTTTTGTTTCACTCTTGTAAACACAACCTTCTTAAAAAAAAAATCCTGCTGGTATTAAGTACAATTTACTAGCTCCACGAACAGCAGACTCACTCTGTTCAGCAAAATTCTTGCCGTTATGCATGTCTTTTAACACTTTGCTCATTGTAATAATAAGCTTCCTCTTTAAATAAATACTCATTCTCCAAATTCAAAAAAACGTGCACTCAGTTTTTACCTACTAAGGTGCATGCAACAGATGCATCCTCATGTCCCTTATAAATGTTACCTTTGAAGGAAGAGTAATTTTAATGTCTGCTTCAAACCTGGGGCATTGGAATTCTTGGCCAATCTATTACAGCAAAAGGATACAAGGATCAAAGTTCAAAGTTCAAAATATATTTATTATCAAAGTGTGTAAACTGCATACAACCTTAAGATTCGTCTTCTGCAAGTAGCCACAAACATAAAGAAACACAATAGAACCTATTAACAAAACCCACGCAACAAAGACCGTGTGCAAACCTAATATGTGAAAAAAAGAACAAATCGTGCAAATAATAAAAAAGTAAACAAGTGACACACAATACATTAACCACAAAGTCCCTGAAAGTGAGTCGACGGCCACAAAGTGAATTCAGTGCTGAGGTGAGTAACAATGGTTGCCGCGCTGAAGCAAGTAAACTTCCCAGAGTAGTGAGCTGAACACCAGATCATTCTTCCTCCTTGGTCTTGACACCTTGACCAAATGGTGCAAATATTAAAAAAAAATAAATACACAAGGAACATGAACTGCAGAGTTCCTGAAAATGAGTCCGCAGTTGCAGAGCCAGTTCAGCACTGAGGTGAGCATGAAACACATCCAGTAGACCTGATGGCTTCAGGGCAACAACTGCTTCCAAACCTGGTGACGCGGAGTCCACGAATCCAGAACCTTCCATCCAACAGTAGTAGAGAAAAGAGAGGGAAACCAGTTAAATGCAAGCAGACAGTGCTGAACACCTGTTCACTTTCCACTCTTCTCATCAACAAATTTCAATCTTGCTCGACATTTTAATTGTTGCAGAGTAATGGAATCGACCTTCTGCCATCAGGCCTCAACACAGTGTCCAGCCCCAGTGATGGGACCCTAGCCGTACCTGTGCTCTTGAGAGTCTGATTCACTGAATCCCCCAGGAGACTGCAAAACAGTGTGTTTTCGGGTAGATCAAGCAATCTGGTGCTTTGCTGTCTCTGAGGGTGTTTGGTGAGGTTTCGAGCAAAGTGTGCAGTCTGGAGACCATTTCTCACTGGTCTCGCCAATTGAAGTGTCGAGGAAGATTGAAATTAACGAAGGTGAGAGCGGAAGGTGAGCGGGTGTTCAGCGCCACCTGCTTGCATTTTACCAGTACCTCTCCCTCTTGATGCTGCTGGAGAATGGTGCCAGAGCTCTGGGTTTTGGGAAAGGCTTGTAGATTGGACTCTGTAGTTAATGTTATCATGTGTTTCTGGTTTCTGGCTACTCCTTTTTTATTGCTACTTTGTGTGATTTTGATCAAGGCAGACTAGCTCTGCAGCCTGCAGTCAACAAATAGCAAAGCGCAAAATGAACTGAACTAAACTGAACTGCTTCAAGGACTTTGTGTTCTGATGTTTTATATTCTGTGTTTTTCACTTGTTTTTGGCCATTTATGTGATTTGTTCATTTTTTTTGTCTGTTGAGGGCTTGATGTTTTTCTTTGAATGGGTTCCATGGTTTTCTTTGTTTTGTGGGAAGACGAATCTCAGAATTGTATACTGCATACACACTTTGATAATAAATCTGCTTTGAATTTTGAGTCTATTACAGTCTCCAGTAATTTTGTGAGCTGTCTGCAAAGCATCGCTGTTGGTCATTGGCATCATCTTGCAACGTGTCATTAAACAGTCTTGCAGAGTTTTGTGACAATTTGATTCTCCGATGCACTATATATTTTTGTTAGGGTGCTCCGAGCATTGCATTGAAAGTTAGTTTTATCCAAGCCTTCCTTGTCATCCATTGTCAGATCTCGTTTTATTTTTATGTGAACCACAATTTCAAAGTTTGAAACAGAGAGTTCACTCAAGCTAAGCATTCACTCAAAGTCAGAAGTATCCTTTAATTTGAATGCTCAAAGATCAACGGTCTCAGTCACCATAAAGAAACACAACAAAGGCAAGCTATGTACCTCTACCTCCAGAGGTTCAGCTAAGTATGTTTGCAGAGATAGGTCTAGGATTCTTCTTTCACAAAGCAGAATAACAGCAGTTCTGTCATCTCTGAGGTACTTCACTGAAAGGTTTGAGCAGTCTCTCAGCACTTCATAAAGGGCACCTAACTAGTAAATTAGCTACACTCTACAAGTAACTCCAAATAAAGAATCCACAGAACCGCTATGAATGTCTCATCCCCTCAGTTGAATTGTTCCTAGTCTACTTCCTCCCTCTGCTCCATCTTATTTCTATTCTTTCTTCCCCACAGGCTTCTTCCCCAGTGAGTTTCTGATTGCCCCAGTGATGTAAGGTTCTGAGGTGGTACCTGCACACTCAGGAAAACATGACCCACAGTCAAGAGATGACGGAACTTCCTGCTAATGTCTGGTGGCAGGAACATCATCTTGGGAGGTCCCTACACAAAAAAAAACACAAAAGGAATATGTATTACCAAGGTGCCCAGATTAAATGGTTGAATATTCAGTCAAAATGGCAATGCATTGAATTGCCATGCTGATATTCAAATTATCCAGCTGTGTACTGTTATAGGGATGAGTTTGAAAGAAACACAAAGAAGCTAGATAGGACATTTTTCTAATGGGATATTCATCAAGAGCCAATGTTTTCCTAGTCTACACTATCTCGATGACTGCAATTCAGCAAGTGAAATAACACTGATTAACAACCTGAGAGCTAAAAAATCTGATACAGGCCCATATGCGTTTCTGTTGCTGTACGCATGTTTTTAATATTTGAAAAACAAACATCCTATCCAAATTCCCATTTAAAGTTTCAGATCACATTTTAACCGATAACAAAAAAAATGACCTGTAATCCATCAACTAATTGTAATGTTCCTCCAGAGTTCAACCTTAAACTTTGAAGTATAGATGTGAAGCATGCAGAGGTTTTTTACAATACCACAAACATGGTTAACAATGTAAGATATTTGGGTCCAGTGAATAATAGATTGAATTCATTCAAAATAAACTTAAGATTAATGTTAAAACACTAACAATCTTATCAAGGAAATCTTCCTCAGACCCTAAAGTATCTGCCACGTTAGCATTCATAAGGTGTTGATATGGGAGACAGCTATTTAATCATACACCAGGCTGATATACTCGTCAGGAGGAAGACCTCAGTCCAAAATAAGTCAAGCTCTTTTTTTCTACACTAGTTCAATTGGAACACAAGAATTGAAGAGTGCAATTCTACCTGTGATCTTCCATGACCTTTCAAGCAAAACAATAGCTGTCAATAGCTGTGGTAAAATGGAATTTAAAAAGCATCACCTGCAATAAATTTCTGCTCCTTCTATTTGCTCCAATAATTCATTCACACAAGTTGCAAGGAATATTCAAGTTATCCTTATGAGCTTGTTTTGTGTTATCAACATGCCTCTCAACCTCTGCAAACAATACTGAAAGTACAGCATTTTTACTGACATGGAATCCCTAAATAGACTTGGGATACAGTAGCTATGCTGTCAGAGATTATAAAGTAGAGGAGAGGCAAAGCCTCAAAGGGACTTTCAATAAAACGATCACAATCTTAAATTTCAAGCATTTGGTGACTGAGAGTCAAAGTAAGGACAGGACTGATAGGTGATATGATGTGAAGTATTTGCCTGAAATGCTGTTGTCAGATGTACTTCTCATCGACATCCTAACTCATCCCAAATCCCTGAGTGATATCTTTTATTTCTGCAGCTGACTTAACTTTCACTCACTCTAAACAATATTGGCCTGGATATTTGGTTGTAATGATGGAAAAACTGTCAATGTTCATTATCATTACAATATAAAACTGACAGCAACTTCTGGAACTGCACATGTGTAGTTAAATGCAGAAATGGATACACTGTTGTCTTTGATTCCCTGCTCTTCCACAGAGTGGATTGTTTTCCAGTCTTCATCAGTATACTCTTTAGAGATAACCACCCTGAAGTGAACTTTATGCAAATTAATCTTGCTGTAAAAACATCCCTCCTGACTTTCAAAATTGTGTGCAATTTTAATAGTGTGCCAAGCAATAGTCACCAAATAATCTCCAGTCCTAGAGGTAGGTAGGGGTTTGTGTGTGTGTGTGTGTCCTTCTTGTTTAGTAAAAACCTTTGTAATTTTAGCTTCTAGCTTAACCTTGTGTGTCTCCTCTGCTATTCATAGATCTGTAAAAATGTTTGTTAAAAATTATACTGCTCACTTTCTTGCTTGAGAGCTGTGGTAGTTCTTCAATGTGATAAACTACTTGATTGCTCTGAAGATTTCATAGTCACACAACAGCATGTATGGCCATTTGGCCCATCATGTTCACACTGACTGCCTGACAAAGCATCTCACCAGCCCTACCCCTTGGCTCCTCTTCTGCAGCCTTGCAAATTTTTCCGTATCTTATATTTATCAAGTTTCCTTGGAAGACACTTGCAACAGTTTCCTTAGCCACATTGCAGGCAATGCATTTAGAACAAACCACATGTTGCATTGAAGTTCTTAAGACCATAAGACATAGGAGCACAATTCAGCCCTTTTGGCTGATTGAGTCTACACTGCCAGTCAATCCTACATGATTTATTTTCCCTTTCAACCTCATTCTCCTGCTTTCACCTTGTAACCTTTGATGTCCTTACTAATCAAGTACCTATCAACCTCCAAAGACTTGTCAAACACAGCTGTCTGTGGCAATGAATTCCACAAATTCACTATCCTCTGGCTAAAGGAATTTCTCTTCATCTCTGTTCTACGGGCATGTCCTTCTATTTTGAGTCTGTGCCCTCCAGCTCATCCATTATTGGAAACATCCTCTCTGTGTCCACTCTCTCTAAGCCTTTAAATATTCGGTAAGATTCAATGAGGTCCTCCCACATTCTTCTAAAATCCAGTGAATACAGGCCCAGAGCCATCAATGCTCCTCATATCCTTCCATTCTTGGAATCATTCTCGTAAACTTCCTCTGGACCTACTCCAATGTCAACACATCCTACCGTACACATGGGGCCTAAAACTGCTCACAATAATCCACACGTGGTCTAATCAATGCCTTACAAAGCCTCATCATTACATTCTTGCTTTTATATTCTTGACCTTTGGAAATAAATTGCATTTATCTACCTTATTACCAACTCAACTTGCAAGTTAACCTTTAGCGGATCCTACACGAGGACTCTCAAGTTCCTTTGTAATTCTGATTTTTGAATTTGCTCCTTGCTTAGAAAACACTCGATGCCTTTATTCCTTCTACCAAAGTGCATGACCATACATTTCCCTACACTGTATTCCATCTGGCACATCTTTGGCCATTCTCCTATCTATCCAAGTCCTTCTGTAAACACATTTTAATTCAAAGATTCAGCAAGACTTCCTTGTTTTTATAAACTTTTCCTTTATTAATGAAGCCTATTTCAGCATACATCTTATTATCCACTTTCTCAATCTACTTTGCAACTTTCAGTGATGTTTACCTATTCTCCTAGGTCCCTCTGTTCCCACACACTCTTAATTATTCCAACCAAAATGATTCATCTCACATTTGTCCACATTAAATTTCATCAACCATGATTTTGCCTATTCTACCAGCTGTTTATGCTTTGCTACAACATAACACTACCTCCTTTGCAATCTACAATACTGAAGAACTGATGTATCATAGCGGGTTGATTCCAAGGTCAATGGTGAGCAGTGACTGAATACACAATGTGCTAGTTTTCAATCAGAGGATTGATATCAAAAACAAATGTCCATAAGTTAAAGAAACAAATACTAAAAATACTGTACTAATGCACCATTACTCCTAAAATCAATGATTGTTACAAATTTACTGAATGAGACCTTGGCTAGTGTCTCAACATAAAGGAAAAAACTGATTTTTCTAAAATAATTTCTTGGTATTCCATTTGATGAAAATGAATAGCTTTGTATTTTTAACATTGTGTTAAAATACAGCAATAGGGAAAGATGTCTTTCCCGCTCAATGAGGAAAGATATCTAAGCTCACAAAGTTAATGTTCCTCCAGACATTACAAGCTTAAACTACCTTGAACTCCCACCTTCTTTCCTGAAAGGTTCTCTATAGCCTACCATTATGCTGATGTCACTTTCTTTCATGTCGATAAGGGGGATTCTTCAACTCTACTCCTGATTGCAGTCCAGTTGTTATCTTTCCTGCTGGGCAGCTGGCCAATGCAAAACAATTATGCATCCAAGAATTTTTTTTTTCAAAAATCACCCCGGTCACAGACAGACAAAATTGTGGAATTAGCATTAATCCTTCACCCCCTCCACCAAGATAACATTCTTAGTTAAAATGAAAGCTAATATTATTTCATCAAGAACCACAATACCTGGTGAGAATAAGCTGGGTTTTATTCATATCTTCTGCAGTTTTGAGTATAAATTGCTTCTCTCCAATAACCTACCAGTTAACTGCAGAAATAATGATGCCAACAAGTCCTCCCTGGGTTAAATGACACTAAAGGCCACCACTACATACAAATGAGTTCCCATAATATTATAAAAATTGAAAAGTCTGATGTATATACATTTGCTTATTCCTACAATAGGCAGAACAAATTTCTTCTCTCTTCCCATACTTAGTATTTTTTTTAAATCAGCTTTATGTGATTTTAAAGCCATTCATTACAATACTGTGGAGATATATATACAGAACGATTTTTCTGTATTTTCTGACTAATGGACAAAATCAACTCATGAACTTGTGATAAAGAGGAACCAATTCATTACCTGTGGATGGCCTGTATTAGCAGAACCCTAATGAATTTGAAATTGAAGTTCTTCAAGAAGGTGCAGGTTGGTGCATCCTGAAGAAATACATGTTCAAAATTCAATCCCAATAGTTTAATTCAACCTCACTCTTTCTTAACCTCGTAAGAAGTAGAGAAGATGTGATAAAGCTCCCACACTTACAAGAATTCATCCTATCTAATTAAGTAAGTGCTACAGGAGTTAATTTGTAATTTTTTTCAGCCATGTACAGATTTCCATGAAATTTTCCGCTTTGGTAGTTGGTTTCTATATAATAATATCCCTACAGTGCTTATTGAACACTTGTAAACAAGGTATGTTGAACAAAATATCCTTCAGAATAAACATTTGTGAACATGGAAACACAGATTTAAGGTAATATACAAAACAGAATGCACGCAGGTTCCACATAGCGCTGATTCGTTATAACATGGTTATTCAATATTAATTGAAATTTTTTTAAATGACTAAAATTAATTCTAAAGAACACTTAAAACTTCTCAAGAATGGTCGCCATTACTGTAAACATTGAAAATGACTACATCGACAATCAAAACAATTATAAAAAGAATGTAGACAAGATAAAAGCTCTGCAACTACAAGCTCAAAGTTATGAATGAAGGTGACCGTTCAAGGAGCCATTAGCTTGAAAAAATGGGAAATAGACTAAATATATGGGTGGATGACCAAACACAACATGCCCCTGATAATAATGGAAAAGGCATGAAGCATCTTCAATCATATTCAAGACGAAGAAAAAGAATGCATCAGTAATCTTCACATCCAGCAGAGGTTGGTTTGATAGATTTAAACAGTGCAGTAACCTCCATAGCATATGTATTGCTAGTGAAGTAGTTAGTGCAGACAGCAAGAACATTAACGATGAACAGCTTTGAGAATTGGCAGAACAATGCATCTTGGATGAATCTGAAGACATGGAAGGAGAAGAGGAAAACACCAGCAAGAGACCTCAGCACGAGCATCACCACGATCACACAAATCACAGACCAGTTCATCGATAATGACCCTGAATCGCAGTGAAGCGATAAGGCAAAGGGAGGTGTTCTCGACATCATTTCCTGCTGCTAAGAACTGTTTCATGAGAGGAAACTTAAGAAAAGGGAGTAGAATCTCGATGCCTACTTGAAGAAGAAGCCAAAGTGAGAGGAATACCCACAGCCCTTCTAAGATGTAACCATCACCTGCTTTCTTCCGCTGCTGCTGTTAATTGTTGCTGCTCCACTGATGTACAGATTGGGCCTATCGGAGTGTTTGTTACTCCACAAATTACTGCGTATACGTAAAATAACATAATATATTTTGGCTTGCTTTTTTTTAAAAAAGCAGGCACACGTGTCCATTTACGTAATGTTATAATTACACCACTTAGCGCTGATTTACATAGCGCTCCACCTCCGAAGAACATATCCTCAGCGTTAAGCGGGGTCTGAGTTTATGCTTAATACTTTATATACTGAAATCATGCAAGGCTGATATGTGAACGTTACGTCCAAAGCAGTTTTCTTACATTTCCCCCAAAATACGTCATGATATCACCAACACGGAAATGAAATTCATTGCAAAGACTGCCTATAGTGGAAATCTGAAGTAAAAATCTTAAAAGCTTGAAATATTCATCAAGCCAAGCAGCACTGGTGGAGAGAGAAATGGGGTTTAGATTATGAGGACACGCAGTCCTCTTTTATTGTCATTTAGTAATGTATGCATTAGGAAATGATACAATGTTCCTCCAGTGTGATATCACAGAAACACAAGACAGACCAAGACTGAAAAACTGACAAAAACCACATAATTATAACATATAGTTACAACAGTGCAAGCAATACCGTAATTTGATAGAAGAACAGACCATGGGCATGGTAAAAAAAAGTCTCAAAATCTCTCGAAAGTCCCAACATCTCACGCAGACGGTAGAAGAAAGAAAACTCTCCCTAGTGTGAGCTTCCAGCGCCGCAAGCTTGCCGATGCAGCATCCTGGAAGCACCCGATCACAGTCCGACTCCCAGTCTGTCCAAAAACTTCGAGCCTCCGACCAGCCCTCCGACACCGAGCACCATCTCTGCCGAGCGCTTCGACCCCAGCCCCGGCCGCCAGCAACAGGCAAAGCCAAGGATTTGGGGCATTCCCTCCAGAGATTCTCCATCGCACAGTTGCAGGGTTCAGGCTCCAGGCTGATGGCCTATCATCACACCTGAGAATACACGTGTGTTTAGATTTGCAGACAATAAAGAGAATATATGTGATGGCATAAAGACCAAGATTGTATTGGTGGCATAAGGTATGTTGGTGCCTTCAAATGCAGATTGGTTGCTAATCATAGCTGATTTGTCCAGAGAACTGTACAAGATGAAAAATAGCAGTAGTGAGCAATTGCAGAAAATCTGCAATTTCAAAGCATTCCCTTTTATTTCAGAGTTCCAACAACTGCTCTGTTCTGCAGCTCAGTACATGCTGGAGGTCCAAGCAACGCACGCAAAATGCTGGAGGGGCTCAGCAGGCCAAGCAACATCCATGGAAAAGAGTAAACAGACAACATTTCAGGCTGAGACCCTTCTACTACTTCATTGCTTTTTCATGTTTCAATGAGATGGATGGGCTTGGTGCAGTGATATCAGCTTCTCAACATCAGGCAGAATGTCACTCAGAAGGTGACTCCAATCCCCACACTGAGTAGCTTGCAGTCTGTTTCATTACTCTGAAAGAAGTCAGACAACTGCAGTAAAATTGTGCTCCACTAAATTTGATGTTGGAAAGGCAATAATGAACATCTTGACCATTTTTCCCCCATAGTGCAGGATAGCGTTCAGAGATTTCTTTCTGCAGCCAAAAGTCTTAAAGTGATTTTTTTGAACCTCAGCTTCAGCTCAAAGTCAATTCTCCCTCCATCCTCCCTGTTGAATCCTCATTACAAGTGCTCTGGAATGGATTTCAAGATTGAAGATTCAAGTACATTTATTATCAAAGAATATATAAATTATGCACCTTGAGACGTTTTTTGCTTTCAGGCAGCCACAAAGCAAGAAACCCGAAAACCCCAATTTAAAAAAAGATAATAAGAGGGAGAAAAAAAGCACACACATCATGCAAACAATAGGAGTAAACAACAGCATTCCGAACCAGACTTAGTCCTTAGATCTGCTCCCTGGAACAGCCGGCGTAGTCCAAAGCCTATTCATATTAGCCATCTCAGGTCATCATATTAGTGGAGCAAAAGCACTGCAAAACCCACAGAGATGACGGCTGAGGAAAGAGGAATGAACATCACAGGAGAGCACGTGAAATCAGCCTGACCCTCACCTCCGGTCGTGAGACTCAGGTTTTCCAGTCTGTTTAGACCGGCATTTAAATTATCCAAGCACCAACCAGTGGCTCGCTCTAGGACCTGGGCCCCGGCACAGCGACACGCTTGGGCCACACAGCCTGAAGCCATGCTGAATCTCACTAAATTGATTCAGTGCTTGGAGCAATCGAACCTCTCAACCGGGTTGGGTTGGTGGGCATCAAACTTCTTCTGCATCGGCTCCTTTCCAAATCGTTCACTCTAACAGCGATACGAACTCTGTCTCTGACCTCGTCTCGAACACATTGCCCTCAGCTTTGTGATACACCAGCACGAGTCATCCTTCAAATCAGCTTCGCCTCCGCTTGCTTCTGCATTGCTTGTGGTGAGAGTTGACCACAATGTAGTTCAGAAAAGGTGTCATTAGTAATGGTTTTAGTTGTATTTCTTGCCACCTCCACTACCAGTGGAGATGACAATCTCAGTAGCACCATCTTAAACTGGACATTTTAATAAACCACATGTATTAGCCGATCTGGAATTTAGATTGACAGAAGATCCTGAAATATCTCTTGCATGTCTTTATGCAGGTCACCTAGGTGGGCACAGTATATCTGAAGATCACCGTCTGATATTCTTTCTTTCTCACTCAGAGAGGCTTCGAAATTGGAAAAAGTCATGAAGGCCAAAATTGCACAAATAGGGTTAAATTGGACAGAAATGTGGAAATAGCTGATTAGACTTTGATAAAATTCACATCACTTCATAGAGTCATACAACACTACAGCACAAAAACAGGCCTTTCAGCCCATCTAGTCTGTGCCAAACCATTAATCCATTCTGTTCCATTGATCTGCATCTGGACCATAGCCCTCCATAGCCTCCCATCCATGAACCTATCCAAATTGCTCTTAAATGTTGAAATCAAACCCTCATCCACCACTTGCACTAGCAGCTCGTTCTGCACTCACAACCCTCTGAGTGAAGAAGTTGCCCCTCATGTTCCGCTTAAACATTTCATCTTTCTCCCTTAACCCATGACCTCTAGTTCTAGTCTCACCAAACTTCAGTGGAATAAAGGCTGCTGGTACTTACCCATCTGTACTCCTCATAAATTTTTATATCTCTATCAAATCTCCCCTCGATCTTCTACATTCTCGGGAATAAAGTTCTTATCTATTCAACTTTTCTCTATAACTCAGGTGCTCAATTCTCAGCAACATCCTTGTAAATTTTCTCTGCACTCATTCAACCTTATTTACATCTTTCCTGTAAGTAGGTGACCCAAATTAGGCCTGAACAATGTCTTATGCAATTTCAACATACTTTAACCGACTCATTAATGCAAAAATCTAATCAGCGAATCATACGGCTGCAACTCAATGCATAAAAGCATGAAGACATAATCAAGAGGTTCAGCTGTTGCTCAGACCAAACACAGAATGAAGAAAAAATGTGATCTAAGTGACTTTGACCATGGATTGATTGTTAGTGCCAGATGGGACAGTTTGGGTATCTCAGAAACTGCTGATCTCCTGGGATTTTTAAGCACAACAGTTTCTCAAGTTTACAGAAAATGGTGAAAAAAACAAGAACACCAGTGAGTGTCAGTTCTGTGGGTGAAAACACCTTGTTAATGAGAGCAGTTAGAAAGAATGGCCAGACTGGTTCCAGCTGACAGAAAGGCGACAGCAACCGAAATAACTATGCGTTATAACAGTAATATGCAGAAGAGCATCTCTGAACACACAATGCCTCAAACCTTGAAGTGGATGGGCTATAGCAGCAAAAGACCACACCAGGTTCCACAACTATACCTAATAAAGTGGCCATGGAGTGTACATACTTCATTAATGAATTTTACCTTGACTTTGACTTTGAGCTGCCAGACTGTTCAGTGACACCATGTGAAAACCTGAGCACCCACCCAGAGATAAACCAGCCAGAGAGCAATGAAATACACCTCTTGCTATTCATTGGCTCTAAAGCTTACCTTGCAATTCATTGATAATGTCCTGAACTTATACATTATTTATATTAATATAATTTACAGCACAGGCAAACAGTAAACAGTACAGTGAACAGCTCACTGTCCCGGTGATGAGACCTCAGTGGTGGCAGGGTATTCATTAGTCTCACAGCCTGAGTCTGGCAGTCCTAGTCCTGATGCTTCTGTACCACCTTCCTGATGGTAGTGGGTCAAAGAGATTGTGGGATGTGTGGTAGGGATCCTCAACCATGCTTCCGGCCCTTCGTCTGCAATGCTTTCGGTAAATGTCACAAGTAGAGGGAGACCATCTCGGCAGTTTTCACTGTCTTCTGTTGGGTCTTGCGGTATGATGCCTTTCAGCTTCCATACCACACAATGATGCAGCAGACAACACACTCTTGATGGTGCCACTATAGAAAGTTGTTAGAATGGGGGCAGGGAGCCTTGCATACCTCAATCTCCCCAGAAGGTGTAGATGCTGCTGTGCCTTCTTGACTGGTGGGGAAGTGTTGTGGATCTAGGTTAGACTGTCTGTTATGTGCATACCAAGGAACTTTGTGCTCTTCAGTCTCTTCACAGTAGAGCCATTGATGTACAATGGAGTGGCTGACCTGTGCCTTCGTGAAGAAAACAGTCATCTCTTTTGTCTTGTCCATGTTGAGACTCAGGTTGTTGTTCTCACACCATCGGCGAGCCTCTCTAACTCCTCTCAGTATGCCGACTCATCACTGTTGCTGATGAGGCCAACCACTGTAGTATTATCAGTGAACTTAATGCGATCTGAGCTGAATCTGGCAGTGTAGTCATGAGTCATCAGGTGTGAACAGAAGTGAGCTGAGCACAGAACCATGGGGTGCACCAGTGCTCAGCATGATGGAGCTTGAGATATTGCTGCCAACTTGGAAAGACTGGGGTTGTTTCATCAAAAGGTCCAAGATCCAGTTACAGAGAGGAGTGTTGAGTCCCAACAAGGACAGTTTACCCTCCAGCCTCCGTGAGATGATCATGTTAAACACCGAGCTGAAATTGATGAATGGCATCCTAGTGTATGAGGCATCGTTTTCCAGGTGGGACGAGAAGGAGTGGAGGGCCAAGGCTATGGCATCATCTGTGGACTGTATTGTGTGGTAGGTGAACTGGAAAAGGTCCAATGTAGCTGGAATTACCAGTCTCTCTAAGCACTTCTTGATTGTTGAGGTCAGTGCCACTGGCCATTAATCGTTTAGGCCAGTGGACTGTTTCAAAGAAATAGTAAAGACGTTCATTTAGGCCTCTGTTAGTTAGATCGCACAGTCCCTCAGCACCTGACCAGGTACATTTTCCAGCCCTGCAGATTTATGTGGATATATCCTGGCTCGGATCCTCCTCACCTCAGCTGTAGACAGATAGGGTGCCAGGTGCCCAGGGGCAAAGGGGCTCTCCTCAATGTCACATCATTCAATGCATCAAATTATGTGCATAGAAAGCATTTAGCCTATCAGGAAGGGTGGCGCTGCTGTCATTGAAACGCAGGGTGGACAGGCTTATGGTTTGTCTCTCTTACCCATTCGCCACCTATCCCTGGTGTCACAAGGTGTCCATGGATTTTCTGTCATACTCTTGCTTTGTCTTCTGAAAGGCACGGGAGGGCATGGATCTTGCTGACCTTAGAGTCGTCCTGTCCTCCAATCTAAAAGCAAGGTTCCAATCCCTAAGCAGTGCACGAACCTCTGCGGTCTTCCATGGTTTCTGATTTGTCCTGCCAGTGTAGTGTTTAATAACAGTAACATCCTCAATGCATTCTCCCATGTAGCCAGTCATCAATCCCACATATTTATCAATGTTGACATGATGATCGAATGTAGCCATATTCCTAAGTATGCTCCAGTTCATGCAGAGCTGAGGTGGTGCCTTCTGACCAGGCCCTGACCTTCTTGTGAACTGTTTTGACTCATTTAACCAGTGGTCTTTATGCTGGGATTAGCAAAATTGATATGTGGTCTGAGTATCTGAGGTGAGGGTGGAGGCAGCCTTATAGTCTCCATGAACATCGGTATAATCCTGGTCTAATATATTCTCTCCTTTGGCTGCAAAGTTGGCATGCTGGTAGAACTTTGGCAGGGCTGTTTTTAAGTTGGCACGATTGAAGTCACCAGCAACAATGAAGACCCCATTTAGGTAAGTGGTTTTGAGGTTGCAGACAGTGCCGTAGAGCTCCTGCAGCACGTCCCCAGCACAGGCATGGGGGAGGGGATGTAAACAGCAATAATATCAATGGCAGTGAACTCCATCAGTGAGTAGAAGGGCCTACACTTTGCCATTAAAGTTGCAAAAAATCTAATCATAATGAGTGCTCCGAAAAGATAAATTGAGGTCCATTGATTTTGTTGACATAAAATTTACTCTCTAGTGAAAAACCTGAGAATTGAAGTTACATTAGATCACAGTTCAGTTAATATCATTACTTAAATAGATAGTGTAGCAGTTAGCATAACAAAGCCAGCTACTGATTGGAAGATTGGGATTCAATTTTACCACTCTCTGTAAAGAGTTTGCATGCTCTTCCTGTAATTATGTCGGTTTCGTCACAGGTGCTCAGGTTTCCTCACAGGGTCCAAAGACATATGGGTTAGGGTTAGTGATTACTGGACATGCTATTTTGGTGCCTGAAGCAGGGCAATACTTACAGGCTGTCCCAGCACATCCTTGGACAGTGTTGGTCATTGACACAAATGACGCATTTCACTGCATGCTTCCATGTACATGTGACAAATAAAGCTACTCTTTAACCTCTCAACCATTTAATTACAAGTCAGGATGCTATGTGGGGAATCTGGTGGAGCTGTGTCCTATCTTCCCTTGATCTCAAGATGGATAAGGGCCTCGGGTTTGGGAGGTGTGGTCAAAGAAGATACACAAAGCAACTGCAGTACTCTCTGCACCACTATGCGGCCATGATAGAGTGAGGGAAATTTCAATCTGGAAAGACAAGTTACAAAAAGTAAAATGAATAGAGCAAAAGAGATATGGATGAGGTACTGTTCACGCACCATTCAGAAATCTGTTGGTGAAGGGGGAGCAGCTATTCCCAAAATGGTGAATGTGGGTCATCAGGTACCTCCTCCCTGATTGAAGTAATGAGAAGAGGGCATATGATGGAAGGTAAGGATCACTGTTCCCTCAAAGCATCACATGCGCGCAGCCCTCTGGTGAAAATGATATTGTATCTGTTAAATAGGGGCCGTGGACAATTCTGATTTGATGGAGACAGACGTGAAAGCACAGAGGAACATCTGGAGAAATTTCTGAAACGCAGGTTCAATACCGCTATTACTGGGCGATCGAGAATCTTCCGGAGGGAAGGCCTCAAAATCCCCAGCTTTGCCTGCTGCTGGTGACCAAGATTGAGGTCAAATCGTTCAGACAGAGATGGTGCTCAGTACTCGGTGTCGGAGGGCTGATCAGAGGCTCAAAGTTTTCGGATGACTCAGAGTCGGACTGTGGTCGGGCATGGCAGGGAGAGGTTTCTTCCTTCTCCCATCTGAGTGAGATGTGGGACATTTGAGAGACTTTGAACTTTTTACTGTGCCATGGACTGTTCTTCATCAAGTTATAGTATTGTTGCACTGTTGTAACTATATGTTATAATTATGCTGTTTTGTTAGTTTTTTCAGTCTTGGTCTGTCCTGTGTTTTGTGATATCACACCGGAGGTAATATTGTATCATTTCTTAATGCACGCATTACTAAATGACAAAAAAAGAGGACTGCGTGTCTTCATAATCTATGTATGCAGCCTCATGATAACTGAAATGCTCCCAGTTGTTGCTGTGCTGCTGGAACTTTCTTTTATATGATGCTGATATAATTTTGAAATCTATGTTAATATAATTGTGAAATAGCCTGTAATTAATTATGTGTTAATGAACATAATTCATGACTTTACTAAATAATAAACACATCACAACCTTTCCTTGGAAACAATTTAGAGTTTCAATGTATTTACATTGTCAGTGCTTCAAGTTACAACACAGTTCCAAACTGTAACAATAAACACAGAATGAAAGTTGGTAGTTCACTGTTAATAAACTGCTGACGCCCTCAAGTCAAAACATTTTACTTTTGACGTTGTGCCTATCAGTTGCTTTGACTGCCTGCCTGACATAATTTATCTGTGTTGCTTACAAAACGTGGAAGATTTTCTTTGTTATACTGTATTTTATTTTACCATTCAATTAATAAATATAAACAAAAGTATGTGATTTTTCAGCTTTTGTTCTAAATATTCAGAATATGCACATTACAAAAAAAAACATTTAAGATGTTGAGCAGTTTTCAGGCTATGTAAGAAGTTCCTGCTCAGAGCAATGGTTGGTCTGCACAGTTGTAAGAAAGATTAGATTGAACGTTGTTAAGGATCCCCAATAATGGATGCCACCTTCTTGAGGCACTGCAATTGACAATATCCTTGATGGTGGGGAAGCTAATGCCAATAATGGAACTGGCAGTGTTTTCAGCCCTCTGCAGCTTTTCCCAATCCTATGTATTGGCACCTTCATTCCAAACTATGACGCAACCAATCAGAATGCTCCTGAATCACTGGGTCTGACCCAGTCATGAGCCATCCAGACAGAACATTCCATTAGGGAGCTGTATAATTCAAGGCAAGATGCACTAGGAATGTCCTGGGATGTCTTCTGCAGGGAGATCTCTTCTTCTGGGATATTGGAGAGATCTCATCTGGCAAACTGCTCTCTGCATTGGTCTGATGTAAGAGGGGCGCTGGGGACGAGTTAGGCTATATTCTGTTTTTGCTGGACAGGACATTAGTGGTGAAACTCAAGGTTATTGACTTTTCCAGGTCTGTGAATCCACAGGTGCAATGAAAACTTTACTTGCAGCAGCAACACAGGCACACAGCATCAGATAAGCAGCATTCACATGTAAAACAGAAATATAACGTAAGTTATAGAATGTAGAAAAGTATGGTGCAGGGACAAGCCCTTCAGCCCACGATGCTGTGCTGAATTACTTAATTGTCTCACTAAACCCGTTCCTTCTGCCTACACAATGTCCATCTAAGAAGGTTTATTATTGTTACATACACTGATCAGACAGATCATTTCATTACAACAGTGCATTGAGGCAGTACAAGGGAAAACAATAAGGGAGCACAAAATAAAGTGTTTCAGTTACAGAGAAAGTACAGTGCCAGCAGACAATGAGGTACATTGGCCATGATGAGATAGATAGTGATGTCAAGTCCATCTTATCATTCTGGGAATCATTCAGTCATCGTAAAAAACAGCAGGATAGAAGCTACCCTTGACCCTGGTTTTCAGGAGGTTGTATCTTCTGCCCGGTGGGAGGAGGGAGAAGAGAGAATGACATGCCGTGTCCCGTGCTGAGTGGGGTGAGAAACATAGGGAGGGGGTGGGAGATACGATCAGGGACCAAAAAGCAATGTTTTAAGAGGAGGGAGAAGAGTTCCCTCAATTTCCCCCTCTCCCTTCACCCCAACCCCCTGTGATGTCCAACCCTCCGTGATATCACATAGCTGCCCTACCCAGGCTGTAGGCAGTGAGGTGAAGTTTGGGACAGAAATTTATGGGGTGTGCGCAGAGAATGAAGAGCATCTCAGAACCTCTCTCCATCCAGCACACCGCCTAAGTTCAGCTTAGGGATCGCCACATTCTACAGCAAACAAATTCATCTCTGATTAGTCCAAACATGCCTTCCAGGCATTAGAGGTAAGGTGAGGCAGCTGGAGAGATGAGGGGGTGGGGGAAGTGTCTAGAGGGCTGAGAGGACAAGGCTCAGTGATATGGAGAAGGAGGACACAGTGATTTCCCCTTGGAGGCAGAAAGTGTGCTGTCATGGATGAATGGACAGGCGTAATAGAGCATTGATCAGCAACCAATCTGGACATCGGAAAATTGAGAGGATGAGATTTCAATCAGGTCCACTGCCTGAGTAGAAAAAGGCAGCAGGGGCAAATTAAAGGAAGTCAGGGCAAGTGCTGCGATCATCATCGCAGCATCCATCTTCTGAGTGGACAGAGTCAGAGTGGTGATCTTGAGGCTTTAGCTCTTCAAGGCTTCAGCAGAGAGGTTTCGGACAGAGAAAGCAAACAAAAAGAAAAGCTCTAGGTTAAGTTTTTTTTTTACTATTTTCATCTTGATATCTGTGCAATTAGGACAGTAGGGATGCCAGGCAGGATAGTGGAATACTCCTCCTGTGGGATGTGAAAAGGCCTGGGAGACCTGCAGTGTCCCAGACAATTACAAACTGCGAGAAATGCATCCAGATGCAGCTTCCAACAATCCATGTTAAGGAGTTGGAGCTGGAACTGGATGAACTCCGGATCATTCAAGAGGCTGAAGGGGTGATAGATAGGACATATAGAAAGGTAGTTATATCCATGGTGGACAAAGAAGACCGGGTGATAATCAGGAAGGAGAAAGGGGTTAAGGAGCTAGTACGGAGTACTCCTGTGGCCATCCCCATCAACAGCAGGTTCATCATTTTGGATACTTTTGGGGGCGGGGGGAGGTTGGCCTAACAGAGGAAAGTCAGTGGTCAGGTCTCTGGCATTCAGTCTGCCTCTGTGACTCAGAAAGGATGGAGGGAGAAGAGGCAGCTGTGGTGTTAGGAGGTCCGTTAGTTAGAGGAATGGACAAAAGGTTCTGTGAGCAAGAACGAGATTCCCAGATAGTATGCTGCCTCCCAGGTGCCAAGGCCCAGGACATCTCAGATCGAGTCAGTATTCTTAAGTGGGAAGGTGAACAGCCAGAAGTCATGGTCCATGTAGGTGCCAATAACATGAGTAGGATGAGTGATGAGGTTCTGCAAAGGGAGTTCAGGGAGCTAGGTGCCAAGTTAAAGGGCAGGACGTCCAGGGTTGTAATCTCAGGATTGCTACCTATGCCACATGCTGGTGAGGCAAGAGCTAGGAAGATTACATAGTTTAATACATGGCTAAGAAGTTGGTGTAGGAGGGGAATAAGATTTTTGTATCATTGGGCTCTCTGCCAGGGAAAGTGGGACCTGTACAGGAGGGATGGTTGCACCTGAACTGGAGGAAGACTAATAACCTAGTGAGAAGGCTTTTTAAACTAGACTTGCAGGGGTATAGGAACCAGAGTGCCAGAACAGTTATTGGAGAGGTTGTGGAGGCATATATTGGTAAGACTTCAATGTTAGGAATCAAAAGGTTGAGCATGGTGCAATTAGTGTCCAGAGCTGTATATATTTCAATACAAGAAGTATCGTAGGAAAAGCGGATGATAATGCTGAAGATGAGGTAGCTGGTTTACGAACACATTCAATGGGTAGTGAGGAGAAGCTGTTGATAGGCCAAAATTGCAGTTAACAGGATGAATTGAAATGTAAAAGGTGGATAAAGTCAGAAAGGGTGAATACAGGACTGAAGGTGTTATATTTGAAAGGGCACAGTACATGGAATAAGATAGGTGAACTTGTAGTACTGTTACAGATTGGCAGTCACTGAATCAAGGCTGAAAGAAGATTATATCTGGCAGTTTAATGTCCAAGGATGCACATTGTATCAAAAGTACAGGCAGAGAGGGTGGCATTGCTCTGTTGGTAGAAAATGAAATCAAATCATTAGAAGGAGGTGGCATAGGGTATCATTGTAGATAGAACTAAGGAACTGCAAGGGGTAAAAAGGCGCTGACGGGAGTTGTATACAGATCCCCCAAACAGTAGTAAGGATGCGGTCTACAAATTACAATGGGAGATAGAAAATGGATTGCAAAAGGGCAATGCCACAACAGTCATGGGGGACTTCAATATGCAGATAGTCGGAATTGATTAGAGAGCTTAAGGTAAAAGAACCCTTGGGGTAAGCGATCATAATATGATCGAATTCACTCTAAAATTTGAGAAGGAGATGCTAAAGTCAGATGTATCAGTATTACAATGAAGAGAATTACTAAGGCATGAGAGAAGAGTTGGCCACAACTGACTGGGAAAGAACACTGACAGGTTTGATGGCAGAGTAGCATGACTGGAATTTCTGGAGGCAATTTGGAAGTCACAAGATATATACATCTCAAACGGTATTCCAAAGGCAAGATGATACAATCCTGGCAAACAAGAGAAGTCGAAGCCAACATAAAATTCAAAGAGAGCGCATATAATACAGTAAAAACTAGTGGGAAGTTAAAGGATTGGGAAGCTTTTAAATACCAACAGAAGGTAAATAATAGTCATTAAGAAGGTAAAGAGAAATAGATAGAGTGGTGAGAGTAGCCATTGGACCAATGGAAAACTATGCTGGAAAGGTAGTAAAGGGGCACAAGGAAATGGCAGACGAACTGAATAAGTATTTTGCATTAGTCTTCACCATGGAAGACACCAGCAGTATGATGGAAGTTCCGGGAGTCAGGGGTCATGAAGTGTGTGAAGTTACCATTACTAGAGGGAAAGTTCTTGGGAAACTGAAAGTTCTGAAGGTAGATAAGTCACATGGACCAGATGACGTACACCCCAGGGTTCTGAAAGAGGCAGCTGAACAAATTGTGGAGGAATTAGTAATGATCTTTCAAGCATCACTAGATTCTTCAATGGTTCCAGAAGACTGGAAAATTGCAAATGTATTTCCAGTCTTCAAGAAGGGAAACAGTCAGAAGAACTGAAACTATAGGTCAGTTAGTCTGACCTCAGTGGTTAAAAGATGTTGGAGTCAATTATTAAGGGTCAGGTCTGAAGGTACTTGGAGGCACATTATAAAATAAGCTGTAATCAGCATGGTCTCCTCAAGGGAAAATCTTATCTGACAAATCTGTTGGAGTTCTTTGAAGAAATAACAAGTAGGATAGACAAAGGAAAATCAGTTGATGTTGTGTACTTGGATTTGTAGAAGGCCTTTGACAAGTTGCCACACATGAGGCTGCTTAACAAGCTACAAGCCCATGGTATTACAGGGAAAATTCTAGCCTGGATAAAACAGTGGCTGATTGGCAGGAGGCAAAGAGAGGGAATTAAGGGGGTTTTTCTGGTTGGTTGCCGGTGACTAGTGGTGTTCCATAGGAGTCTGTGTTGGGACCAATTGTTTTTGCGTTATATGTCAATAATTTGGATGATAGAATTGATGGCTTTGTTGTAAAGTTTTCAGATGTAATGAAGATAGGTGCAGGGGCAGGTAGTTTTAAGGAAGTAGAGAGGCTACAGAAGACTAAAGAGTAGAAAATTGGGCATAGAGTAGCAGATGAAATACAGTGTCAGGAATTCTATCATCATGCGCCTTGGTAGAAGAAATGAAAGGGTAGATTATTTTCTAAATAGAGAGAAAATACAAAAAAACTGAGGTGCAAGGGGATTTGGTTCAATTCACTAGAGTTCAGATGAGTTAGGGGTAACCTCAATAAAACCTATTGAATGGTGAAAGGCCTTGATAGAGTGGATGTGGAGAGGATGTTTCCTATGGTGGGAGAATCTAAGACCAGAGGACACAGCCTCAGAACAGAGAGACATCCTTTTGAAACAGAGATGAGGAGGAATTTCTTTAGCCAGAGAGTGGTGAACCTGTGGAATTCTTTGCCACAGGCAGCTATGGAGGCCAAGTTTTTATGTATATTTAAGGCAGAGTTTGATAGATTCTTGATTGGTCAGGGCATGAAGGGATAGAGGGAGAAGGCAGGAGATTGGAGCTGAGAGGAAAATTGGATCAGGCAGGATGAAATGGCGGAGCAGCCTCAATGGGCCAAACAGCTTAATTCCACTCCTATATCTAACTGTCTTATGGTCTTAACTCTTCGGCTAAGTGCAAGGCAGGGCAAAAGGTCAGAGAAAATGGTCAACAACTGCAATGTCCGTGTTCCTCGTCCTCCTCCTCCTCCCTTTACTGGGCATCAGGCACACTGTCCTCTTCCATTCTGGGAGCGAGCATTAAACACGCTGCCATCTCCCCCTCAGAAAACAGGCACTGACCACGCAGTCCTCTCTGCCAATTCTGGTAACAGTCATCAGACACGCCATCTACTGCCCCATCTCTGGGATGCACAGTCCTCCCCCATAAGAGTGTGTGTTTTTCTGTGTGTGCAGAGGGTAGATGTGATCAAAACCGACACACACAGTCCTTGGGTCACACAAGTAGTGAAGTTTCCATGGGGGTGGGTTGAGTGATTGGATGGTGTAGAATCTACACTATCCAATCACACCAGCCCTCACCCCCAGGGATAGATACAGAGTAAAGTTTACTTCACAACATCCCATCACGCACTACTGGGGTCTGATACAAAGTGAAACTCCCTCTACAATGACTCATTGTAGCTTCCCAGGGTCAAACACAGAGTGTAGTTCCTTCTATTCCTGTCACACTCCAGAGAATATGACACCCGGCTGATCAAATAAATCAAGAAGACAGATGGATTCCTTCACCTGTTGGCTTGTTCTTGGATGCACTGAGGGAACTTCTCTGTTTTAGTTCATGTTGTTTGTTGATGAGTTCTTCACCAAGCCTAAACAACGTGGGAAATAAAAGTCAGAGGAAGAAGTTCATCTCCCAGACTGTGTGAGTTCCCTCTCAAGGGCAGGAGGAAAAGATGGCGGCGCGATGCAGCGCGCGTGGCCTCTCCAGTGAATGATATCTATAATCTGTCAAGTAGGATGCCATGCACAATTCTGATTTGATGGAGGCAGACGTGAGAGCACGGAGGAACATCTGGTGAAACTTCTGAAATGCCTTTTTCGCTGCTGCCGCTACTGTATGATCCGAAATCTCCAGAGGGGAAGGCCCCAAATCCTTGGCTTTGCCTGTTGCTTGGCAGCCAGGGCAGAGGTCGAAGCACTCGGCAGAGATGGTGCTTGGTGCTCGGTGCTGCAGGCTCGAAGTTTTCGGATGGACTCAAAGTCAGACTGTGGTCGGGTGCATAGGGCACATCTGGAGCATTACCTTCAGTGTTGGTCTCCCCATACTAGGAATGCTTTGGAGAGGCTGCAAAACAGGTTCACCAGGATGCTGTCTGGACAAGAAAGAGGGTATCGCAGAAAAGAAGGAGTTGGGCAACTTGGTTTGCTTTCTTTGCAGCGATAAAGACTGAGGAGAGACCGAAGAGAAATTTACAAGATGATGAGAGGCATCAGTAATCAGGGTGGAACTATCTAATACGAGATATCATGTATTTAAGGTCAGAGGGATAAGTTCACAGAAGATGTGTGGGGCAAGTTTCCTACACGTAGAACAGTGGGTGCCTGGAATGCATTGCAAGGGGTGGTGGTGGAGACGGAGGCAAATATGATAGATGTGGTTAAAAAAACTATTAGATATGTATATGAATGTGCAGAGAATGGAGGGATATGGATACTGTTTAGCAAGAAGGGATTAGTTTAGTGAAGCATTTAATTTAGTTCAGTACAACACTGAAGTTTGAAGTTGTATAAGACATTGGTGAGGCTTATTAAGACGTATGGCGTTCAGCTTTGGCCACCTACCTACAGGAAAGATGTAAGCAAGGTTGAAAGAGTGTAGAGAAAATTTACAAGAATGTTGCCGGGTCTGGAGAACCTGAGTTATAAGAACAGATTGAATAGATTAGGACTTTATACTTCAGAATGTAGAAGATTGAGAGGAGATTTGATACAGGTATACAAAATGATAAGGGGTATAGATAGGGTAAATGTAAGCAGGCTTTTTCCACTGAGATTGGATGGAACTACAACCAGAGGTCATGGGTTAAAGGTGAAAGATGAGACATTTAAGGGGAACATGAGAGGAAAACTTCTTCTTAACTCAGAGGGTCATGGGAGTGTGGAATGAACTGCCAGCACAAGAGGTGCATACGAGCTCAATTTCAATGTTTAAGTAAAGTTTGAATAGGTACATGGATAGTAGGGATATGGAGGGCAATGGTCTCTCTGTAGGTCAGTGGGAGTATGCACTTTAAATGGTTTTGGCATGGACTAGATGGGCCGAAGGGTCTCTTTCTGTGCTGTACTTCTCTATGGCTCATGGGCTGAAGGGCCTGTTCCTGTTCAATATCCCCCAAAAAAGAAACTGGGATTGAATTATCCAATGATTCAACATAGCCTGAGGCAGGAAATTCTGCCCTACTATCTTATAACCAGAGGATGGTAACTCATTTAAAACCAGCCTGCTTTGTCGCACCATTGTCTGCCTCTGCATTTATATATTCCCCGAATGCCCCTCCGCATGCGACAGCGCTCACCATCGGCACCTCCCCTCCAATGGAGAGGGCCCATTGAGGTGCAAGGGGGAGGGTCTAAATCCAGGGGTGATTGAGGAGATGACTGAACAGAGTGAAAGATCTAGGCCAAGTCTCATCTAAGAATTCGAGTCACAGGAACAGCTTCTGAGACGGCTGCAGACAGGGCAGGCCTCTCCTCCCGCCTCATTCCCAGACAGACAGCTGGTATGGATGTCCCGTACCAATCAAGATTACTGGGCCTCCTCCTAACTCGCCAGAGGAACGGAGGCATTGCAGAGGCAACTGAGGGAGCACCAGCTGAAAGCTGCACCAAGAGCAGAGGGTCATGAGGGGGCAATTCCATGGCAAGAAACAGGGAGCTCAGTGTACGACTGATGTGGGATGGGGAACCAGAGTCAGCCGAGTCTATAGGTATGGTGCAGTACAAGGCTTCTCCAATGCCTCTTTCTACCCTAACTGACCCTGTGTGGATTTTCATTGGATGGGTGGAGATGAGCTTTGAAATGGGGGTGGAGAGGGGAGCAGGAACAATTGTGCTGATGCAGAACGGAGATCTAGTGAGAAGTGGGAGGGAAAAGGAGCACTATTGGGGATCATCATCATAGCTTGTCACACCAGACAGCCAGCCACTCTAGTGTTGTTTGGCTGATGTTGAGCAGGACAGTGTCAGCTAAATCAGGTGAAGTGGGCAGTTGCGCAGAATGTGCTCAATGTTCTGCACCCTTTCGCCACACTCACAGGATTCGCTGGTCTTTAAACCCCACTTCACCATATTGTCTCCCATCCTACAAACTCCCGCTCTCGCTCTGTTGAGAGTGCACCACTTCCGTCTGTCAAGCCCCGTCAGGTAACATTTCTGTGGGGTCTTGCACTGTATTGTTCGGTGGGGTTCTGGCTTCTGTTTGTTGCCAGAGGTCAATCCTGTATGCTTGGGGGGATGTTCCGTGCGGTAGTCCCTCCACTGTAGCAAAGCTTTTCCTCGACTTTAGGCGGTTGGAAACTGGCACATGATGATTTAGTGGGTGCAGTGGATCCGAGTTCTGTTTACCTTTTTCAATTTTTGTTGTAGTATTGGGGATGAAGGGGAGAGATGGAGCAGGAGGGGAATGAAGGGGAGAGGCAGCAAGAAGGTGGGATAGAGAGGGGAGGGAGATTATCTGCATAAAACAAAAGTGATTGTTTGGAGGAAACAGCCTTGCTTTGAGTCTCAGGATTGAGTGGGCTTGTAGGTTTCCCACCCCTACCACAGTGCCCCTCCCTCATCCCTGTCCCTTACACTGTGCTTCCACTCTGTAATTCCTGCAGTGCCCCCTTCCGCTTCCTCCCTTCCACTTGGCTGCATCTCCCGTAGGGGCAAGCACTGCGTAATACTCCCTCTCTCCCAATATACAGTGAAGGAGGGGTGAGGGTAGGAAGTGGCCATTTCTTCCCCCTCCCACTCCCTCCCATGCCCAAGGAGATTGGAGAGAAGTGGGTTGAAATCGAGGCGGCAGGGATAACCAGCACTGTGTGAAACAAGATATATAAAGCATGTGGGGCCCATGTCTTCTCAACAAAAATAAAAAATAAAACAAAAATGAAGGTATGGGCCATATCAAAGTGACAGTGTGTGGAGAAGCTGGATCTCCATTAAGAGAACAATAAACACAAGAAAGGAAATTGTCCCATTGCCCACAAACTGACACCCTCACATGGAACATAGAACAGTACAGCACAGTACAGGCCTTGCAGCTACGACACTGCACTGAAGTTTTAACCTTATCCAAGATCAATTTCACCCTTTCCTCCTACATAACCCTCAGTTTTTCTTTCATCTACCTCTACCAGCACCCCGGCAGTGCATTCCATGCATTTGTCATTGTGAGAAAAAAAAAATCTGCTATTATGCTTTGCAACTTCAGAAACTAATCGAAAGAAAAACACGGGAGCCAGGATAATATGTCTACTTAGTTTTTCTTTAGTGAGCCGCTCACCCATGACGTGGTGGTGTAATGATGTATCGCCATTCACTTACTTCTTACATATGACCGATAACAAATTTTGCGAATGACTGCTTAATCAGACAATATATTTACATTATTCAAATATTACTGAAACATTACACCACACTCCTCCCTGCTTAGCTAAAAACTGCCCCTCGAGATAGAATGTATCTCAACTCACGTATGCAACATGTTGCACTCTCGTCATCTTATACTTCTACTTTACTTTATACTTTATTGTCGCCAAACATATGGTACTAGAACGTACAATCATCACAGCGATATTTGATTCTGCGCTTCACACTCCCTGGATTAGAAATATTAATTATTAAAGATATTAAAAATAGTTAAAATTAGTAAATCTTAAAAATTTAAATTATAAATCATAAATAGAAAATAGGAAAATGAGAAGTAAGGTAGTGCAAAAAAACCGAGAGGCAGGTCGGGATATTTGGAGGGTACGGCCCTGATCTGGGTCAGGATAGCAGAGACTTGTGGCCGTGAAACAATCTCCGGATCCTGGGCCTCTTTCGTGTGGTTGTAGGAGTTGACTCTGGGACTGCAAGAAGTGGTTCTGACAGCCTTGGACACCTTTCTTCTCTAACAAGGCTCTCCTCAACTGATCAATGTGCCATCTCCAAATGACATCAGATGTGATCTCCACTGTGTAGAAGAGTGGTCCAGTTCTGTCCTAAATCATTACAAATCCCCACTTTTGATCACCTCTGTAGACCTTTGCCAGTACTGCTTGTGCCCGAGTGAATAATCAAGTCTCCTTGTTTGAGGAACCCTCAGCTGTTTGTCCTGCATAATTGTTCTGAGATTGGGTCTGAGGAGAACCAAGCACGAGTGGAAAGAACGGCCCAGGAACAGCACAGCTGGTGAGTTGTGAGCTGTGGAGGTGCTGCATTGTGATATGCTATGAGAAAATTGGCAAGCTTCTGATTCAGTGTGAGCATAGTGTGTTCTGCCGCCATTGCTCATAGTGTCTTCTTTAGACTCTGAACAAACCTTTCTGTCAAACCATTTGTAGCTGGGTAGTATGGTACAAATGTAATATGTCTTATTCCATTCATTTCAACAAATAACTGAAAGTGTTCTGCATCAAAGTGGTCCATTTTCACTAAGTGTTCTGGAATACCAGACCTCGAGAAGAGGCATCTCAACACATCAATAGTATGCAAGGCTGCAGGGGAGACAATTAGCAACACTTTTGGGCACATTATTGATGCATCCAACACTATCAAGAAATTTACCCCCATGAATGGTCTGGCAAAATCCACATGAATCCTCTGCCAGGGTAATGCAGGCCTTTCCCACAAATTGAAAGGTATTGCTCTTGGTATCTTCTGAACATGTTGGCGTCCATAACAGTGCATAGCAAGCTGCTCAATTTGTTGGTCCCTGGCCACCAGACAAAGTTCTGAGACAATGCTTTCATTTGTACCACACCTATATGAGTAGCATGTAGCTCCTCTAGCACATTTGCTCTGAGCTTGGATGGAACAACAGTTCTCAATCCCCACATAAGGCAACCCCTGTCGACGGCAAGTTCATCTCAGCACTTGTACAAGTGGGTGAACCAGAACTCCTAATGCACATTTCAGCCATTTTGGGTTGTCTTGTAGACTTCTGGATTCCATTTGGATCATATCTACCATGACAGAGAGACTTTTGATTTGCATTAGGCAGAATACATCAAGAAGAGAGTCCGATTTGGTAAATGTTTCAGATGTTTACTTTTCCCAGGGAAAGTGGGACAACCCATCAACATCTCCATGATTAGTTGTCCTCTTGAATTCAATCTTGTAATTGTGTCATCCAGGAAACAGAGCCAATCTCTGCATTCATGCTGCTGCTGTTAGTGGAGCACCCTTCTGTGGATTGAAAATGGACACCAGTGGTTGATGATCAATAATGAGGGTAAACTCTTTCCCATACAGGCACTGGTTGAAATGAATTACACTCCAAATCAGACTCAAGGCCTCTCTGTCAATCCATGCATAATTTTTCTCTGCAGCTGTAAGGGAATGACCTTGGCCTTTGGATATCCAGTACTGGTTGAATCTTCTCAGCACACTTTTGTGTTGTTGGTGTGACCACAGTAAGTGGCTTAAAGAATTCACACTTCTTACATGCTCTGAGTACATAATCGTCTAAGCTTCTTAAAAATGTCTTCAGATTTTGGGAATTCAAAGCAGTGATAAATAATTGCAACAATTATTCAAATTTATTTTAAGCTACAAATAAAACTATATCTTTATTTAATTACAATAAAAACAATCTTCATCAATAATTTTTAGAGTGTACATTAGTCTAGCTCCTCGCTGCTTCACTGCTTTTTCAATGAGATGGATGGGCTTGATGCAGTGATATAAGCTTCACAACATTGGGCTGAATGCCAGTCAGAGTCTGATGATCCTCACATTCAGTAAGTTGCAGTCTGTTTCATTGCTTTGAAAGAAGTTGGGTGGCTGCACTGAAACTGCACTCCACTAAATATGATATTGGAAAGGCAATAAAGAGCACCTTGACCTTTTTGCACTGCGCAGGATAGCATTCAGAGATCTCCTTCTGCAACCAAAAGTATTGACATGATTTTTTGAACCTCAACTTCAGCCTTATCATTTTGTAGTGTGATCAGTTCTTCTTCCATCCTTCCTGTTAATTTCTCATGATTAGTGTTCAGGAATGGATTTGTTACCCATTCTGGAATTTGCATCAAGAGAAGATCCTGAAATCTCTCTGACATGTCTTTATACAGCTCACCCAAATGGGCACAGTATACTTGAAGATCATCATCCAGTATCATCTTTCTCTTCCAACTCAAAGAGGCTCAGAAGTTGGAAAAAAAATCATGACTGCCGATGTTGCACCTAAATAGGTTTAACTGTTTCTAGTGCCTCCGCAAATAACAACACTTGAACCATACTTTCATCTTTGATGAAGCAAATGTAACCAAGAGCAAATATTCGTTGCCTGGCAAAGTTGACTCATCCAATTGCAGAGCAAATTCTGTTGCTCTAAGTATGTTGCACAATATGACTTCCATATTCTCAGACATTTCATCTATTCATCTTTGAACATAGTTGTCGCTGAACGAATCTGCTTTATTTATTTGGTTTGGTGATGTGTGTAAAACCGTAGTCAGAATCTTGCTTACTGCTGGAAGAATCAGTTCTACTAACAATTGTATGAGGCTTTCCAGTGTTAGAAATGAACAATGAAATGTTGTACGAAGCACACAGACCATCACTGTTTTGTTCTGAAGTCTTGCAAGCATGTTTTGAAGTGCTTTCTATTTCTGAAAATTTTCACAAATTGATTGAAAATAAGCCAAATTCTTCTTTGCTCCATCAGAGTGTATTCTCTTCAAATGAGTCTAGATGATTTAATTGCCTCATTTGGGGGGAAAAAATTTTTTCACACAACAGATACATTGGCTTCTGTCGCTTGCTTGGTGCTGGTATAAACCCATATTTCAGATACACCACACTATACTGTCTACACTTCTTCATTTGTTCTACTTCTGCAATTCTTATTATGGATTAACAACTACGATTAATAGCCTATTGTTTAAGTCTAACAACGAGTACTGTAATCAATAAAGTGAAAAATTATGACATCATCATAGCTCATACAAAACCTGACACTCTGCCTGAAGATACATAAAGTGGAGCAACAATATCTTGGTTTAGCTGTGGGCTAGAGAAATGCAGTCAAGACCATTTGAATAATAGCAGGGAATTTCAATAAGTGTGATATTGATTGTGGGGAGCAAGGACATGGCAGACCAATTGAATAATTACTTTGGTTCTGTCTTCACTAGGAAGGACATAAATAATCTTCCAGAAATAGTAGGGGACAGAGGGTCCAGTGAGATGGAGGAACTGAGCGAAATACATGTTAGTAGGGAAGTGGTGTTAGGTAAATTGAAGGGATTGAAGGCAGATAAATCCCCAGGGCCAGATGGTCTGCATCCCAGGGTGCTTAGGGAAGTAGCCCAAGAAATAGTGGATGCATTAGTGATAATTTTTCAAAACTCGTTAGATTCTGGACTAGTCCTGAGGATTGGAGGGTGGCTAATGTAACTCCACTTTTTAAAAAAGGAGGGAGAGAGAAACCGGGGAATTATAGACTGGTTAGCCTAACGTCGGTGGTGGGGAAACTGCTGGAGTCAGTTATCAAGGATGTGATAACAGCACATTTGGAAAGCGGTGAAATGATCGGACAAAGTCAGCATGGATTTGTGAAAGGAAAATCATGTCTGACGAATCTCATAGAATTTTTTGAGGATGTAACTAGTAGAGTGGATAGGGGAGAACCAGTGGATGTGGTATATTTGGATTTTCAGAAGGCTTTTGACAAGGTCCCACACAGGAGATTAGTGTGCAAACTTAAAGCACACGGTATTGGGGGTAAGGTATTGGTGTGGGTGGAGAGTTGGTTAGCAGACAGGAAGCAAAGAGTGGGAATAAACGGGACCTTTTCAGAATGGCAGGCGGTGACTAGTGGGGTACCGCAAGGCTCAGTGCTGGGACCCCAGTTGTTTACAATATATATTAATGACTTGGATGAGGGAATTAAATGCAGCATCTCCAAGTTTGCAGATGACACGAAGCTGGGTGGCAGTGTTAGCTGTGAGGAGGATGCTAAGAGGATGCAGGGTGACTTGGATAGGTTGGGTGAGTGGGCAAATTCATGGCAGATGCAATTTAATGTGGATAAATGTGAAGTTATCCACTTTGGTGGCAAAAATAGGAAAACAGATTATTATCTGAATGGTGGCCGATTAGGAAAAGGGGAGGTGCAACGAGACCTGGGTGTCATTATACACCAGTCATTCAAAGTGGGCATGCAGGTACAGCAGGCGGTGAAAAAGGCGAATGGTATGCTGGCATTTATAGCGAGAGGATTCGAGTACAGGAGCAGGGAGGTACTACTGCAGTTGTACAGGCCTTGGTGAGACCACACCTGGAGTATTGTGTGCAGTTTTGGTCCCCTAATCTGAGGAAAGACATCCTTGCCATAGAGGGAGTACAAAGAAGGTTCACCAGATTGATTCCTGGGATGGCAGGACTTTCATATGATGAAAGACTGGATGAACTGGGCTTGTACTCGTTGGAATTTAGAACATTGAGGGGGGATCTGATTGAAACGTATAAGATCCTAAAGGGATTGGACAGGCTAGATGCAGGAAGATTGTTCCCGATGTTGGGGAAGTCCAGAACGAGGAGTAACAGTTTGAGGATAGAGGGGAAGCCTTTTAGGACCGAGATTAGGAAAAACTACTTCACACAGAGAGTGGTGAATCTGTGGAATTCTCTGCCACAGGAAACAGTTGAGGCCAGTTCATTGGCTATATTTAAGAGGGAGTTAGATATGGCCCTTGTGGCTATGGGGGTCAGTGGGTATGGAGGGAAGGCTGGGGCGGGGTTCTGAGTTGGATGATCAGCCATGATCATAATAAATGGCGATGCAGGCTCGAAGGGCCGAATGGCCTACTCCTGCACCTATTTTCTATGTTTCTATGTTTCTATGATATGTTTGGTAGATGCAGAATCTGTAAAGTAGCCTCACGATAAGTAATTTTTAAGTAGTGAGTAGATTATCTGACAAGAAGAAATGAAGTCAGCCAGTTGGAAACGATATCAGTGTTGAAGCATTTCTGTTGTTCTTGAACATAATAGAATTATGAATATGAAGATTTGGAAAAAGGAAAAGATAAACAAGGAATGGAAATTTCTAAAAGGAGAAAAGTTATTCTATTGAGCTCTAACTTAGCAAAAGAGATAAGTACAGTTATATGACAGTTAAGCTACCAAGAGACGTTGGACTGTTTATCCAAACAAGAGTTTGAATCCCACCATGGCATCCAAGGAATATAAACTGAATTAAATAAAATATATTAAAAAATATATTTATGGTTACCATTAAAATTGCTATAAATAGATTTTTGAAATCCTAGCTAGTTCACCGCTGTTCTTCAGGGAAGGAATATGCCATTCTTACTGAGACTTACCCAAAGATTTCATCACATCTACCAAATTTAACTACACTCCTGAAGTACTCCCAAAGCTAAAACTCCTTGGAAATCAAGTACCATATAATAAAAGAAGACAGAGAATTTATAGAAGATACTGGGATAGCGGCACTAAAGGAAGTCTAATGAAGTACATAAAAGTCCAGTACTGAATATAAAGTGTGATTTAGGAAAGCAAAGAATAAGCATTAAATAAAACAGAAAATAAAAATCAAGGATAAACCAAAAGATATAGAATATAAGAAACAAAACCAGAAGTAGGCCATTTGGTCTCTCTCGCCAATTCCATTTTTCAATAAGATCTTTTACATCTGCCCTGCCCTACTTTGTTGTACTGATAACGATTGTTAGATTACCATATCTAAAAATCCAGAGATATGCATGTCATTTTTATAAATACATAAATGCAAATTAACAATTGTAGCACCGCTTATAACTGTAGTGTAACTAAGTCCTCATATGTAAAAATCTTTAACATACAATTCTACGCCACCTCACCATAGTTACACTGCTCACTTTGGGTGGCAATTTTTTTTTAGATAGTACATAATTTGAATTTCATTTTTTTAATTAAACAAGTGACTCTGTAAATGTATGTAATATACAATTATTACACCCAAATTCAAAAAGTTATATAATTTTTATAAACAATTTGCAATAGGGTTTAATCATTGGGAAAACATGACTTTTTTTTGGGAAGTTCAGTACTTCACAAAATTGTTAAAATTACAAAATGAAAAATGGGATTCATTTAAAACTCAATACCTAAGAAGAGTACTATAACAATGTTTTATCAGCCTTGATACAGAACCATCTCATTTTTAAAGGATGTCAAGTGATGGCAGCTGGCAAGCCATAAGGCTGTCTGTACACGGTCTCTTTGAAAAAGAACAGTGAAAGAACTGCTCATTGGCTTTCTATTCACAAAAAAAAAGATTTAACAATACCAAACCAAGAGGTCTTGTGGATAATGGGAAATACAATGCTACTAGGTCTGATTATTTTATCCAATAATTTTGTTATCTCTTAAATAATAGTCCTTTTCCACAGAGATGATGTGGTGGGAAATAGGCAACTACTTTTTAGAAAGGGGGAAAAGTACCTTATCTGTATCAATTTTGCAATTCTGTTGAACAAAGATATTCTTTAAACTTACCCTATTCACTGCTGGATATGCAATTATCCTCAATTCATAGTCTAGACATAACTGTTTCAGACCATTTTAAGACCCTTGCAACAAGCGTACAGCTTCAAGCAAGTGAGGTTAAATTTGGACTCGATAAATTAGCAAAGAACATAATAAAAGGAGAAATAAAAAGAACTTCAGCCTCAATACCTTCAATTTGAGGTTAAATTAGATTTCTTTGCATGTCAATTGAATAAGATTAATGAATTTTAGCAGCTGTCAACATCATAACAAAATAAAAATACAATTCATCCTTATCTCTTTGCCTCCATCTGCTGCCTTGTTATTTACCTTCCTGGATTTACTATGCAGATCTAAATAAGGCACATCAAGGAAGGCTTACAGAACAATAGCTTCTTAAGCTTCACATCAAGGTATTTGAAACCACAGTACTGAAAGCAGTGCCATCAAAGACGTATCTTTAATGAACTTCCCTATCGAGGACAGTTGATATTTAATACAACAAAGAAAGGTGTACAAATTAGAACAAGGCAGAAAGAAAATGCTTATGAGTCCTGATGAGATTAACACTTTGGAGAAACTCAGCAAGTACCATGTGCCAACCAGGAAGGGGGCGGGTTGGTGAGAGAGGGGTGACATGTTGCAGGGGGATGGGGAAAAGAGGGAGCGTTGTGGGGCACATCATCAGTGCATCTAGAGTTAATGCGGTTCATTCGGACAAAAGAAAAAAGCTTCCATTTAGACAATCCATGTTGTCGATGCACAGCAAGTTGTCTGACAAGGTCAGAGGGTCAGAAAAGGGTTCAACAAGTTGCTTCAAAAGGCCTCCAAAGTTTAGTTGCTAGTCACAACTAAGTGAACACTTGATCAAACAAGGCAAGCATGTTAGGTACCTATAGATCGCATCATTATCACAATCAACAGCTTGGTTGAAATTACTGTCTTTATCACAGTAGTTCTGGTCTTATTATCTTTAGTAAATAAAAAAATTAGCGGCAATTTCATGGCATACAACTTAATTTATGATGACAGCTTGCAACATTTGTTCCTTTATTTCAGGTTTTGGTTCTTCTAGGAGCAATCCACGACTTCATATGAAAACATCTCCTGTCCGCCTGCTAAAAACAATTGCACTGTATGCCCTCTTTTATTTGAAGTGATTTCTTCCTTGGAGTATAGCTGAGAACTGAGCAATTTAGCTTTTAATGCTGCTAGACAAGCACCTACACTGTTGGCATTTTGAAAAAATATCTATAATATGTTTATATAGTTTTTATTCATTTACTCCAAGTTTGTCAAACAGCTGCCTTGATATATTTAAAATCTAAAATGTTGCTGCATTTCTCAGAACAAACAAACAAGACAGACATTTTTCTTAAGTGATTTTGTTCAATCCATCACCTGCTTTACATTCACCTATATAGTTCTTTTAACGCATTTTATTCACTCATGTCTTACTGTGTAACATTCCTTGAGCATGTAATGTGGGTCATCAGCTCTAAACTTAAATGGACATGTTGCAGGCTTGAGTGCCTGGAAATCATCCTGCAGGCTCAGCAGATGATGAAACTGAGGTATACAGCGTGTGGCAGCCCCACATGGCAACCATTAGCTTCTAGGCATGTCAGATTTCTGATTTACCCTACGGTCAATGACAGAAAGCACCTTCCCGTTTTTACTTGCCTCCAAATACAAACTGTTTCTCCCCCACCTATACACCTTCAGAAAAAAATTCAATCTTGCAGAAACAATGGCCATTACAGAAACATCTCAGAATCACAGTATTAAAATCACTGTTGTCTTTTTTTTGCTAGAATTCTTTCCAAATGGGCAATGTTCCAAGCTCATTTACAACCACAAGAGACTCTGGCCTTCCCTTGTTTAATGAAATGACAAAACAACAGATTTGCATATGTAAAAAACAGGTGTTGTAACAGGTTTGACTCCTCTTGACCTAACTCATGTAGGAGAAGTCTATCAGCAACAGCTGTCCCCAAGGTGTCTGGGGTCTGATGAGCTCTCAAAACTCTGCCATCTGTGCCACTATTTGCTGAAAAGTGACAGTTTAGATTGAAAACAGAAAAAATATATATACTTTACCAGATTTTTTTACACATTTTACAAACTACTACAGCAAAGGAGGTTTCACAGGAATTTGCTATTTATAGAATCTTTTTAATTAATTTCTGCTGGAAAGTGGCCAGAGTTTAATCTAATGTAGTATTTGCCAAAATTAGAGGTCTGAGAAACACACAGAAAAGCAGACTTCAGGAACAAACCTGAGTCTGTGTATGACCCCAGATGAGTGTTGTGACTTGTCTGGAGCTATGCTAGCAGAAGGTAGCACCATATGCCCAAGCCCCAAGCTGGATGCTCTTTCCACAGAATAACGTGCTTGTCATAAGCTGTTAAAGTCACAATTCTGTGTTTCCTCAAATAGGTTTTGCAAGTAGTTTCATAAAGAAAACTGAACTATAATACATATATAACAATGACAAGTACACTAATTTTACTACAAAGAGAATGTTTTTATCTAGAACATGTAGTATATAAACAAAATAAGATCCTGGCACATTGATACATTTAAAAATTACATTACTTTTTTCGAATGTTCTGAATTCCTATAGCTTCAATTTATTCAAAGGAACCAGAGTAAAATATTATTATTCCTCACAAATATTACTAGCTGGAAACTGCCACCCAACGGAAAAAGTAGACTAATCTAAAGTTCCAAATATTATCCTTCAATCTAAAATTTGTACGCTCTCCTCGTGAATGCTGTGGATTTCCTCTGGTGCTCCAATGTCCTCCTGCAATCCAAAGACATACCTGTTGACAGGTTAATTGGTCATTGTAAATTGACCCATGATCAGGCCAGGATTAAATTGGGAGTACTGGGCAGCTCAAAGGGCCAGAAGGACCTATTCCATGTTGTATCTCAATAAATAAATTAATTACTAAATCATAGTTTACAGATTACAATCTTAAAAAAATAAATTGCAAATAAAATTATACTGCAATCCTTTAAAAGAACCGAGCAAAATGAATAACTTCATAATGTGGCATCAGATGTGGTTCAGCTGATATCCCACTTGCTGAGTCAGAAAGTTATGGCTTAAAATTCCAGAAGCGAGATGTGAGTTCAAAAATTTAGGCTAATGCTTCAGTGAGGTGCTCAGGGGGTGTTCTATTGTCAGATATATCATCCTTCAGTTGAGACACTAAACCATTGTCTTGAAATCTCTTGGATGGCAATAAGAGATCTCAATCAACATCACTTAGATTTAAAACTGGACATCATCACAACGCTGTTAGTAAATGGCAAAGACAAACTGGCTGATGGACTTCCTAAAATATCACATCTCCAAAGTATTTCATTGACTATAAAGATACACAGGACATGCATTCAAAGATCTGGCCTTGATCCCTGTTGAGTACAAATATTTTACTCTTCTGATAATGACATAACACATCCAATGAAAACTCCTTTCGTTACAAGTATTGTGAATCAAATAATTTCAGTATTTTAGTTCAGAAGTCATGCTCCAGCACAGAATATTCTGGAATACGTGAAGCTAGAAACAGTTACACCAAACGAAACAATGTTCCACCTGTTTAAGTCCCTTCACCTGACGTGCTTTGGCTCATTCAAGCCAACAGTACAGATGGTACTAGTTATAATTTCACTATAAGCCATAGCCTAGAAATATAACTAGTCTATTGTATAAAAATTTCACTAATAAACAAAACACAGTCTGATACAGTGCATCAGAATAACACAATACATGTCTCCAATGTCCCAATGGCAGGAATATTTTATACCCGTAATTTTAGTCATTCAATTTCATTAGAATTTCATAACATATTCTTTCATAGCATATTCACTCTTACAGTTGTCATGTTAAATGCACTGTGATGGTATTGGCTTTGCTATCCACACAGTTCTAAACTCAAACAAAGACCTTGAGCCTGATCAGATATAAATAGCCACGAGTACTCTCACTAAAGGGAGATGATACCGTAACTATCCAATCTTCAAAGACTGGTTTACTTCCCTGTATATTCGCCATGGTTAATTTTAGCTGCCACTACCCACTATTTGACTTGTGGTTTACCCCTCCCTACCAAGGAGAAGATACTTCCAGCTAAAAAAGTAGTTTAAACATACTTCATTTATCTTCAGTGGTACATATTTAAATTCAAACAACATTCTTAAAACACATTTAAACCACTTCTAAAACACAAATGGTTTCCAAAACACAGGTACAATTCTTACAAAATAAGACATACTGTACCAATAATGCAGATGAATGAATCATCTGCAGCAAAAACTGAAACCAGAGGAATAGAAGCTGGTCACCTGTACTCCTATAATTCTTTTTGATGTTCTTTAACAACCCTTTTTTTCCACCACTTGGGTTGACGCCACAGGTATATGATATTTCTTCAGATACCCTTTTAACACAAATGGTCTAAAAGCATTTTGGAGACATAGATCTTCTTTTAAAGTTCACAGTTCACAATTAATGCTGTAAATCTAACTTCTTTGAGTACATAAATCTTTCAACTATAAACACCTCAATTATTTGATATGCTAAATGATATTATCCATCCAGTTCTGCAAGCTTCTTTAAACTAAGCAACTTAGAGTCAGCTTGTCTGTTGGAAACAAGCCAAATGTAACAACCCCTTGTCTTATACTACATCACAAGCAGTAATAAACCAGATGTAGTAAGCTAAATCTTACTTCTCACAGAGAGAGCGTCTACTATCTACAGAGCTTGTTTGCAAAGCTGTTCTATTGACAGTACTTGTTTTAACTTCAAGCTGATTACTGCTTTCCATTTATATTTTAAGAACTGAAGAGTGACTTCTATATACAAACAGGAGACAAACAACTGTTAGTTGGAAGTTTACTTACAATTGTTTATGATCTTACAAGGTGTAACTGCTGTGTTTATAAAGCAAGATTAGCAGACAACCGAAAGGCTTACTAGCCAGGAATGAATATCCGGAACAGCACACAACCTTTAGAAAGATGCCTAGATCATGGACAAGATGAAGAGCAGATTCACAAAGCAAATCAAGGCAAGATTTCAATGGTGAGAAAAAGTAGTAGCTCTTTCCATTCAAACAAAAGATTAACATAGGGATTCGTGGAAATAATCAAATGATGGCTAGATTTATGAAGCAAAACAGAAAAAAAATACAAATTCTAGTATTTGTTCTCACCTTCAATGTTCTTAATTGTGCTTCTTCCTGCTTTGTCATTGATCACAGTTTCCACCCTGAGTTCACTTTTCTCTCCAATCCACTCAACATTTTTTTTTACTGAAAGTGAGATTAAAATTATGACAAGTTTTCTGCGTTAAAATAAGAAAATGTCTATTTCCAGTGTTCATTCAGCATCTGGAAAATATAATGTTATTATAATTTAAGAAACACAAGAAGTCATTATTTTTTGAAGCTAGTAAAACACAGAATTATTTTTCAACACAGCAACAGAAAGAAAATTACAGCAGCTTTTAAAAAAGTGTACAGATGATTACATTAAGAAAAAAAGAAATTTAAGGAACGGAAGAGAAGACTAGAATATAAAAGCAAGGATATAATGCTGATGCTTAATATGGCATTGGTCAGACTGTATCTGGAGTATTGTGAGCTGCTTTGGGACCCTTATCTAAGAAAAGATGTGCTGGCCTTGGACAGGGTCCAGGGGCAGCTCAGTATAATTATAGCAGGAACGAAAGGGTTAACATATGAGGAGTGTTTGGTGGTTTGGGGGCTGTATTCACTGTAGTTTAGAAGAATGAGAGAGGGATCTCATTGAAACCTATTAAGTATTGAATGGCTTGGATACAGTGGACTTGGAGAAGATGCTTCCTATAGTGGGGGAGTCTAGGACCAGAGGGTACAGCCTCAGAACATTGGGACGTCCATTTAGAAATGAAACAAGAATAAAGTTCTTTAGCCAGAGGGTGATGAATCTGTGAAATTCACTGCAACAGATGGTTGCAAAGGCCACATTGGTGGTTATACCAGTGGGTGGGAGGAGAAGATGGTGACGCGTCGCAGCTCTCGGGTAAAATGATATCCTATCTGTTAAATAGGGGCCGTGGACAATTCCGATTTGATGGAGACAGACGTGAGAAGCACAGAGGAACATCTGGAGAAATTTCTGAAATGCCCGGTTCGCTGCCACTACTACTGTGCGACTGAGAATCTCCGGAGGGAAGGCCCCAAAATCCCCGGCTTCGCCTGCTGCTGGCTACCGAGGCTGGGGTCGAAGCGTTCGGCAGAGATGGTGCTCAGTACTCGGTGTTGGAGGGCTGATCAGAGCTTGAAGTTTTCGGACGACTCAGAGTCGAACTGTGGTCGGGCATGGCAGGGAGAGTTTTCTTCCTTCTCCCGTCTGCATGGACTTTCCAGAGACTTTGAACTTTTTTGCTGTGCCATGGCCTGTTCCTCATCAAGTTATGGTATTGTTGTACTGTTGTAACTATATGTTATAATTATGTGGTTTTTGTCAGTTTTTCAGTCTTGATCTGTCATGTGTTTCTGTGATATCACTTTTCTTGTATCTTGCATCATTTTGTATTACTTTTGCATTTGCATGCATTACTAAATGACAATAAAAGAGGACTGCATGTTCTCGTAATCTAATCTTTAAAACAGAGCTTGATATGTTCTTGATTAGTCAGGGCATCAAAGGTTATCGGGAAAAGGTAAGAGAATGGGGCTAACAAGGATCAGGAATCAACCATGATGGAATGGCAAAGCAGATTCAATGGACCGAATGGCTTAATTCTGTTCCTATGTTTTATGGTCTTAGGTCTAAGAGCAAAGAAATAAGAGATGAACCACGTAGATAACATTTAACAGCAAAGAGCAAAGTGGTCTCTTTTTATACTACAAAATTTTGTATCACAGTTTTAATTCAGAGTATGGGATGAGAATGTGGTTGGAAGTCCTTGTCTATTTTAACCTTCAAGACAAATCAATATTGACAATACAGGAAGCAGCTCTAGAGGACCTACCCAATTAATGTTAAGAAGCCCAATGACAACCTAACATCTTTCTTTAAAAACATACCAAGGTCCCCAGAGGGCTTAGCAAAGAACTAATGCCTGGATCTTAAAAAAAAATTGAATAGGGAAAATGGATCCCGGATTCAGGAAGCCTAAATTGTTGCAAAGAAAATTAGATGCTGGATTTTCCAGCCGTTTTGCGTAGACAGATAAAGGAGGTGTTTTGTGAGCTCAACATAGAAAATAGAACAGTACTTTGGCCCACAATGTCCATGCTGAATTAAACTCTTCTGCGTGTTTATAATCTAAGTCCCTCCATTCTCTGCATATTCAGATGACTATCTAATAGCCTCTTAAATGCCAGTATTATATCTGTTTCCACCACTACCTCTGGTTCCAGACAAACTACCATTCTCCATGTTAAAAAACTTCCCCAGCATATTTTCTTTAAACCTTAAATGCATGTCCTCTGGTACTTGGCATTTCTACCATGGTGAAAAGCTTCGGACTGTCTTCCCTATCTATGCCTGTCATAACTGGGTGTCCCCTTAGCCTCCAATGCTCAAGAGAAAACAACCCAAGCTTGCCTCATCTCTTCTTATAACTAATACTCTCTAAGCCAGGCAGTATCCTAGCAAACCTCTTCTCCATCCATAAGATCATAAAATACAGGAGAAGAATTAAGCCATTCAGTCCATCAAGTCTTCTCTACCTTTCAATTGCAGCTGATTTCTTCTGTCAACCCCATTTTCTGTAACCCTTAACCTCCTGACATCTTCTCCAAAGCCTTTACATCCTTCCTATAATGAATGACCAGAATTCCACACAGTACTACTAGTGTGACTGAAGACTAGTTTAAAATATCTGCAACATGACTTCTTGACACTTGCATTCAATGACATGACAAATGAGGGCAAACACACCATATGCTTTTTTTTTAACCACGCTATCTACTTGTGCAGCCACTTTCAGTGAGCTATGGATTTGTTCCCCAAGTTCCCTATGTAATCAAAGCAGTTAAGGGTCCTGCCATTATATTTCCCCTTATATTAGACCCCTCTAAATGCAACAGCTCACACTAGCTCAGATTAAACTCCATCTGCCACTTCTCCGCCCATATCACAACTGATCTACATTCAGCCAAATCATTTATATACATCAGAAACAACAGAGGACCCTGCACCAATGTCACACTCCCTATTTACTTTCTAGAACAAAGTAATAACCTTGGCAACACTCCAATCCTCTGGGACCTTGCCTGTTGCTGGTAATGATATAAATGGCTTCATCAAGGTATCAGCAAACTCCTGCATAACTACACTAATCTTTAAAGTAAGAACACTATTGAAGGCAAGAGGTCTCTCTGACTGAGGCAAACTAATCCTGGTCCAGTCAGAAAGTAATCATGAAAGCATGCAGTCATGCTGTCACATGAACCAGTGGTGTGTTCATTTATGTTACATAAACTATTCTATTTCTGAGCTGGTCTTGTTTTAAATTATGTTTGCTTGTCTTCTCTATTCTGTTAAAATGGAATGGTCCCACACATTCAAGTAATTTCTTCTATATTCTGTGGTGTCAGCTCCAGTGAGGAACTAATCCACTGAGGAGATAACAAGTAGATTAGGTTAGATTAGATTATGAGGACACTCAGTCCTCGTTTATTGTCATTTAGAAATGCATGCATTAAAAAAATGATACAATGTTCCTCCAGAATGATATCACAAAAAAAACAAGACAAACCAAGACTAAAACTGACAAAACCACATAATTATAACATATAGTTACAACAATGCAAAGCAATACCATAATTTGATAAAGAGCAGACCCTGGGCAGAGTAAAAAAAAATCTCAAAGTTCCGATCAACTCATCATCTAATGCAGACGGCAGAAGGGAGAAACTCTCCCTGCCATGAACCCCCAAGCGCCGACAACTTGCCGATGCATTGGAAGCACCCAACTGCAGCCGACTCTGAGTCCATCTGAAAAATTCGAGCCTCTGACCAGCCCCTCCAATACAGCCTCTCCGAGCCACAAGCAGAGCCAAGGACTCAGGGCCTTCTCCTCTGGAGGTTCCGGACCACACAGTAGCAGCAGCAGCAGCAGCAGCGAAGCAGGCAATTCAGAAGTTTCTCCAGATGTCCCTCCGTGTTCTCACATCTGTCTCCATCAAATCAGGATTGTGCACAGCACCCTACTTGACAAATAACAGACACCACCACCGGAGTGGCTGCTGCAAGTTGCGTCACACCCCCATCTTCTCCTTCCTCCATGTAGGATAGATAAAGTGGATGCAGCAGATGTTGAATCTTTGGACTTGCAGAAGGCCTTTGACAAGGTGCTACACATGAGGCTGCTTTCCAAGTTAAGAGCCCATTGTATTACAGGAAAGTTACTGGCATGGTTAGAGCATTAGCTGATTAGTAGGAGGCAGCGAGTGGGAAAAAAAAGGATCATTTTCTGGTTGTCTGCCAGTGATTATAAGTGTTTCGCAGGGGTTGATGGTGGGACTGCTTCTGTTTATGCTGTATACCGATGATTTAGATGATGGAATAGATGGCTTTATTGCCAAGTTTGCAGATGTTATGATAATTCGTGGAGGGGCAGATAGTGTTAAGGAAACGGAAAGGCTTCAGAAGGACTTAGACAGATTAGGAGAATAGACAAGAAACTGGCAAATGAAATACAATGTTGGAAAATTCATGGTCATGCACCTTGGTAGTAGAAATAAATGTGCAGACTACTTTCTAAACGGGGAGAAAATCAAAACAAAAATCTGAGATGTAAGCAACACACATCAAAGTTGCTGGTGAACGCAGCAGGCCAGGCAGCATCTCTAGAAAGAAGTGCAGTCGACGTTGCTTGAATTTCCAGCATCTGCAGAATTCCTGTTGTCATCTGAGATGTAAGGTGACTTGTAAGTCCTTGTGCAGAACACCCCAAAGGTTAAGTTGGTGGTGAGGAATGTTAGCATTCATTTCAAGAGGTCTCGAGCAGGAATGTGATGCTGAGGCTTTATAAGGCATTGGTGAGGCTTCACCTAGAGTATTGTGGACAGTTTTGGGCTCCTCATCTAAGAAAAGATGTGCCGGCATTGGAGAGGGTTCACAGGAAGTTCACAAGGATGATTCCGGAAAAGAAAGGGTTAGATAAGGAACATTTAACGGCTCTGGGTTTGTACTCACTGGAATTTAGAAGGACGAGGGGGGATCTCATTGAAACCTTTTGAACGTTGAAAGGCCTAGACAGAGTAGATGTGGAAAGTATGTTTCCCATGGTGTGGGAATCTAGGACAAGAATGTACAGCCTCAGGATGGAGGGGCTTCCATTTAAAACAGAGATGCAGAGAAATTGCTTTAGCTAGAGGGTGGTGAATTTGTGGAATTTGTTCCCACTGGCAGCTGTAGAGGCCAGGTCGTTGGATGCATTTAAGGCAAAGCTTGATAGGTTCTTGATTGAACATGGCATCAAAGGTTACAGGGAAAAAAGGACCAGCCATGATTGAATGGCAGAGCAGATTTGATAGGCCAAATGGCCTATTTCTGCTTCTATGTCTAATAGTTTTATGGTCTAATCCAGGTCCAGCCAGGAATTAATCTTGAAGAATAATGTCTTTCTAGATTAACACTCAGCCCCTGTGGTTTTGCTTTGATCAATTTGGGGGTATATTCTCCTTCACTATCCTCAAGAGATACTGTACCTTTCCAAGAAGAGAACAGGGAAGAAATGATTTGTCATAATGGGGCAGGAAGCCTCAATGAACCAGTTGGTTGTCACCTGCCCATTATTTTGGATGTTTGTCTAATATCAGCAGGAGCCAGTGATAAAATAAAAAAAACAAATATCGCAACTAAATCTTTGATGACACTGAGAGCAACCAGGCTTAACTATCTGGATGTGATTATCATGCCAACTGGTTTGACAGCAAATTTAACAGTCCCACTAATATTCAATTACAGTGGCAACCTCTTAACCATGTTGTCAATCAACCTTATCTAATTATTTGTGTCCTCAATATTTAAGCACTGCCAACTATGAGTCCAAGGTAAACAAACAATTAGCACTTGACTTTATCCCTGGTTTCATTGAATCACATTTGGAAAAGACATTGTCTTAATTTGCTCAGTGTTTTATACCCTTCTACAGGTCCTGATGGAAACTGGCATCATAAGTGCTAATGTAATTCAAACAAGATGATGCAAGATAGGTCGGCAAATCATTTTTAGACATCATTCATTTATATCTAGGGATGAAGAGGTAAATTCCAGATCAGTTAATAGTGATAATCTGAAGTACAGAGATTAAGAATTTGTCCAATAAATGTTCCTGTCAGAAAAATAAGCCCAATAATCTTATAAAAGTAGAACACGAATTTAACAATTCAGATTATGGCTGCATGAACATAAAACATTTGATCAAATATAATTTTTATTTGTACATTTATTCAAATTCCAAATGCAGTAAAAACTTTGCATTGTACTGAGTTTTGTTGAAAAATGTACTACTATATTTTTCCAAGGAACTTTCAGTTTTAATTAAAATATCTTTAATTCTAATTTGTCTTTCTAGTTGCTTATAATTTGAACTGAGATCAGCATGTTACTACAATAATAAATGTTTAAGAAGTGAATGATAGCATGGTGATTTGACTGGAAAGCACAATTAAGTCAGATGCAAATTATGACAAGAATTCTAAGTAGCATTAAACTTAATAGTTAATTATTAGAAGCATCTGCATTTTCACATTCAGGAAGCTAGGTAGTCAACTTTACTAAGCGGTTTGTGTGAAATCAGAGTAGTCCCAATGAAATATGACATTAGTAAACAATAATCTTCCAAAAAGAGTTAATTTCTAACTGATATCTTCTTGTAACTTCTTTCAGCCTAGTGTGAGTATTGCTGTACTAACAAACACACATTTTCAATGCCCTTAAAATCATAAATAAAATGGAAAGGTATGTTCATATTGGAAATCACGTTAATGATTGCCTCAAGATTGTTCTGATGTTTCTGATCACCGTAGCATATACATCAAGTTATCCAAAAATATCGTATTATTTTAGCTATACTCAAAAGTAAACTTATGATCTTATACACGTGTTCTAATGAGGCAGGCAGCAACTTACACCCAGGTACACAGAGTATTAATTCCAAGCTGAGTGGAGCAACAAAATAAGAACATTCACAATGCAGTGGAATGGGCAAAGCAATAAAACTAATCATTTTGTCACTTTGCAAATATATGCTCCTAACCTGGAGATGACCATAAACTATGTACCCTGTTGTTTGGCAGATATTTTCCTACTTTGCTAGAACTGCTTGGGTTAATTGAAAATACCAAAATGATCAAAGACCAGGGGGTTGAACTTCAGATTTCCCCAGGATTTACTGCTGTACACTACACATTCTATTTACCCACTAGGTGTCAGCCTTGAATCAATGTTAGCACTCTGGCCTCCCATCCAAATTGGATTGCTTCAAGCCCCAAATCTAATGTTTGAGCATTATACTCCAGGATGACACTTTAGTGAGGTACTGAGCAAGTGCTACTCTGTTGGGAAGGCCAATTTCAGTTGCAAAATTGATGACACAAAACTATTTGAAAAAGAGCAATGTTCTCCAAGTTTGACTGCCTACAAATATTCTTCAACTTATTTTCTCATCATTTATTTTGTTCCTATTCATGGAAAATAGCTGCATATTAAAATTCTCCCTCATTTTACAAATCATATCATAGTTTCATGTCATTCAACTTCAACAGTCTCCTCCTGCCTTGTTTAATTGCTTGCATCATTTGCTCCTCCTTATGACTTTATGCATCTCTCTTCATGTTATTTCATCTTAGTTGCAGACACCACTCTGCCTGAACTTACTGCATCCCCCTCCTTAATCCATCTGCCTATTCACCTTCTTGAATTTCAAAGACATTTAGAAAAGGTATTTTCCAATCAAAATTTTCTTCTACATTTTATCCCCACTGAATTGCTGTAACTTTGAAGAGATGTTAAAATTCCATGTAACTGCAAGTCAAGTGAAAATTGATAGTGTGACAATTATGCTCCATCCTCAATTTAGATAACATTTTTTAAAACATTTTGAATTCTAATATATGGGAAAGATAATCAACCACAGTGCATTGAAGAATATCTGAAAAAAATCTGTGCGTGTGTAATTATTACACATTCATCTAGTTTTCTTTGAATTTTGTTTACAGGATTGTTCATGATTGCTTAAATATGTGGTAGTATGAAGATGATAACATGTAGATGAAAATTAATAGGTTTGTATTTACCACCCGGAGGATGGTGATACTGACTGCAAAATTACAATGCATAAATTTCTGTATCATTATACACTTAACAAGCATACAATTAAGTTGAGTAGATTGAACCTAGGAGGCAAACTAAGGAAATTGCACTGGGAGGCAAATCAAAGGAATTGCACAAATCTCTAGGTTGGGATAGTTTATTCAGCTCAAAATCTAACTTAACACATTTTAGCTTTCAATATTCACTCGTACTGTGCTATATTGATCTGACACTGTACTTTTTTCTCCTCCATGAGTGTCAGAAATACCTATACTCTCAGATAGTTAGCTTCTTAATCATCCCTGAATTTAATTGTTCCAAAGTTATCCGTTTCCTAAGATTTGGAATTCTCTTTCTCAACATCTTGCCTCTATTTCCACCTTCAAGATGCATCAGAGAACGTACATTTTGAACTTAGTGTTTGGTTACCTCTGTAATAATTGGTAAATTGGTTTATTATTGTCACATATACCGAGGGAAAGTGAAAAATCTATTTTGCGTACCGCTGAGACAGACTAATTCATTACAATAGTGCACTGGGGAACTACAAGGAAAAACAACAACAGAATGCATAAGTAAGTGTTTCAGTTACAGAAAAAGTGCAGTACAGGTAGACAGTAAGACGCAAGGTCACAACGAGGTAAATTGTGAGGTCAAGAGTTCATAATATTATACTGGGGAACCATTCAATGGACACAAAACAATGGGATATAGAGGCTGTCCTTAAACCTGTGGGTACATGCCTTCAGGCTGTACTATCTTCTGCTTGATGGCAGAGAGGAGAAGAAAGTATGTCCAGGGTGACAGGGATTTTTGATTGTGCTGGCTGCTTTACCAAGAAAACGAGAAGAGTACATAGAGTCCATGGAGGGGGAGACTGGTTTCTGTGATGTGCTCAGCTGTGTCCAAAAGTCTATGCAGTTTCTTGCAGTCACGGGCAAAGCAGTTGCTATACCAAGTCATGATACAACCATGCAGGGTGCTTTCTAAGGCGCACTGATAAAAAATGGCGAAGCTTAAAGGGGACATGAAAAATTTCTTCAGACTCCTGAGGAAATAGAGGCAATGGTGAACTTGCTTTGCCAGAGCATCAACATGATTGGACCAAGGAAGGCTACTGGTGATATTAATTCTTAGGAACTTACAGCTTTCACCCCTCTCAATCTCAAAAGCATTTCCACCTCTTAAGTCAATGGCCACCTCTTCTGTTTTGTTGACACTGCTAGAAAGGTTACTGTCATGACATCATGTTACTAGGCTCTCTATCTCCTCCTTGTACTCCAACTCATCATTATTTCATACTGCCCACTACTGAGGTAACAGCTGCAAACTTAGAGATGGAACTAGAACAGAATCTGGGTATGCAGTCATGAGTGTACAGGAGAAGAGTAGGAGGTTGATAACACAAACATATGGGGTGCCAGTGTTTAGAATAATCATGGCAGAGATGTTGCTACCTATTCTTTCTGATTGCAGTCTATTGGTCAGAAAGTCAAGGATCCAGTTGCAAAGGGATATGTTGACTCCCAGGTTCAAGAACTTGGACATGGGTTTGCTTGAAATTCTAGTACTGAAGGCAGGGCTGTAGTCAATACACAACAGTCTAACATTGGTGTCTTTCACATCCAGCTGCTTCAGAGATGAGTGCAGTAGGGTCAGCGAGATGGTGTCCACCGTACCTGGTTCAGCTGTAGGTGAATTACAATTGGTCAAGGTTGTTTAGAAAGCTGGAGGTAATGTGTGCCATGACTAGCCTCTCAAAGCAATTCATGATGGCAATGTCAGGGCCATCGAGCACTAGTCATCAGATCCCATTTCTTTGTGTTTCTTAGGTAATGGGATGGTAATGGTCATCTTAAAGCAGGTAAAACCCAAAATTGAAGCCGGTAGTAGTTAAAAATAACTGCAAATAACCCCACCACCTATCTATACAGGATCTAAGGACATGCCCAGGAACATCTTCTGAGCCACTTGCATTCCATAGGTACTCTCTGGAAGACTAAACTTACATCCACAACAGTGACTGTGGGTTCAGGTACATTGGAGCTTTTGGGAAATTTCAATCTCCTTCTGTTCAAAACATGCACTGACTGTGCTAAGTTCACAGGGAAAGGATTGGTGCTATTATGTGTCTTGATGTCAATATCTGTTTGATGGCACTTCAGTAATTAGCCATAAGATGTTCTGCAATGTTAAACATATTGTACAAAAGTAGTTGTTTTTGTAATTGGATTTTTAACTTCCACCATATAAAAATATTATATTGCATGACATTTGATAAAAACACCAATTAATGCTGATCTATGTACAAAACATAGAAAAACTCAGTGTTAATTTTGATCCTCTTGTGGATATAACAAGAACTGGTATTTGATCCCTGTATCTAAAATATATTCTTGCAGGGTATCAAAAACTATTCAACTATATCGATTACATTTGTGAATGCTTAGGGCTATGCACCAGAAAATTGCTTGCAATTCCTTAGTCATTGAATGTCTAGCTAGAATATAATGATTTTGATTGTTGGTTATGCATTTACTCTCAACCTAAAATTCAGCATTCAAATGGCTGAAGGCCAATCACACAGTAAAGCAATTATCAACAGTAATTTACAGTATGCAATATTTAAGATTTTTGTCATGTACAAGCAAAGGAATAAATAGCATTAGTAATTCATGTCCAAAAGTAAAGCCATAAACTAAAATGAATTTGTAAAATGGATTTATAATTTCATAGAGAAACAAAACACAGTTGTCAAATATCAGAATAGAACAACTACTTTCTAATACTTTTTAAACTGAAGAATCAAGATTCAAGATTGTTTAATGTCATTTCCTGTACTCAAGTGTAAAGGAGAATGAAATAATTGTAACTCCAGATCAGATGCTGCACAAAAAAAGCACAATAAGATAAAGAATGCAATAATAATTTAAAAAACACAATAAATACATAAAATAGCTTATTTTCTGCACATAGATTGATTGTGTGTACATAAAGTCGCACTAGGTATAGGAGTGTCTGTACATAAGGTGACTGACAGTAGTGGTGGTGGGGTGGGTTGGGGAAAGTCATCGTTTTTGAGTCTGGTGGGCCTGATATGAATGCTACGTGGCCTCCTTCCTGATGGGAGGGGCCAAACAAGATATGAGCAGGGTTGGCGGGATCCTTCATGATACTGCTGGCCTTTTCCTGGCACCTTTCTGTATATACTTCCTTGATGGCATGTAGGCCGATGCTGATGATATGTTGGGCAGTTTGACTACTCGTTGTAGAGCCCTCCTGTCCATCAGAGTGGAGTTTCCGTACTCTGCAGTGATGCAGCTTGTTAAGATACTTTCTATTGCACACCTTTAGAAGGTTGTGAGTATTGATGTACAGCTCTTTTTAGCTTCCTCGGAAAGTAGAGTTTTGGTGAGCATTTTTTGATTGTGCAAGATGCATTCTGGGACCATGGAGTCCCAGGAGTTTGAAACTCCTTTCAGTTTTCACAGTTGTGTCGCTGATGTAAAAAGGGGTGTGAGTGGTGTGAGTCTTTCTGAAGTTGCTAACCATCCCCTTTGTCTTGTTTGACATTGAGGAAGAGATTATTTGCTTGGCACCAGGCCTTAAGCTCTTACACCTCCTCTCTCTATGCTGTCTCACCGTTGTTGGTTGATAATATGCCACTGTCGTGTCATCAGCAAAATTGTCAATGTGATTGCTCATGTATTTAGCTGTGCAATCATGTGTGAGCAGTGTTTCACAATCAATAAACTATTATCTTTCAGTTTGGAAGTTGAATACATAGGCTCTTTTCAGTTATTTGCCCCTTAAGTTACTAAGGAAGTTTTGTTTATGTTATTTATGGTAAGACTGCTGAACGGATCCTGACCCGGATCTGGGCTGTACCCTCCAAATATCTGGACCTGCCTCTCGGTTTTTTTGCACTACCTTACTTTCCATTTTTCTATTTTCTATTTATGATTTATAATTTAAATTTTTAATATTTACTAATTTTTTGTTATTTTTAATATTTAATATTTGTAATCCAGGGAGTGAGAAGCGCAGAATCATATATCGCTGTGATGACTGTACGTTCTAGAATAAATTGTCTGGTGACAATAAAGTATAAAGTATTTTATAAAAATTCCTAACAGAAATGTCATAATTTGAAGTTAAATCACATTAAAAGTGCACTGATGGAGAGGTGCAATAGCAGTCTGGTAAAATTGCCACCACCTTTAAATAACTTTTATTGATGCTTCATGCTTTATCAAGGAAGACAGGTGCTTTGAAGAATCAAACGTCAAATTCTACCAAAACTGTGCATCTTCTAACTGGAATGTGACACTGCATAAAGTTCCTATTTGAGACTGGCAACTGAAAACTATCCAAGTGCAAGGAATTATTTTTTTTCAGAGAAAGAACGCTGGATAGTGAACATCACTTCTCCGAACATCAGATATTTTCTGCCGGTTAGCAAAATGCTTAAAGAATCTCCAAGACATCCTGCCTCAACTCCTCCTCACAGTTTACTTATATGTGTCATTTGTTCATTCACTTTCATCCTTATGGTGCCAGAGTCAGATCTGAATGTAGACTATTTGCATTGCTGAAATACACCCAAATATTTCAGACTGTGGGCTCAGATCTCTGGTATTCTGGTCTGAAGAAAATGTTGGATGACTACTATATTTACAACAAGGACCACCTCAGATGAACTGAGGATGATAAATGCTGCCTTTTGTCATTGAAAGAGAATAATTTAAAATAGACCACAACAGATGTTATGGGTCACGGCACTCTAAACATCCACCTGAATTCCCCTAATGTTAGAAGCATCCAGGCCAACTATACATCCAAACTGGATGTATTAACTACTGGAGACCTAGGAGTGGAATCCAAAGAAAATATAAGAAAGTGACTTTTATAAAGATATTTTAGCAACAAACTTCATGGTTCTAGGGATCTACCCAAAATCATTCCCCTGATTAGTGGGTATTTTAGATCCAACGCCAAGCAGTTAAAGCAGAGATAAAATATGCCTTCACGATACCATTGTTTCTCCAATCAAAACCCAATCACAAAAATTCAGCCCACAAATCAGATACCCTGAACAATGTTTGTGAGTGGTCATTATTTTACAACTTCCAAAAATATCTGTGTACGTTCTTCAAAAACCTGAAGTAATTATAAAAGGCAATCATACTCAAGAGCAGTCTTTTTCACAGTAATATTTTAAGGCCATGGATACAGTTAATTTTGTTTCTCAATTAATGGTGTTATGTTAATACAGAATATAGTCATCTTACAGAAAACTTGCCTGCAGATTTGCTTCAGCTTATTCCACAGACAAATTGCAACTCAAACCTGGCTATTTCTGCTTGGTTTTACTGTGCATCAAAATGAAAGTGGTGCTAGACTACCTTCTTTAATTTCTGGAGTGTTCATATTTATTTTTGTTCTATAGCCTCAAAATATATGCACTTTTGTACCAAAACTATCAGGTCATGCCTCTAGCTGCTTTAAATCAACAGTCTGCTGAGGAACCTTACCATTACCAGAAAAATCTCAATAAGATTTTTTTTTATAATTAGTAGCAGTAAGTGGTTTAAGTTTTGGACAACCTTAAGATTCAAACATATGCACTTGCCCTCAGAAGGGAGATGTTCTGTCTCCTAATCCTCCATAAACAACAAAGTCCCAATGCAGATGCAAGTTCAAAATTATAGCCAAATACAGAGGTTATGAATGCCCAACTTACATATCCCCCATACATAAAAACGACCCTTCCACAGACTGCTAAGATGAATTTGTTGGCTGCTGTGGGGCTGCAGGCATCTTTCTCTTGGGTGCAAATGGAACATTTCTGCGTGCCTTCTCTCTCCTCTTTTCTTTCCCTCTCCCACGAGGTGCAACAATCAGAGACTAGGTCAGGCCAAGCAGAACCAGGAGCTCTAAGCGGACTTGCTCACTCTGTGAATCAGTAAGGCCAGCTGCCAGCCATTCTTCCCACCCCTGCTTGTTCTCCATCACAGTGGCTTCTGTCATCCTCTCCCACACACTGTTTTCATTCATTTCAAACTTACGAACAGTTCAAATTACGATCAGTTCTTAGGAATAGAACCCTTTCGTAACCTTGGGACTGCTGGTATGTAAATGTTTTTCTTTCCCCTTCTGTTAAAATAACCCATACGGAGATAAGAACTTTAACAAATTAGTAAAAGTGAGGTAGTACTGCAATTCTAAAATGTTCTCCACAAAACTAAGGAAATAATGCCAATCATCCAGATTCATGGTATGATTTTTAAAACATCTGATGCTTTTATAAAAACTGAATATCTAATAATTAATGTAACATACTGGAGACTGATTTTCAACTTGGTAAAATTTCCATCCCTGGCTGCAATTGCTAATGGCACTTAAAATCCAACAATAAGCACAGAAGTTGCCAGTTCATATTTGATATGTACAGTGTCATGCAAACAACATCCACAGAAGACTTTTAAGTAACTATCCATATACCAGTTTCTGAAAGACAACATATTTGCTGCAGTTGCAAGGAATTAACTATACCTTACAATAATCACATCATCATGCACCACCATATTCCCATCAAATGTTGTTTTAAAATTTGCTTCATTTATTATACACAATAAGGAACAATATTTCTTCATTTTGTCTGTTTTCTTGTGATACAAGGACACAGGGATAACACAGTAATGAGCCTGTTGAATCTGTCCCCACACTATATATTGTCATAGAAACAGCATCTGATTACTATGAGAGGGAATACATGCTACTTGTAGGCCCCAGGTGGACACCTCTGGAAAGGAGGAGCCTGACAGGCACTAAAGCACTTCTACTACTTTTTGAAGAGAGAGATTGTCTTAGCAGATAGACTTTGCTTGAGACACTAACTGAAAATATTTCAATTCTGCTGCAAATCAAATAAATGCTGCACCATCTTCAACAAATAATTTCATTCAACATCAACAGCTTGCCTGTCATTTTCCTTTTTTAGGGCAAAGGTGCATTCTGCACTGCCAAAATTTTCGATAGCAAAACTAAACAAAACCTGAGGTTCTAATTATTAATGAAACAAGATCATTTCTGTTGAAACTCTTGTAATTGCAAATATTTGAAATTATAAAATTGTTTAAATCAGGTGATTCTAATTTCTGCTTTTGTAAATCTGCTTAAAAGTCAGGTGTATTTTTAGCAATTTTATTTGTCAGTAGCATTAATGATGAACACACTGCCTCAATCCATTCTTTTATCAAAGTAGCTAATCTGTCTGCAGATGACAGCTAACAGCATATGATCCAGTAAACAAATACTTTCATGGTGTAAGAGTGCTATTAAAGCCAAAACTGTCAGCACAAATCTAATCTTCACAAAGGAAAAAAATAAACTGTTGATCACCTCTTATGGCCTTAACTAACATGGAGGTTGTCATGGAAACACTTCTGTGAAGGTCTCTGGATAAATGCTTCTAACTTAATTGCTATTAGGCTAAGAAAAGCAGTTTAACCATACAATGCACTACAATGTTAGAAATCTGGCAATGCTGTACTGTTTTTTTAAAAAATACTGTTCTCAAGTCACTTATTTTCACCAAACATTCTGTGATTATATCTACAGACTAATATGCAAAGAATTCATTTTGACAAATTTGTTTACTTAATACTTCCACTGTGAATTTGATGTTAAATGTGGCGAAAATTCCAACAATGTAGGAGATAACAGTCCAGGAAATTGACAATAGTATAATACAGCTCAATTTCAAAGAAGAGAAAAAAGTAATTCTTCTCTCATGTGGAAGTTATTAGTTGCAAACCCCCTCCACTACTACTCCCTCTCCTCGCTCTTCCCAGAGAGAAATGCAGAGAGAACAGAAGCAGAAGTGAAGAGAGAGGAAGAGAGACAGGCAGACAGAAAGAGTAAGGAGGACAGAACAGGGACAGAGAGAAAGATAGAGAATAGTGAGAGGGAGAAAGAAAGGGTGTGAACATGAAGATTTTTTTTCTTTTTCAGGGTTCTAAAAGGACTGGGAACAACTAGGCAAAAAGTATGGCTGTCTGTTGCCTCTTTAATCCAGAAAATTACTGTACTTCCTTTCAATTCTAGGCTGCTGTTTTTACTTTTTATTTCAATTCATGTAGCATAGGAATCTGCTTTTCCATGTTAAAATCAAGTCTATCAGGATATCTGCCTTGAGGAGCAAATACATGATAGAATAAGTGAAATCATACTATTAGCCAACAAAACTATTGGCTTGTAAAGCAAAATGGTAAAATAAATTAGCAATTGTACTCACTATACATACCACCTAATCTGTCTCATATGGATTACTTCATCTATAAGAACCCTGTCTTTCAAAGATTTGTTTTCAGTATAGTCTTGGTCAGAACATAGATTAGGACAGCACAGTACAGGCCCTTCGGCCCACAATGTTGTGCCGACCCTCAAACCCCCCACCTTAAATTCCTCCATATACCTGTCTAGTAGTCTCTTAAACTTCACGAGTGCGTCTGCCTCCACCACTGACTCAGGCAGTGCGTTCCACGCACCAACCACTCTCTGAGTAAAAAACCTTCCTCTAATATCCCCCTTGAACTTCCCACCCCTTACCTTAAAGCCATGTCCTCTTGTATTGAGCAGTGGTGCCCTGGGGAAGAGGCACTGGCTATCCACTCTATCTATTCCTCTTAATATCTTGTACACATCTATCATGTCTCCTCTCATCCTCCTTCTCTCCAAAGAGTAAAGCGCTAGCTCCCTTAATCTCTGATGATAATGCATACTCTCTAAACCAGGCAGCATCCTAGTAAATCTCCTCTATACCCTTTCCAATGCTTCCACATCCTTCCTATAGTGAGGCAACCAGAACTGGACACAGTACTCCAAGTGTGGCCTAACCAGAGTTTTATAGAGCTGCATCATTACATTGCAACTCTTAAACTCTATCCCTCGACTTATGAAAGCTAACACGACATAAGCTTTCTTAACTACCCTATCCACCTGTGAGGCAACTTTCAGGAATCTGTGGACGTGTACCCCCAGATCCCTCTGCTCCTCCACACTACCAAGTATCCTGCCATTTACTTTGTACTCTGCCTTGGAGTTTGTCCTTCCAAAGTGTACCACCTCACACTTCTCCGGGTTGAACTCCATCTGCCACTTCTCAGCCCACTTCTGAATCCTATCAATGTCTCTCTGCATTTGACAGGATCTTTGACAATCCTCTACACTATCTACAACACCAGCAACCTTTGTGTCGTCTGCAAACTTGCCAACCCACGCTTCTAACCCCACATCCAGGTCGTTAATAAAAATCACGAAAAGTAGAGGTCCCAGAACAGATCCTTGTGGGACACCACTAGTCACAATCCTCCAATCTGAATGTGCTCTCTCTACCACGACCCTCTGCCTTCTGCAGGCAAGCCAATTCTGAATCCACCTGGCCAAACTTCCCCGGATCCCATGCCTTCTGACTTTCTGAATAAGCCTACTGTGTGGAACCTTGTCAAATGCCTTACTAAAATCCATATAGATCACATCCACTGCACTACCCTCATCTATATGCCTGGTCACCTCCTCAAAGAACTCTATCAGGCTTGTTAGAAACGATCTGCCCTTCACAAAGCCATGCTGACTGTCCCTGATCAGACCACGATTCTCTAAATGCCCAGAGATCCTATCTCTAAGAATCTTTTCCAACAGCTTTCCCACCAAAGACGCAAGGCTCACTGGTCTATAATTAACTGGACTATCCCTACTACCTTTTTTGAACAAGGGGACAACATTCGCCTCCCTCCAATCCTCCGGTGCCATTACCGTGGACAGCGAGGACATAAAGATCCTAGCCAGAGGCTCAGCAATCTCTTCCCTCGCCTCGTGGAGCAGCCTGGAGAATATTCCATCAGGCCCCAGGGACTTATCCGTCCTAATGTATTTTAACAACTCCAACACCTCCTCTCCCTTAATATCAACATGCTCCAGAACATCAACCTCACTCATATTGTCCTCACCATCATCAAGTTCCCTCTCATTGGTGAATACCAAAGAGAAGTATTCATTAAGGACCTTGCTCACTTCCACAGCCTCCAGGCACATCTTCCCACCTTTATGTCTAATCGGTCCTACCTTCACTCCTGTCATCCTTTTTTTCTTCACATAATTGAAGAATGCCTTGGGATTCTCCTTTACCCTACTCGTCAAGGCCTTCTCATGCCCCCTTCTTGCTCTTCTCAGCCCCTTCTTAAGCTTTCTTGCTTCCCTATATTCCTCAATAGACCCATCTGATCCCTGCTTCTTAAACCTCATGTATGCTGCCTTCTTCCACCTGACTAGATTTTCCACCTCACTTGTCACCCATGGTTCCTTCACCCTACCATTCTTTATCTTCCTCACCGGGACAAATTTATACCTAACATCCTGCAAGAGATCTCTAAACATTGACCACATGTCCATAGTATATTTCCCTGCAAAAACATCATCCCAGTTCACACCCGCAAGTTCTAGCCTTATAGCCTCATAATTTGCCCTTCCCCAATTAAAAATTTTCCTGTCCTCTCTGATCCTATCCTTTTTCATGATAATTATAAAGGCCAGGGAGCGGTAGTCACTGTCCCCCAGATGCTCACCCACTGAGAGATCTGTGACCTGACCCGGTTCATTACCTAGTAGTAGATCTAGTATGGCATTCCCCCAGTCAGCCTGTCCACATACTGTGACAGGAATCCATCCTGGACACACTCAACAAACTCTGCCCCATCTAAACCCTTGGAACTAATCAGGTGCCAATCAATATTAGGGAAGTTAAAGTCACCCATGATAACAACCCTGTTATTTTTGCACCTTTTCAAAATCTGCCTCCCAATCTGCTCCTCTGTATCTCTGCTGCTATCGGGGGCCTATAGAATACCAACAGAGTAACTGCTCCCTTCCTGTTCCTGACTTCCACTCATACTGACTCAAAAGAGGATCCTGCTACATTACCCACCCTTTCTGTAGCTGTAATAGTATCCCTGATTAGTAACGCCACCTCTCCTCCCCTTTTTCCACCCTCTCTATCCCTTTTAAAGCACTGAAATCCAGGAATATTGAGAATCCATTCCTGCCCTGGTGCCAGCCAAGTCTCTGTGATGGCCACTACATCATAATTCCATGTGTGTATCCAAGCTCTCAGTTCATCACCTTTGTTCCTGATGCTTCTTGCATTGAGGTACACACATTTCAGCCCTTCTACCTTACTGTCTTTACACCATTTATTCTGCTTCTCTTTCCTCAAAGCCTCTCTATATGTTAGATCTGGCTTTACTCCATGCACTTCTTTCACTGCTCTATCGCTCTGGGTCCCATCCCCCTTGCAAATTAGTTTAAACCCTCCCGAACCATGCTAGCAAACCTACCTGCAAGGATATTGCTCCCCCTCAAGTTCAGGTGCAACCCATCCAATCTGTACAGGCCCCACCTTCCCCAGAAGAGATCCCAATGATCCAAAAATCTAAAACCCTGCTCCCTGCACCAACTCCTCAGCCCACGCGTTCAACTGCCATCTCCTCCAATTCTTACCATCACTGTCACGTAGCACTGGCAGCAATCCTGAGAACCCCACCCTTGAGGTCCTGTTCTTCAGCCTTCTGCCTAGTTCCCGAAACTCACAGTTCAGGACCTTATCCCTCTTCCTGCCTATGTTGTTGGTCTCAACATGTATCACGACTTCTGGTTGCTTTCCCTCTCGTACCAGGATGTTGTGCACCTGGTCAGAGACAGCCCGGACCCTGGCACCCGGGAGGCAACAAACCATGCGTGTGTCCTTCTCACGTCCACAAAATCTCCTGTCTGCTCCTCTGACTATAGAGTCTCCAATGACAACAGCTCTCCTCTTCTCCGTCCCAAGCTTCTGCACCACCAGATCAGACTCAGTGCCAGAGGCCCTGACACCGTGGTTCACACCTGGTCGGTCATCCCCGCCAACAGTATCCAGGATGGTAAACTTATTATTCAGGGGAATGGGTAAATGTCTGCTCACCTTCGTTTTCCCCCCTCTGACTGTCACCCAACGACCTGCTTTCGACAGCTTACGTGTGACTACCTCCCTGTGGCTCTCATCTATGACTGCCTCATTCTCCCTTACGAGTCGAAGGTCATCCAGGTGCTGCTCCAGATTCCTTACACGGAAATGTAACATTGGTTGTTGAAATGTAATATTTACTGGTTGCATTAATATTATGTTGCCTGTGTGATGGATTTTAATTGAATAACAACGAGACGGTGATTTGTGGTGGGGTTTAAATTGGCCATTTTCTCATACTTCTAACACTGATGGCAAATAACCTGAAGCAGATTCCAATTAATGTATGGGTCAAGGACTTTATTAATACTAATAAAGTCAACACCTTGAGTCAACATGAAAAAGGATCTAGTGCCTTCCCCACGTATCTGACAAATAAACTGTCTTTGGGCTTCCAGCCGGGCACAGATATCAATTATAACCAATGCTTCAATGACAAACTCTGCCACCTTTATTGGGGATCATCCCTGATGAAGATGGCAGAGTTTGTCATCGAAATGTTGGTTGTAATTGATACCTGCACCTGGCTGGAAGCCTGAGAAGAGTTTATTCAGTCAACATGGTTAGTGTTTTTTGTTTACTGTGCAATATTAATATACTGAAATGAACCAATTTATGATGAAACATAAAGAACTACAGAACAAATTTAGAAATTCCATTAATTTATTCTGTCTTGTCCAAACTTAAATTGGACATACCATGTTGAAAATGGAAACAATTATATACTTTAGAAGCGACAGTAACATATTATTGGCAGCAATAACAGGAAAAGGTCTGTAAAATAATAATTTTAAAACTTTCAGTCCAGTAAAACAGAATAACAATTATGGAAATTTACATCACAAAATCCAGTCGAAACAATTCTTACTTCTTTTATTACATCTTCCCTGTTCAAAAATAAACGGGGCTGCAAAGGACAATTGTTTGTGGATATTGAACATGTATGGAGGCTGGGAATAAAGAGATATAATGGAAAAATATAGACACCATGAAAACAAAAGTGGGAAAAGAAAAAAAGTCCTGGATTATTCAGAGAGAGATACAACATAGAAACAGACCCTTCAGCTCTGCAACTCTGTGCTAACCATCAACCAGCCTTGTAAACCTATCCTACCTGAATCCCATGTTTTATTCTCACCACAGTCACTTCATCTTCTTCCCCAGATTTTCACCTGCATGCTGAGCAGAGCTCAACGGCCAATTAACCTGCCAACCCATGTGTCATTGGGATGAGAGAGGAAACCTACCAGGTCATAGGAAGAATGTGAAAACTCCATAAAGAGAGCACCTGAGGTCAGAGTTGAACCCAGGTCTCTGGTGCTATGAAGCAACAGTTCTACTGGCTTCATCACTGTGTTGCCTGATGTTTTAGTTATTTACACATTTTCTCTTAAATATATAAACAACCGATGCCTGTTGCATTTGAAGGATTACACAAATTCCTTAAACTGCGACTAGTGCCGTTACGTTAATTTGCGTAAAAGCTCAAAAACAAAAAATTAAATTCACTGAACTAAATATTTAAATGTTGCATTCCCACCCAGCAACCCCTCCCCCCACACACACACACACAAGGATTCCCACATGTAAAAAGATTCACAGCACACAGATTAAGTTAAAAAAACATAAACTTTTATCTAATATATTAAATATTATAGAGTGCAAAATACAGACTGGCTCATGCTATATATTTTATTCATTTTTCAGGATATGGGATTTACTAACAAAGTCAACATGTATTGCCATCCCATCATTTCACTACTTGCACTTCCAAAGGTAAAGAGCTGCCTTCAAGAATCTCTATTGTCCTTCCAAAGAAGACAGTCCTGCTGTACTACAGGGTAAAGGGTTACAGAACTTAAACCCAGTTATGATGAAGGATCAGCAGGATATTTTTAAGTTCAGTGGTGCATGACTTTGAAGGGACTCAGTACGTGACGATATTATCTTGAATCTGCTGCCCTTGTCCTTCTTGGAGGTCATGTATTTAAATTAACCGTATTTAGTAATTCTTTAGATGATACACGCTACAGAATGGCAGGAATTAATGTTTAGGGTGATTGCTGGGGTATTAATCTACAGGATGGTTTTGTCCCATATTACTCAAAAGTTATTAGAGCTATACTCCTTTCCTCAAGGGGAGAGAATTCAAACATACACCAGAAGTGTACTTCAAAGGTGGGTGAAAGGCTTTTGAAATAAAACACCAATATTGAAGCCTCTGACTTGTTCTTGCCACCAAGACATTTATTTAGCTGGTCCAGCTGAATTTATGACCAATGTCAACCTTGAGAGTGTTCATGGTTGGGGCCACAATGATGGTAATGCCTTTGAATGCCAGGGATGGTTGATTAGACACTCTCTTGTTGGAAACTGTCAATACCCGACATCCTTGTGGTGCACTGGTCAATTGCCTGTGCCTGAGTGTTTTCTCCATCTCGCTGCATGGAGGCAGAGGCGACTGCATTTATTAAGGCTTGTGAAAGGGGCCGAACATTGTGCAGCCATCAACTAACCAAACAGGAAGGTCAGGTCATTGGATGATATGGCTGAAAAGCAGCTTGAGGATGAGAAAAATGAAGTAGATAGTATTACATCTGTGAGGACACAAGCAATGGTGTGGCATGGAAAAGTAATGACTACAGTAATTCTTTGTTTACAACTAGCTGGTCTGAGTGGAACCAGGTGAGTGTAGTCAAACCAAACTTTGGAGGAGGGACATTGGAGGAGGTTACAGTTCAAAAAGGTGCAAAGGTGTTTAGGGTTGAGGGAGGATTGAAACAAGTTCAAGGAAAGATGGATGTGGATTTGCAGAACAGATGGCTTAAGTTACTACAATATTCTTTGTATTTTCAGTTTTAATACAGATTTGAAGATGATGCAACACTTGGATCAGCTTGCAGAATTCAAATGAATAAATCTAGTTCCTTTATCCCCAAGGCAAAATATTTGACCTAGTTTTGTGTAAATCCACGGTTCTGCTGACAGAACTTAGGTCCTGAGGTTGGAATCTTTCATAAATGCTGAGCTACTAGTTTCAACTCCAAATTTGTGGGAATGCGACAGAGGTTGACAAAATGTATTTCTGGAAGGAGTGGTTGACTATGACAAGCATTTGAGCATAATATGGCATACTTCCCTGTCTTTACATGATTATACTGAAATATAAAATTCTTAAAGGGTTGGCAGTGTGGATTGTGATAAGATGCTGTCCCTGTGTGCAGAGTCCAGAGCTAGCAATGGCAATACCAGTTAAGTGATCACTCGTTGAAAACTAAGATGATAAGATATTTCTTTCACCCAAAGGAATTCCCAACAATGAAGAGTAAAAGATGCCCAAACTTTGAATGTACCCAAAACCAAAATCTAATGTAGTTAAAGAAATGGAGACACTGAAGGAAAGTAAAGTCCAGGTCAAATTCAGTGATCATCTCTCTGACTAGTGGAGTTTTGAAGGCCCAAGTGGTTTCCTCTTGTTCCTACTTCTTATGTTCTAAGCAAGCATTGGTATAAAAGGAACAATTTTCCATGCCTTTGTAAATATCAATACAAAAACCGATTTCACACAAAGAAGATTGGTTAGCATACAACCTACTGTAATACCTGGTTAGTTTATACTACAGGGCTGTACTGAACAGATGCATGAAGCAACTACTCATTTTAAGAAAACTAATGGCATTTTCTCTGATGTTTGGTACTTCTATGGCTCGTTGCATTTGTTATGGCTATTGTGATTGAAGAGTTCAGTGGTGTGAAAAAATAAGAGTTTTCACCTTGTAGAAATTCTTCAGGTGATCCACAAGATTTTGTGAACTGAGGCAGTGAAAAGTTTCCAATAGTCAAAAAGATCCTAATTATTAATGGCAGACCTAATGGACACATCAGTACTTTCCAAACTCCTGGAAAGTATACAAGATTGGCAAATTCCAGTGAAATACCCACAAAATGCTGGAGGAAAATGAACAGTCAATGTTTCAAGCTTCCTTCAGTGCTTAATAAAGGGTCTCAGCTCAAAATATCAACTGTCCATTTCCTTCTGTAGATGATGCCTGACCTGCAGGGATCAGCTTTTTTTTTGCATTGCTCAAGATTTCCAGTATCTTCAGGATCTTTTGTGGCAAATTCCAGTGCTTCAGATACCATTTGATCCTGAGTAAAAGCATCCTTAATTAAATGATTCCTTTATGCAACACTGATCGACAATTTGGGAGAAATCAGCTCCAATGCTTCAAAAGCTGCGGTAACTTTGATCTCCAGGGAGAGAGCAATCCATGCAGGAGAGTGTTCCAGAATGTCTTCTGTGGTATTTCATTTAGCTCAGTGATGATTACTATGGAAAACATGAGGCCCACAAATATCTTATTTCTAAAAAATATAGAGAAAGCATATGCAAATAACTGCCATTCTCCAAGGAGATCTTAACCCAAGAAGGCTGGAAAAGTGAACATAATGCAAAACTAATATTTGACTCAATTTCTTAGGAATATAACAACATGAAAACATATCTTGACCTGGCAGTGACATAATGCTATATGCCATACTACAATAGTTTGCCAAGAAACTTCCTACCACACCCCCTCCTTTCATAGCTGTAGTGTACCCAACTTTGACCTCTCAAACTGCTTAACCAAGTTTCCCTAAACTGTAACTCACTCTAATTACGAGAGCTCCAACATCAAAAGCAATGTGCCAATTCAAAGAGCAGGCCCATTATCATCACCACAGGTCAGCCAGAGATGGACAATGAATACCATTTAGCCAACATTGTTTTAAAAAGATGATGTAAACAAGCACCTCGTGATGCAGTTGGCAGAGATACTGTTTCACAATGTCAGTGACCTGTGTTCAATCCTCAAAGCATTCTATCTGTGTTCTGTCCATGACCAGATAGTCTTTTTTAAACCAAGTGCTCTATTTCCCTCCCACATTCCTAAGCCTAGGTTAACCGGCCACTGTAAACTGTTAGTCTGTAGATGAATAATAAAATCTCTAGAGGGATTGACGAGAATGCAGAAAGAATAAAAAATGAGATTAGTGTAAAATGGGTAGTTGATGGTCAGTGTGGTCAGTGGACAAAAGAGGTTGTTTCCTTGCTGTACCTAGCTATGACTAAAACCCTATGCAAATGAGAGCCAACAGCATTTCATACCTTGGAAATCTTGCTTTTAATTTTTTTAAAATTATGTTTCCACCCTGTTCAGCTTTCATCTAGTCTAGTTAAATTATTTCTGGAAAATTGTCAACTAGTGGAATACTTAAGTGGAACATCTGCTGATGGTATTACCAATAACCAATAATAATATCTTATTCATAGAGCACTTTTCATACATATAATGTAGTTCAAAGTACTTTATAATGGGATAAAGTACAAACATGAAAATGAAAGAAAAAAAGATGTTAGTTAAAACTAAGGTTAAATAAATAGAATTTGAGCTGGTTATTTTAAAGTGTCAATTGAGGTTGTATCCCATAGAGTTTTAGGTATTGAGTTCCACAGTTTAGGAGTGTAGTTGAAAAAAGCTGACCTGCCAATTATCTTTTGAGGGAGATTGTTTAAATTTAAGAGATTGAGACCAACAGAAGTCCTGAGAGCTCCAGCATGATTACAAAATGAAAATGATTCTGTGACATACTCCAGTACCAGACAATTTCGAATGAGGTTGGAAGCGACATCCGATGCACAGCAACTCTGGCAGGGATTGCAAGACATTACTTCCTACAAAGCGAAACCCAAAAGCTTGAATGGCAGTGATGCTTCACTACCAGATGAACTCAACACCTTCTATACCGCTTTGAAAGACAGAACACAACTACAGCTGTGAAGATCCCTGCTGCACCTGATGACCCTGTGATCTCCGTCTCAGAGGCTGATGTCGGGCTGTCTTTAAAGAGAGTGAACCCTCTCAAGGCGGAAGGTCCCAATGGAGTACCTGGTAAGTCTCTAAAAACCTGTGCCAACTAACTAGCGGGTGCATTCAAGGACATCTTCAACCTCTCACTGCTATGGGCAGAAGTTCCTACTTACTTCAGAAAGGCAACAATTATACCAGTGTGTAAGAAGAATATTGTGAGCTGCCTTAATGACTATCGCCGGTAGCACTCACATCGACAATGATGAAATGCTTTGAGAGGTTAGTCCATGACTAGAATGAACTCCTGTCTCAGCAAGGACCTGGACCCATTGTAATTTGCCTATCATCCAATAGGTCAATGGCAAACACAATCTCAATGGCTCTCCACATGGCTTTAGACCACCTGGACAACACAAACACCTATGTCAGGAAGCTGTTCATCGACTACAGCTCAGCATTTAATACCATCATTCCCACATTCCTGATTGAGAAGTTGCAGAACCCGGGCCTCTGTACCTCCCTCTGCTATTGGATCCTCGGCTTCCTAACTGGAGGACCAGACTCTGTGTGGATTGGTGATAACATCTCCTCCTCGCTGACGCTCAACACTGGCACACCCCAGGGGTGTGTGCTTAGCCCACTGTTTTACTCTCTATATACATATTACTGTGTGGCTAGCCACAGCTCAAATACCATTTGCTGACGATACAACCATTGTTGCTAGAATCTCAGGTGGTGCGAGAAGGCGTACGGGAGTGAGATATGCCAACTAGTGGAGTGGTGCCGTAGCAACAACCTGGCACTCACCGTCAGTAAGTCGAAAGAGCTGATTGTGGACTTCAGGAAGGCTAAGAAGAAGGAACACATATCAATCCTTATAGAGGGATCAGAAGTGAAGACAGTGAGAAGTTTCAAGTTCCCAGGTGTCAAGATCTCTGAGGATCTAACCTGGTCCCAACGTATCAATGTAGTTATAAAGAAGGCAAGACAATGGCTATATTTCATTAGGAGTTTGAGATTTGGCATGTCAACAAATACACTCAAAAATTTCTATAGATGTACCATGGAGAGCATTCTGACAGGCTATGTCACTGTCTGGTATGGGGGAGCTACTGCACAGAACCGAAAGAAGCTGCAGAGGATTGTAAGTCTAGTCAGCTCCATCTTGGGTACTAGCCTCCAAATTACCCAGGACATCTTCAGGGTGCGGTGTCTCAGAAAAGCTGCAGCCATTATTAAGGACCTCCAGCACTCAGGGCATGCCCTTTTCTTACCGTTACCATCAGGGAGGAGGTACAGAAGCCTGAAGACACACACTCAGCAGATCCGGAACAGCTTCTTCCCCTCTGCCATCTGATTTTTTTAATGGACATTGAATCCCTTGGACACTACTTCACTTTTTAAAAAATATATAGTATTTCTGTTTTTTTGCCCGTTTTTTAATCTATTCAATATATGTATACTGTAGAACCATAGAACATTACAGCACAGAAACAGGCCTTTTGGCCCTTCTTGTCTGTGCCGAACCATTTTCTGCCTAGTCCCACTGACCTGCACATGGACCATATCCTTCCATACATCTCTCATCCATGTACCTGTCCAAGTTTTTCTTCAATATCAAAAATGAGCCCGCATTTACCACTTCATCTGACAGCTCATTCCACACTCCCACCACTCTCTGTGTGAAGAAGGCCCCCCTAATGTTCCCTTTAAACTTTTCCCCCTTCACCCTTAACCCATGTCCTCTGGTTTTTTTCTCCCCTAGCCTCAGTGGAAAAAGCCTGCTTGCATTCACTCTATCTATACCCATCATAATTTTATATACCTCTATCAAATCTCCCCTCATTCTTCTACGGTCCAGGGAATAAAGTCCTAACCTATTCAACCTTTCTCTGTAACTCACTTTCTCAAGTCCCGGCAACATCCTTGTAAACCTTCTCTGCACTCTTTCAACCTTATTAATATCCCTCCTGTAATTTGGTGACCAAAACTACACAAAACTCCAAATTCGGCCTCACCAATGCCTTATACTACCTCATCATAACATTCCAACTTTTATACTCAATACTTTGATTTATAAAGGCTGTTACGTACCCCGTAACTGGGTTACCAAACCAGCAGAAATGGACCACTCAGTTGGAGTCTGGATTACTGGAACTTAGAAAGTTTTATTAAAGAAATAAGCAACACAGTACTCTAATAGTAAGGATATAAATGCAACAGTTTAGCAATGAATAAACACACATGTACACAGAACTAGAATAATAGGATCAATCAAGCTCTATCGTCGTCTAGGGGTAAATGACCAGTTTCAAAGTGACAGAGTTCAGTTCGCAGTAATCGCCGTCGCCGTGGGAGAGAGAGAGAGAGAGAGAGTGAATGAATATTCAAATCGGATTCCAAACAGACCTTCGATATTCCTCACAGTCAGCTTTCGGGCGAGCCCTTTGTAATGTCTTCTGAGGTCACCGACTGTGACCCTTCCGTTTCAGATACGATCGTTCCTCTGCAGTGAACCTGGCACCCAGGCAAGGACGGACACACACCAGGTTCCCGCCGATCGTACCTTTCCACCCTGTGCGTCTATGGCTTGGTCCCGCGATCAGCCCTCCAAAACTCCCACCGACTTGTGGGAGGCGCACCGCTTCCAGGTTCTCGTTACCTCGTGGTGTCGTGTGTGTCCTGCCTTAGCAAACCTGTCCCTTTTTATCCCCCTGCTGGGGTATCGCCTGTCCATCACACTTCAAACAGTTCAGGGTTCAAAAAGGAGCCGATCTTGACAGTTCTCAGACCGGTGTCTCCTTCCATTAAACTCTCTCGTCTCTTCATTAACATTTCCAAATGCTGCTCCATTGTCTTCCTTATCTCTCTTTCTCCTGAAGACAGGTGGCAGATCAACTGCTGATCCCACTGGTGCCAGCACAGGACAGTTAACATCTTAGTCTACGTGTACTTTTTGTAACCCTCTTTCGTCACAAGTCCAATGTACTAAAAGCTCTCTTTACGACCCTATCTACCTGTGATGCCACTTTTAGGGAATCTTGTATCTGTATTCGCAGATCCCTCTGTTCTACTGCACTCCTCAGTGCCCTACCATTTACCTTGTATGTTCTACCTTGGTTTGTCCTTCCAAAGTACAATACCTCACACTTGTCTGTATTAAATTCCATCTGCCATTTTTCAGCCCATTTCTCCAGCTGGTCCAAATCCCTCTGCAAGCTTTGAAAACCTTCCTCACTGTCCACTACACCTCCAATCTTCGTATCATCAGTAAATCATTGATTTACTTATTATTATTTTTTAATTTATTGTTTTCCTCTTCTATACTATGTATTACATTGAACTGCTGCTGCTAAGTTAACAAATTTCACATCACATGCTGGTGATAATAAACCTGAGTCTGATTCAGACCACTGAGAGTTTTAAAAACAAGTAAGAGAACTTTAAAATCAATTCTAAAAGATACAGTAAGGCAATAGAGTGATATGCCTCCTCATCTTGTTCCAGTTAAAAGTCTAGTAGCAACTGAATGAGTTGAACATAAAAGAGTTTAGCACAGGAACAGGCCACTTGGCCCACAATGTTGTGCCAAACCAGCTAGAAAGCAAATCAAAAAGACCCAAACACTAATCCCTCCTACCTATGCCATAACCATATCCCTCCATCCTCCTTATATCTATGTGCCTATCCAAACACCTCTTAAAAGGCTCTAAAGTATTTGCTTCTACCACCATACCAGGCAGCACATTCCAGGAATCCACTACCCTCTGAATAAAAAACTTACCCTTCACATCCCCCATTAAGCCTACCTCCTCTCACCTTCAATTCATGCTCTCAGATATTAGACATTTCAACCCTGGGAAACCGGTATTCTCTCTCCACTATATCCATGCCTCTCATAATCTTGTAAACCCCATCAGATCTCCCCTCAGCCACCTATGCTCCAGAGAAAACAACACAAATTTATCCAGCCTCTCCTGGTAGTATATGTCCTCTTAACCTGACAGCATCCTGGTGAACCTCTTCTGCACCCTCTCCAAAGCCTTCCTATAATGGGGTGACCAGAACTTTATGCAATACTCCAGATGTGGCCTGACCAGAGTTTTAAAAGTTACGAACGTTTGCAAATGTTGCAAAAATAGATTGAGGTTATCAATAGATTGCTTTGGAAGGTCAGTAAAAAGTGCACTGCATAATCTAATCTATTCGATATAAAGGTATGAATTAGCTTTTCAGCATCATTACATGACAGAAATGGATGTACTGTTCCTTTGCAATGTTTCTTACATGCAGAAATGTTGCTTTGGTCACTTTCTTAATGTGAGATTTAAAATTCAAATCTGAATCAAGGATAACACCCTGCCTTATTCCTTCTGATTTTACAGGAGGAGTCAGTTTCCCAAGTTTTTCAAGCAGTTCATCTCTTTTGGCTTTGGGACCAACTAAAAATATTTTAGTTTTATATTCATTTAGTTTTAGGAAATTATTGCTTGCCCATTTGTTTATTGTAGCCATGCCAGAAGTCAGAGAAGATAGTGTGTTATTATCATTAGGCTCAACCGAGATGTACAATTGTGTGTCATCTGCCTTACTGTGGAAATCAAGTTGATGCTTTCTAATGATGTTGCCTAAGGGAAGCATATGTAAGGAGAGGAGTAGGAGACCAAGACAACATCTCTAAGCAACACCAAAAGGGAAATCGTATCTATTAGAAAAATGGTCTCCAATACAGACAATATATTTTTTCTCTAAGATCTATGAGCGCAACCAATTAAGGGCACTAGCAGACAGGCCAACCCAGTTCTCAAGGCAAATTAAGAGAATGTTGTGGTCAATTGTGTCGAAGGCAGTGTTTAGATCTATAAGACTAGAACTGAGAACCCGGTGGCCTAAGTTTGCTGACAATTTTGGTACGGGTAAACTCCGTGCTGTGGTTTATTAAAACAATAACTGTCAAAAGGAGGTGATTAGCTTTCTCTTGTTGAAGTTAACATTGCTGTCATTGGTGACTTCTCAATTCAGCTGAGACCACCAATGGCAGAAAAACTCAAACCAAGTTCCATGCTAGTCCTAGGAATTCTGCTCATTGTTTTTCTAATTTTGGACCCAAGCTGTAATAAATCTGAACCACAAATCAATAAAGCAGAATTTGAAGAGTATGTCAACAATAACTTCCCCTCATTATGACTAATTGGCCAGATTGGATTTATTCACTTCTTAAGAAGAGGATATCCATACCTGATCAATTTCCCACTTCACCAACTTGATGGCTCAATTCTCCTCCCAGTCAGTAATTGTCAACCAAGATTTATGATCTAATATTTCAGGATAATAGAGCTTTGTTCTGATGCATTAACTTAGAGATCACTTGGTTCCGCCTACAGCTACAACATGGCTGCTTCATGCAGAGTCCTGCTTGTTGCTTCATCAGTAACATCTGGTGCTGTTCTGTTCCTGGAAAATTCCTCCATATACGTCAATGAATCAAGGTGATGTCCTGCCTACACAGTGATAGTAGAGGGATACGTTAGCTCACAAAGTTGTATAATTTGGAGGAAGATTTGTACTGCTGATGATTCCCAAATTCATGGCTACCTCTAACTTTGAGGCACCGAAATCTCTTCATAATCAACAGTGGGTGACTAAATTTCTCCTAAGAAAATGACACCATGTAACAGAGATCATAACTTTCTCTCCACAAGGACAACACACTCATCCATGAAGATTATAGACTGGTGAGTGCCATCAAGTGGGATTTTCCTTTGCGTTGCTTCTTTTATCAACAGCCACTGGCAGTCTGGCAGCCACATTCTATAAGATTCTGTCAGTTACTTTTGGTGATGGGGACCAAAGTTCCACAGCACTATCTTTAGTGCTCTTGCTTTCCTCAATGGTTCTTTCAAATAACAGTTAATATTCATTAGAATTGACTCATTAGAAATAAGGGCTTATTACGAGGTTTCAATGCCTATGATTTAGCCGATATTACGAAACTTCTTGGAGACTAGAATGAACGCAGGTTAAAGTCCAAAGATCATTCTCTTGCACTGTACTACTTGTTCAGTGGAGGCTGGTAGGACAGGACATAGCACGAATGATTAAATGCAAGTCTGGGCTATTGGCTAAAAGATACATGCTATATAATTTTGTCAAAACTGCTCTATATCTAGACTGTGGGTTGGTTCACCCAGCTGCGATCTGATAAAAATGAACTGTGTGCTCTAAATCTTGTGCCTAAGTTGATGTTATTGTTATAACTTTTCATAGCTTATTTGATACAATGGGGAATAGTGTTTGGCCATTGCACAGTGCAGTTTAGAGACAACAATGTATGTTACACAAAGACTCTGAGTATGAAAAGCAGATTTCTTCTTGTGGAAGCTATTCTAATATCCACTAATGCCAAATTCACCATTATTGATATTAATGTTTCAATTCTTTAAATAAGTAATTAATTTTAAACTTCCCAAAAGTTATGGTGAACTTAAAAACCTTTTTTTTTTATTTCAGGTCCCTGCATTAATACAAAGTAGTTGGTATCTCTCAGAAATAATTTTGGAAGCCCGTAAATTCAGCATTCATGTAAACTTAATACATTTTCAGAATCTCAGAGAAATACGTTACAAATTTGGTAAATATTTCCACAATTACATTATAACCTAAAACTCATCAGCCAGTCAGACTACCTGACTCAATATAAGTTCTTCCTCGTATTTTAAACTAGGACGTAAATCATGTGGGCAGTGTTAAGAAACAAAGTAAAGATAAGGAAAGTAGGATGAGAAGTAAGAGGTTGATAGATAAAATCAGAAAGAAAAACTTAAATATTTAACGCTAATTAACTCTGTAAAAACTGAGGATGAATATTTGCAGTGATAAATTTTCAGGGTGGTAGTGATGATCATTTATTTCATCAATAACAATTCACTTATCATTAAAAATCAGAGGTATTTTTCACCAGTAAATGAAAATCTTAAAAATGATGGAATAAAATTGAAACAAAAACTGAAAATGCAGAAAATATTCAGCAGGTCAAGCTTCATTGATGGAAAGAGAAACAGTTAAAATTTCTCATCTAAGACTCTTCATCACAACTCGGATAAAGAAGCTTTGACAGAGTGTTCAGCAGGAAACCCCAATTTCAAGATCTTGGTATATGTCAAAGCAAGCCAAGTCAGTGAGATATCTGAATAGGATGTCCTGCAGAGAGCAAGGGTAACCAATAGGAGTGCAACATCCAGATTTCCAAAACATATGAGGTCTCAGGAAATCGCTACCTTATGTATTTCATCACAGCAGCACTTCTGTTGGTGTCAGTTAATATTAGCACAAAATCCAGGCAAATACAATTACAATGGTTGCTTGCTTAGCACTCGGGAAGTATATCCAATAGTGAAAGTGCTGGTGGAATGTGCAATAAAGATGTCATTATAGTTCTACATAGAGAAATACGTTTCTCACAGCAATGTAAATTGGTAAGGTAGTATAAATGCCTGTCTTCCTGCAGTACAATGCCTAAACTTAGTTGAAGTTGAGCAATGAAGAGGTCTACTCAAAACATGACTTTATGTGGAATGAGCCAACCTAGGCAATGCACAGAGGTTGCCTATGAAGGCTGGTGGCTGCAGGCTGGGTAAGCAAAGCAACAGAGCTCGGTGCTGAAATGTAGAGTTCAGGATTCAAACTGACCAGCATAGAGAGTGCTGGACACTGCTGGGGACTGGCAGTACCTATTGATAGATTCCTATCATCTGTTGGTGGGCATAATAGAAGGTGTTATTTCCCCATCTCTTTATTTGACATACCCCTGCCTACTTTGAAGATAAGTGACAAACTCATTGATACTCATGAGCCTTTGAGCCAAAGAAAGAAGCTAACAGCAGCTTCCTCATATAGAGCAGAAGGTGATGAGTGTGATTGTAGGATCTAAAATAAAACAAAGAAAACACTAGAAACATTCAGACTAGGTTGAATCTAAAGGGAGAATAAATGTTGACTCCATTTATGCTGAGTATTTCCAGCAATTTTTGTTTTGATTTCAGTTCCCAACATCTGCAGTTGTTTTCATTTTCATTGACTGTAGGATCTGGGAGATCTGCCAACACACGGAGTGGCCAAGGCTACTCCCAGCAAAGTCCACATTCATCACTGTGTTACCGAGTGTGTCTTCCTGAAATTTGCATCACACTGCTGAGCAGACACTAGAGCTCTTACAGGCTCCCCCTGCACATTGCTTCTGTTGTTCACTCTATGTCAAGCTCTGCAGTGATGAGCTCGTTGCTGCAAGACAACCAGCAGAGGCAGTGAGTGATTCATGTCAGACTCCTAGCACAACAACTTGCAGCCTGAGCGGATGTACAGTATGGAACATTGCTGTCAATGCTCAGATTTTAGGTACGGAAGTGCTAATGTATCAGTGCTCCGCAGAGTAGAACTAAATGGAGTAAGTACCATGAACAGAATGAGGTGTGAGATGAAAATCTCCAGATTAATTTAGAAGTGTAGATATTCCAGAGGTTATGACTTCCTTTAGCTTCTTGGAGTGAAACAAAAACTCAGGTTTTTGAGACAAGGTACAACCCTAAAGGAATAAAAGCACTAAAGAACATAATTGCAAGTTGCTTTTCAAAATATTTCACCATGTTCTTCTCAAGATTGGCATTTCCTTTTTTTTTAAATCCTGGAAATTCAAAGCATCGGTAATAAAGAGAGAAATCAAAATTATTTGAAATATATTTGATCAGCTTGCATACTTTAAGACTAAAATTTGTAAACGACATGGAGGCAAGAGAGGCACAATTTGAAGTTGTGGATATTGTATCACATAATGTATTTTGGAGAAAAAACAATTAACTAGAGTGTTCACTCAATGCGAAGATATTAAAAGATATGTAGAAATCTCAGAAAGAGTTCTTTCAAATTACCTGTTTTGGTGATAAAGCTGATATCAATTTGGATTTTATCAAATAGTGATATAAAAGTCCTCCTGCTGTAACCAATACTGACATAAAAATCCCCTTGCTGTAATTGCCCCAGTTTTAGCTCCCAACACATGAAATATATGGGTAAAAAAAGTATGGGAACTCTGTATCTATATACACAGTTAAACAGAAGGATGAAACAAGAGACATTTTCAAACAAAAATATTCAATAGGCTAAATAGGAGACGAATCTTTCTTCTAAGTTCAAAGTTAATTTATTATCAAAGTACATATATGTCAACCATATAAACCCTGAGATTCATTGTCTTGTGGGCATTCGCAATAAATCCACAGAATAATAACCATAACAGAATCAATGAAAGACCATCCAACTTGGCCATTCAACCAGAGTGCAAAAGACAACAAACAGTGCAAACACAAAAAAAGTAATAATAATAATAATAATAATAATAAATAAGCAATAAATATCAAATCAAGACAATTGGGAAGCCAATATTAGAGATCATTAATACAAACTAGATACTTAGAATACTAAGAGTTTAGATGAGGAACTTTCTAACAGCATTGATAGAAAGTGGCTTTCTTTGTCAATAGAATACTTGGGTCAATTACTATTCCATAATTTATGGGTACTTCATGAGAATGATATGCGAAAGCAAAAGCAAATATAAAGACTTCCCAAACTGGTAATTCAGCTGACTTTCTCCTCAGCTCTATATGTTAAGAGTTCTTGGTTTCCCTCATAAGAATTCAAACAATCTGGATGTCTATAGAGGGGCGGGGTGAAGTGATGATGGCGCTAAATGGTGACTGCTTTGCTTGCATCTTCGGAAACAACTTTATTTCTATCTTTGATATCTTTTTCCCCCCTTTCAAGGTTCCTTTGAAGACCCTGATCTGGAGTTACGCTGTAACTTTGGTTCTTTGTGGGAATGGAACCCACAACTGGCTCTCACAACGTCACAACCGGCCGATTTTTGATATCCCAAGTACACAGCCTGGTAGCCTAGTGCGCCTTCAGGGTGCCAGATTTTCATGGCTCTGGAGGCGGGCTGATTCAAGGCCGGTGCCCCTGACTGAAGCGTTGCGGGAGAACATGGAACATCAGGACCAGTGGGTTAGCTGCTGTGGGCTGTGTGTCCAGAGACCCGAACGTTTTTGGGGCCGACTGTCTGGGCGCAGAGCTTGGAAAAAGCAATGCAACAGACTGTTAACATTATTAGGAAGAGAAAGAGAGCCTGTGGTATGTCAAATTACTGGGTGAACAAGTAGTCTTTGGGGTACTTCAAGTTTGATGCTTTGCTGCATGTTTGAGTGCTCGGTAGGGGGTGCCGATGCTTTTTTGCTGGTGGGGGAGGGGTGGGGTTGGGGTCATTGCCTTGCTGCTGTTTGAGCATGGGAGGGGGAGCTGGGGGGGGTCTTTGGGGGTTCTAACATTTCACAGACATTCATTTTTTGGGGCACTCTTCTGTTTTTCTGGATGTTTGCATAGAAAAAGAATTTCAGGATGTATATTGTATACGTTTCTCTGACATTAAATATACCTATTGAACCTATTGACCTATTATTTCTTACTAAATTCTAACTAATATTTTTAAGGTTTTTCAATCTGTGTGATCCTACTTCAGGAGTTCTACTTCACTGCCATCCTACTTTGAGGCAAAGTTATAAACAATGACAAAGAGCGATAATGGAAAATAAAATTTAAATAAGTACAGTTGACTGACAAGATTAAATATAACCAACTCCCCCCCACAATGGAACTTATAATGAGGTAAAGGACATGCTTTGCTTTCCCCCAACATCTAACATGGTGATCAATGTATTTCAAGTTCAAGGGTGTAATAATAAAAAACAAAGGACAGGTAAGAATGTGTTAAATGCAAATTGACTTCTGTAGGATATTATTTTGTTCTAGTAAGGTGGGATGAGGAAGATGTGCACCTCATCAGAATCAGAAACACAATAAGATTTAATATCACTGCTATGCGTACTGAAATTTGTTAATGTTGTGGCAGCAGTACAATTCAATATATGATAATATAGGCAATTTAGAAGTTCAAAGTTCAAATTTCAAAGTAAATTTATTATTGAAGTACGTGCACGTTGCCAAATACAACCCCGAGATTCATTTTCTTGTGGTCAATCACAGTGAGTACAAGAAACACAATACAATCAATGAAAGACCACACCCAACAGGACCATAGAAAGGGTGCAGAGGAGATTTACAAGGATGTTGCCTGGATTGAGGAGCATGTCTTATGAGAATAGGTTGAGTAATCACAGCCTTTTCTCCTTGGAGCAACAGAGGATGAGAGGTGACCTGATAGACGTGTACAAGATAATGAGAGGCATTGACTGTGTGGCTAAGTCAGAGGCTTTTTCCCAGGGCTGAAATGGCTAACACGAGAGGACACAGTTTTAAGGGGCTTGGAAGCAGGTACAGAGGAGATGTTAAGGGTAAGTTTTTTATGCAGAGAGTGGTGAGTTCATGGAATGAGCTACCAGTGACGGCGGTAGAGGTGTTAGGGTCTTTTAAGACACTCCTGGATGGATACATGGAGCTTAGAAAAATAGAGGGCTATGGGTAACCCTAGGTAATTTCTAAGGTAAGGATATGTTCAGTACAGCTTTGTGAGCCAAAGGGTGTGTATTGTGCTGTAGGTTTTCTATGTTTCTAGGACAGACAACAACCAATGTGCAAAGAAAAACAACAAACTATGCAAGTACAAAAAGAAATAATAATAATAATAATAATAATAATAATAGATAAATAAATGAGCCATAAACATCAAGAACATGAGGTGAAGAGCTCTTGAAAGTGAGTCCAGTTCATTGGGAACAGTTCAGTGATGGGCGAGTGAAGTAATCCCTTATGCTTCAAGAGCCAGGTAGAGGGGTAATAACTGTTGCTGAACCAGGTGGTTGGATCCCGAGGCTCCTGAACCTTCCTCCTGATGGCAGCAGTGAAAAGAGAGCATGGCCTGTATGGTCAGAGGTCCTCAGTAATGGATACTGTTTTCCTGCGACAGAACTCCGTGTCGAGGTGCTCAGTGGTGGGGAGGGCTTTACCAGTGATGCATTAAGTCACCGCACATTTCGAGAAGTTTGTCAAAGTTTTAGATGATATGCTGAATCTTCACAAACTTCCTAAGAGAGTAGAGGTGCTGCCGTGCATTCTTCATAATGCCACTTACATGCTAGCTGCAAGGCAGATCCTCTGAAATTATAACACTGAGGAATTTAAAGTTGCTGACCCTCTCCACCTCTGATGCCTGATGAGGACTGGCACATGGACCTCCAGTGTCCTCCTCCTGAAAGTCAATAATCGTCCCCTTGCTCATGCTGACAATGAGTGAAAGGTTTTCAATCTCCCTACAATCTACTGTTTAACATCACCACCCTTGATTCAGCCAATGACAATGGTGTCATTGGCAAATTAAATATGACACTGGGGCTGTGCTTAGCCTCACAGTAGTAAGTATGAAGTGAGTAGAGCAAGAGGCTAACCACACAGTCTTGTGGTGCACCTGTGCTGAGGGGGATTGCTGAGGAGGTGTATTGCCAATCCAAACTGTCTGGGGTTTGCAAATGAGGAAATTACAAGGAAATATTAAGGCCAAAGTCTTGAAGCTTATTGATTAGTTTTGAGGGGATGGTAGTATTGACTGCCGAACAGTAGTCAATGAAGAACATCCTGATGTATGAATCTTTGCTGTCCAGATGTTCCAAAGTTGAGTGGGGAACCAACGAAACAGCATTTGTCGTGGTGATGAGCAAACTGGAGTGAATCCAAGTCACTTTTCAGGCAGGAATTGATATGTTTCATCACCAACCTCTCAAAGCACTTAATCACAGTGTATGTAAGTGCTACTGGATAGAAGTCCTTGAAGCAGGCTACCACATTTTTCTTAGGCACCAGTTTAATTCAAACCTGCTTGAAGCAGATGACCTCAGACTGCCAAAGCAGGAAGTTAAAGATATTGTTGAACATTTCAGCCAGTTGATCAGCACAGATCTTTAGGACTTGGCAAGGTACCACATCTGGGCTGGATACTTGCCATGCGTTCACCCCCTGAAGAATGCTCTCATGTTGGCTTCAGGAGACTGAAATCACACGGTCTTTTGGGGTTGTGAGTGTTTGTGAAGGTGCCTCCATGAGTATAAAAAGCATTGAGCTCATCTGGAAGCGAAGCCTTGTTGTCACCTATGTCACTTGGTTTTACTTCGTAGGAGGTGATAGCATTCAAATTCTGCCGTAGCTGCCGAGCACCCTTCAGTGATTCAAGTTTGGCCCAGAATTGCTATTTCACACCATCAAATAAAATGCATCAAATGAGTAAGGCTATAAATCCTTCCCTGTTTATTGAAATAATGAGAGGTGTGTACTTTTGAGGATAACTTTATAGAAGTAACTTTTTTCTTTTTAGTGGTTACATTTCCTTTCAATGGTCAAACTAATAAGTTTCCATTCATAGGGACTCACAGACATAGTACAGCACAGCCTTAAAGCAATACTGCTGTGTAAACAAGCCTCAAATAGCTTGAAAGGTTTGATCACTTTTTAATGTACTCCAACTGTTGTTAATGCAGAATTACTGAACTCTTACTATGGTTACTGCATTCCTTGTACTATGCTATCTGGAAATAGGTCTTAAGCTTGAAAATACAAGACCTCAGTAAGCGATAGAAGTGCAGGAATTGGCACTCTAGTATGCTTGATGCTGTGCCATTGGGATTTCCAAATAATTGGATGGCAGATTATCATACCGTTTCTGTACAATGAAAGCAATATCCATATAAATTTTGAGGGTTTAGGGATCAAAAGAGGGAAGCAGAGAGGCAATGATTACATTAAGGGAGGAGAAAAAGAAAACCAATTGGAGACAAGAACAACAGCATTGGGAGGAACTGGATGCCAAATGTCACCCTAAAGATGATAACTTCGAGAATTGATTCCAAAATTACAAAGTCTCATCTTTACATTTCCAAAGTGATAGAGATTTATGACAGTTAAGGGTGATCTTCTTTAGCATTATAAATCATAATGCATCCCTATGACTCTATGGACTAATTTACAGACGCAGAATGGAGCTTATCTACAAAGGAAATTATGTCACAAGAGATGAAAAAAAGGCAATTTTGCTAGTAAACACATTTTTAAAAAGCATTCACTGAAAAATCACAAGATGTGAAATATATACATGTTTGATAATTTAACCTTATTTTATACATAAACAACTTTCAACAAAGAAACCCTAATAATTGAGACTCAACCTACTTGTAGAAAATAATGAAAAACATAATATGGCAACAGGTCGTAATGGCCTCTCCATATTTTTAATGAACATTTGTGGGAGTACCATCCCGTGATGCGGCTTACAAGCTGCAGTTAACTGTAATAAATGAGCCTTGATATGCTAACACTGGTAATATTTACATCATGGGTGTTGAATAAAATAGTACAGGTAGATGTCCTGCAGCTTTCCCCACCGATCAAAAGGGTATAGTCTTCAGCAAGAAGGATAACATTCACTCAGCGGTGCCAAATGTATAAAAGTGAAGCCATGCTGTTAATGGTCCCAACATTCCACTGAGCATTTATGAAATCACAGTTGAATTGTTTGCCAGGCTGCTGATCAGAACTCTGGTTATATTTATTTTAAATATAAAAGGCAAACAGGGGATTTGAATACTCCTAACTGAATTGGATGGGAGCATTCATTTTTTGTTGGAATCTGTGCATTCCAAAGCACAGGAGAAATGCTAAGATGTGGGAGACAGGAATTTCCAGTGTGATGGTAACAGGTCGGAAAGACATGATGAATCAATCTAACCAAGACCTTCCACTTGCTCCTTCTATAAGCAGTAAATTGCACATTTCCAACATGTGCTTTCTCTTCTACCCTCTCTAACTCGCTCACTTGACATTTCCAGCTTGTCACTTTATGGTTTTTCTATGAGGCAAGAGCATCAGGCAAGGAGCAGAAGCTGGGTAATGGAGCTTCAACACAGATCAGCCTAGATCTAACCAAACAACAGCTTCATGAGCTGAATGATCCACAGCACTTCTTTCTTAACCTTCTTCCTCATTATCTGCTTTCCACTCCATTTGTAGTTCATTATCATGAGAACTGCTCCAAGATGCTTTGCTCATGAGGGCTATTACAATGTGTACACTGTGATTAAAAATGAAGAGAAAGCACTAGACCACAATAATCCTTGGAGTTGTATTTGTAAACAATGGTCTGCGCGTGCTTCAATAAAGTGCTGTAGGTTTAGGTACAGTATATCTAATGAGAACCTATCTGCTACTCAAAAAATAAAGCTCAGTTACTTACTTAAGCTTCTACTGATCTTCCTTGGAAAATGGTATGAGGCCAGGGAGGGAGAAGTCAAAATGTGAAAGGTGTCGAAAAGTAAAACTAAAGTTCTGGGTCGTACCTGCAAACTGAATGAAAATACAATGCAAAGTGATGGCCCAATTTATATACAACCTTTGCATTTGTGAAGATGATCACGTGATGAAATATCACACAATATGAAAGAAATAAAACTACTAATTAGTTTCACCTGTAAAGAGCATTTAAGACCCCAAGGAGAGGTAAATGCATAAAAATATAACTGTTAGGTCATCAGGTTTGCAGGTGAAAGCACCATACAAAAAGATATTGGTTAGATGAACAGAGGTGTCACAAGAAACATCCCATTGAAATGCTGAACAGTGGTGATACTATGCTGAGATTGAAGGGAATAATGCACTGAAGGTGAAGTTGATAGGTTAGCAGGAAACAAGGGAAATCTGATTATGATTGTTGGGACACAGGAGTTAGCCAAGAGCAGAAGTTCACAATACGGTCTGTGAGCCTTACTGACTTAAGTTGTGAGGGATCCTCAGCCAGGAACAGCATGGAAAATGGCATTGTCAGAAAAGGTATAAGGTGGATTGGAGCAACTGAGAGAGTGCAATTAATACTTTATCATGGGATTACAAACATAAGGAAAATGAGAAGTAAACCTAACACCTCCTTGAGCCAGCCCCTAGGCACGACCAAACAAAATCTTTCCATGTCAATAATCTCATTCTAAAAATCTACTTATTGAAGTTACTTATCCTGTCTTAATGCAAGAATGTACTTCCTTAACTATAAGGAGAACAAAGCTGTACACTATTCCAGGCATAATTTCACCAGCAAACAGTAAAAGTGCATCAAAGGTTCCTCACTTATACACCCAAGATCCCTTTAGATTCTTGATTGGTCAAGGCATGAAGGGATTAGACCATAAGACATAGGGGCAGATTTAGGCCATTAGGCCCATCGAGTCTGCTTTGCCATTTCATCATGGCTGATCCTTTACCCCGTCTTCAGCCCCTCTCCCCAGCCTTCTCCCGTAACCTTTGACGTCATGTCCAATCAAAAGCCTGTCAAGCTCTGTCTTAACTAGACCCAATGACCTGGCTTCCACAGCTGCCTGTGGTAATAAATTCCATAAATTCACCAACCTCTGACTAAAGAAATTTCTCCGCATCTCTGTTTTAAATGGACGCCCCTCTATCCTGAGGCTGTGCCCTCTTGTCTTAGACTCCCTCGCCACAGGAAGCATCCTTTCCACATCTACTCTGTCTAGACCTTTCAATATTCAAAAAGTTTCAATGAGATTCCCCCTCATCTTTCTAAATTTCAGTGAATACAGACCCAGAACCATCAAACGTTCCTTGTATGATAACCCTTTCATTCCTGGAATCATCCTTGTGAACCTCCTCTGGACCTTCTCAAATGCCAGCACATCTTTTCTAAGATGAGGGCCCCAAAACTGTTCATAATATTCAAGGTAAGGCCTCACCAGAGCTTTATAAACCCTCAGCATCACATCCTTGCTCTTGTATTCTAGATCTCTTGAAATGAATGCTAACATAGCATTTGCCTTCCTCACCACCAACTCAACCTGCAAGTTAACCTTCAGGGTGTTCGGCACAAGGACTCCCAAGTCCCTCTGCATCTCAGATTCCTGGATTTTCTCCCCGTTTGGAAAATAGTCTGCACATTTATTTCTACTACAAAGTGCATGACCATGCATTTTCCAACATTGTATTTCAAATTGTTATTATTTCTCTGGCCTCATTTTCTAGCAGTCCTATATCCATTCTCATCTTTCTTTTACTTTTTACATACTTGAAAAAGCTTTCACTATCCACTTTGATATTGTTTGCTAGTTTGCTTTCATATTTCATCTTCTCCCTGCGGATGATTATTTTAGTTGCTCTCTGTAGGGATTCAGAAGCTTCCCAATCTTCTGTCTTCACACAAATTTTTGCTTTGTTGTATGCCCTTTCTTTTGCTTTTACATTAGCTTTGACTTCCCTTGTCAGCCATGGTTGTACTATTTTGCCATTTGAGTATTTCTTGGTTTTTGAAATACATCTACCTTGCACTCTCCACATTTTTCCTAGAAACTCATGCCATTGGCTGTTACGCTGTCATCATCGCCAGCATTTCCTTCCAATTTACTTTGGCAATTCCTCTTTCATACTACTGTAGTTTCCTTTACTCCACTGAAATACTGCTTTGTCAGACTTTACTTTATCCCTATCAAATTTCAAGTTAAGCTCAATCATATTGTGATCACCGTCTCCTAAGGGTTCTTTTACCTTAAGCTCCCTAATCACCTCCAGTTCATTATGTAACACCCAATCCAGTATAACTGACCCCCTAGTAGGCTCAACAGCAAACTGCTCTATAAAGCCATCTTGTAGGTATTCAACAAACTCACTCTCTTGGGATCCAATTCCAACCCGATTTTCCCAATTGACCTGCATGTTGAAATCTCCCATAGCTATCATAACAATGTTCTTTTGATATGCCTTTTATACTTCCCGTTGTAATCTGCGGTCCACCTCCCAGCTACTGTATATAACTACTATCGGGGTCCTTTTACCCTTGCAGTCTCTTAACTCAACCTAGAAGGATTCCACATTTTCCGATCCTAACGTCACATTTTTCTACTGATTTGATGCCATTATTTACCAGCAGCGGCATGCCACCCTCTCTGCCTACTTTCCTATCCCTCTGATACAATGTGTAACCTTGGACATTCAGCTCCCAACCTCAACCATCCTTCAGCCAAGATTCAGTGATGGCCACAACATCATATCCAACCATGCAACACAATCATCCACCTTATTTCTGATACTTCATGCATTGAGATACTGTATAACACTTTGAGTCCTGCATTTACTACCTATGTTCCCTCTAAACTGTGCGCAAGTGCGCGTGCACACACGTTTTTCAACCAGTGCACAAAGGAAATTAATGTGTGCACAAAAGGTTAATTACCTAAAATGATGTAGTAATTAATTATACCTATTGAAAATAATCTTTTAGCTAAATGTCTCTGTTAACCAGTTAGTCGGTTTTTCAAATACCACAATGCACATCATTAATTTACGTCACCTCACTTTTCCTGTACCGGTTTGTACAGCTGCATCACGGCAGCAAAATTAATAAGATAAGAAAGCAGTATCTGAGAGACAATATTTCGTGGAGTGACAAAGTTAAAGTTTTGCTAAGCCAACAACGTGAGGAAAACGTCACAGTACGAACAAGCTTACTGTTGATTTTTATAAATAGTCTTCGTGTTCAGTTAGAAGGTTTCCTGAAGATGAGGTACAAGAATGATCAGTTTTTGATTTCTCTACAATTGCAGATTGTGACTTCACATTTGGCGATGAACAAGTTAATGCCCTACGTCTAAAATATCATGATTTTCTAGCTGAAAATACGGTAATAGTTAGACAGTTTAATGATTTCAAATTTTCTGTGTAAGAAAAAATTAAATCCAAACTGATTTCAAACTTTGCTCAAATGGTGGCATTTGTGCTTCAAAATGAACAGTTTTGCAACCTTGCACAGTTGATGGACATTGGGGGAACCTTTCTTACATCTAGTGTGGACTGTGAGCGAGGTTTTAGCCTAATGAATCAACTCAAAAACAAGCTGAGAAACCGTTTAGGTGAATATTATTTCGATATGTTAATAAGAATCAAAAGCTATCAATGGGATGGAAGTTCTATTAGTCTAGATAGAGTTTACAAAGAATGAGTAAATGCCAATGCCAAAGACAGGAGAGAGAAAAAAATAACTGAGTGTCTTAAATATATATGTAATTTTGTTGTTATTCTGTGCAGTTTTATGTCAAATATTTTGTAAACCTACATAAACTGTGCCATGTGTGCATTCAGTGAGCACATACTTTTGTCACAGGAAAAAAATTTGCACAACGTAAGATTTTTGCGCACACTGACTACTAAGAATTAGAGGGAACATTGTTTACTACCCTTTTTGATTTTGCATCCCTAATACACTGATACTCATCCTGCTGGCTGCAGTTATGTCCCATCATCTGCCTGCCCTTCCCATCAGTCTGACTGCATGCTACCTTTGATTTTTTTTACCATTCATCCTACCCTGAGTCCCTTCACTCTGGTTCCCACCTCCCTGCCAAATTTTTTAAACTCTCCCCAATGAAAATATTGGCTCTCAGGTGCAACACGCCCCTTTTGAACAGGTCATACCTCCCCCAGAAGAGATCCGAATGATCCAAGAACCTGAAGCCCTGCCCCGTGCACCAGCTTCTCAGCCACGCATTAATTTGCCAGGTTATCTTGTTTCTACCCTCACTGGCGAATGGCACAGGCACCAATCTAGAGATTACTACCCGGAGGTCCTGCTTCTCAGCTTTCTACCTAGCTCTCTAAATTCTCTTTTCAGGACCTTTTTGCTTTTTCTTCCTATGTCTTAGGTACCAATATGTACCAAGTCATCTGGCTGCTTTCCCTCCCTCTCCAAAATGTTGTGGATGTGATCTGAGACATCCTTGACCCTGGCACCTGGACAGCAACATATCATCCAGATGTCCCATTCATGTTCGCCTAATCTCCTGTCTGTTACCCTGACTATTGAGTCCCTTGTCACTACCACTCCCCTCTTCTCCCTCTTTCCCTTCTCCACCACAGATCTAAGCTCTGTACCAGTAACCCAGTCTCTGTGGCATTCCCCTGGAAGGTCATCTAAATCGGTGTACCTATTTTTGAGGGGAACGGCCACAGGGAAGCTCTAACTGCCTATTCACATTTCATTTTCTCCTGACAGTCACCCAACTACTAGCCTTCTGCAACTTCACGGTGTCTACTTCCCCGTAACTTTGATCAATTATCTCCTCACTCTCCCGTACAAGCTGAAGGTCATCCAGCTGCTGTTCTAGATCTCTAACACAGTCTTCAAGGAGCTACAGTCCCGATGCACTTCACGCAGATGTAGTTCTCTGGGTCTCCCAGGACTTCAGCATCCAGCATGAAGAACACACAACAGCCACTTACTACACTAGGTACAGTAGGAGAGAGAGAGACAAGAAAGGGACCCTTCACAAAAGCTTACCCAGAGCCAATGGCTCTTTTGAGCTGAAGCCTTCTTTGAGCCAAACCCCGACACTCTTACTCTCATCACTGGCCTACTCCCAACAATGGCTGACCCGACAATGGCCTCCCCTTCTGTACTTCTATTTAATTCGCTGTGACCTGCTCCTGCCGCTGATTGGACCACTGGAATAAGCTTGAACAGCCACTAAGCTCTCCCTTTAAAGAAGTGTCACCGACCTGCAAAGAAACTTCGTCACCGTGGCGGGAAAGTAGGAAATTGGGGCTGAGAAGAAAATTGGATCAGCCATGATGAAATGGAAGAGCAGACTCAATGGGCCACATGGCCTAATTCTGCTCCTATATCTTATTGTCCTTTGGTCTTACCTTCCTCATGACCCAATGCACCTAAATGTAACCTTATATTTGACACATTTTAGAATTACAGATACTTTCATACTGCAATAATTTAACATTTTATTGAATGCTTCACTTCAAAGTAGACAAACTTAAATCTTCCCACATTATGCTTCAACTGACAACTTGGTCAGCAAGACCAAGATATCGATTGTAGTCTTTAGGAAGGAGAAGTCAGTAGAACACAGATCAATCTTCATTCAGGTGTCAGCAGAGGAAAGGGTGAGCAGCTTTAAAATTCTATTGTATTTATTTCTTCCTGTAAATGCCTGCAAGAAAATTAATCTCAAGGTAGTTTTGAAATATATACAGTACATGGTTTGATAATAAACTTACTTTGAACTATCTTTGCATTATCAGCAAATCTGTCTACAGAACATTTGGTTCTTTCATCCATGTTGTCAGTATAGATAATAAATAACGAACTGAGGCCCTGTGTCATGACTGACAATCAGAAAATTACTAGTTTAACCTGACCTTTTTGTTTAGTAGGCCATTCCCCTATTCCTGGCAATGTATTTAATCCACTCCCTGTCAACAGATCCTTCCAATCTGTTGTCTCCAGCATTTTCGGTTTTTGTTTCAGATTTCCAAATGTGTATTTTTTTAAATTTTAATTTACCTGTTCGTGGCTATTGTTTACACTGTGCAGCATACTTCATAGTGCAGTTGAGGAAAGAACAGAAATGGATAGAGAGAGAGCTTGCATAAACAAGAACAAGAGGAGAACTGAAGGCAGAATCAATGCATTTTTCCAGTTTGGGGCAAAGGTAACCACTATTACACTGTACAAATATGTGAGGAAAGGATGAGACCTACCTTCAACTAGAATAAAGAACATACCACATTGCCAACAAAAAGACAGACATTGCCAGGGCCTGCGTATATAGATTTTCAAAGCAATTTAATTTTATACATTTTAAATCAAAGTACTACTGGTTATTTGTGTTCTTGATGTGATCTTGCATGCTAACTACCATTGGGAAAAGACTGGTGCATAAATTTTAGCGGAATTTAATGATACAATTGACAGGAATTTGATTTGGTGCTGCTGGAAATGTTCATAATGCTATAAAACTGACTCAAAAGCTTTACATTTTGAGTTTCATAATTATAAAATATGATTTCCAGAAAGTTTTGACCTCTATTCTAAAGTTTACCACATTCTCTTTATTTTCATGTGTCCATCTATTCTATGTTGGCTATCAATACTATCTTAACAGTCCTATTTCCTCATCCGTTTCCCTCTAACTCAGGGATTCCCAACCTCTGGCCCATGGCGTAAGAAAGGTTGGAAACCCCTGCCCTAACTCATACTCTCTCCATGCTGATTCTCCTACTCATCAACTACAATAGGGGCAATTTATAGAAAATAACAAATTTGAAAATTACTTAACTGACCAACTAGCACATCTCTGGGGTATGGAATGAAAGTAGGATAACAGGGGACAAACACAACCACCAAAGTTGAGCAAGCATTTCCATGTTGAAGCATTTGTTTTGTAAGACTGCTTATTTGAAAAGTAAATTTCCTTTATCATGAAAAGATAATATCATCCAAATCCTACAATGTATTTAAAATACGCCTTCTAACCTCTCTCACTTTTGAGTTGACATTCATTTTTCTTCTATAATTTCACATTTCAGCAAGGGAGAAAAAAGATTTTGTATAGGAAAGCAGAAAACATGAGTATTTAAGCAAGAAACATAAAAACATACCACAAAGAGATTACTGATATGTCAAATGGAAAATACAAACAAAATTTAGCATTGTTTCCTTTACTGGCTAACGGAGAAAGAATTGGAAAACCTGAGATGGCAGAGGGTTTAAGCAATATATTTTTGTCTGCCCTCACCAATGAAGACACAAGAAAACCTTCCTGAAAACAGAGGAAACCTGCAAATATTCAGTGAATGAACAGCTCAAATAAATCTGCATCAATGAAAAATTAGCCATTAAATTGCAGAGAAAGCATGGCTATGACCAAATAATCTATCCCTGTTATATTTTTCTTATGTTTAAAAGCATTTAATACTGAATTTAAAATCACATCCACACCCCACTCCCCTACTTCTTGTTTCAGACAGCAGCTGTTGATACGATTCTGTCTCACCAATTTGCAGTTTTTTTCACAATATGTAACTACTTTTGCCCAGAACCATCATTTCTTGTCAATTATTCTCTCGTGGCTTCCACGATCTTATGAACTCTTACTTTTGTCCTTTTCTGTCCTACCTTCCTCTCTTAAAACTTGTTATATCTTTACTTTTCTCCAGTTCATATAAAATATTATGTCGTAAATATTAATATTTATTTCTAGTTTAACAGATGCTACATGACCTGTAGTCTTTCCAGTGGTGTTTTTTTTAACCTTTAGTATTCTTTTTTGTATAAATTTAAACAAATTGAGTCCCTAGTGAAGACTTAAGATGTTAGTTATTTGACTCCAGGAAATGTGAATTTAAAAGCCAGAACAAAATAGAAGAATATGGAGAGAAAGTCTCTTCTGATGACAAGTTATGTGCATGTGTGTGAGAGACAGAGACAGACACAGAGAAAGAGACAGACTCTGCCAACTGTCCTGTACTCCAGTATGTGTTATGAAAAAGTGACCAAAGGACCAGCGATGAATTTCTCTTTCAGAAATGATCAATGTGGTGGCACAAGAGGTCATGAATAGTATGTAGAAGTCCATATTCATATATGGACTTTTCTCCTGGTTCACTAATTTGACACAGGAGGGAAAGCACTCACGGCAGGAAAATCAAACAGGAAAGCACCAGATAAATAGCATCCAACTAAAGATATTGCACTAGAATTTTCCATATCATGAAAAAAAATGCCACAGTTCGTTAAACTGATGAATATATGTATGTTTCATTTACCGCTGGGAGGATTGTTCAATGAGCAAATCTCTACTTTGTTTCAAGATCTAATTATCAAAATGCATGGTAATTTTTAAATGGATAGTGCATTGTAAAAAAAAATGGCTTTGAACTACTAATTTGCCATTTCTCCATTCAGTGATTTTGCAATATTATCCTTTTAAAATCAATTCATGAAGCAGATTCCTATGTTTAGCTGTTATAAGATAGCAGGGTTAAAGTAGATTTATACTTTAAATCAATCCAGAAATGCAACACACTGTAAGATGTTTCAGTACAAAGCAATGGAATCTACTGGTATCACACAAACATTGGTAAAGCAATCCAGCATAAACTGCTAAAACACCAAATATTTAACTTGCCTTTCAAGACTTTAAGTGGATTAATTGCAGATCTAGAAATTCTATCTTCCCCCAATACTTTTATTGTAATTTGTCAATATTTAGAGGGAAAGTACAGACACTTATGCACTGTGGGATTACACTCATTATAAACCAGATTGAAATTGTGTAAAATAATGTGCCATTTGGGATCCCAGCAATGAATAGCAAATTTAGATGGTTAACATGTAATTATTTAATTCAGCCAGAGTATACCAATCTGCACCCAGTGTCAGGTCTCCCACCACACCTAATGTCTCAGTTCGTGCATTTGTAGCTTGTTAAATTGCATCTTCACTCTTCGTTCTGATGAAATGCACAATATTTCTCAAACTGTTTCTTAAGTATTTTGACTGACCTCATCTATAGCACCTGCAGTTACCTATACTTGTTCTTCAATCTTTGGCTGTGTTGTCGAAAATTATTTTTTACTGTTGAATTTTAGCCATTTTTCTCTATCCAATAAATGGTTCATTTGTTGGGTTACAGTGTGAAGGAGCTGAAGAGCCAACATAACTGGAAGGACAGCTGTTGTGGAAAAATTGTTGCCAGTGTAAATGGTCCGGATACTGCTGTCAGAATATTTCAGCTCAACAATTGATCTGCACTCACTGCAAACAAGTACTCCAAGTAAGATGCAGCTTCCCAGTTTTCAATCTGACTCAAGACAATGGGAAGGGACTACAAGTTTCATAACTGGTGCTATTATTTCCTTAAGTATGCATTTAAAATACTCAGAGCCAGCTGAGAAAGTAGTAAGCCACATTCACTTCTCTAAAAAAGTTCAATTCCCCATGTTATCAATTTTTTCAGCTCACAAAAAACCATCACTGCAAAATTAAATCAGTTCATTTATCATGTTTAATATAAATTCTTTCCAGGTAAAATAATATCTCCATTTTGGATTGTTTGGATCATTTTCCCATTATCTGTCTCTTTCAAAATAAAAGTTTGATCTTATGGTTCAGTGTGACTGCCAACTAGGATTGTTTTTTTACAATAACTTGACTCTTCAGTGATCCAATTCTGCTTTTATTCTTTGGATCTTCTGCCTGTGTCAGTGAAATAATTGGCATTATTCTTACTTGCATGTAAGATTTTCTATCTTCCTGTTCCATTTTATTCCTATCTGGTACAACATCTTGGTTCAATTATGCTTGCCATTCTACAACCTGTCATAAAAATTCTGCCTATTGTGCTTGGCATCTTGATCAGTCTGATATATCCCAAGCCAACTCTGTCCCAGCTCTCGGCCTCATTAAATCCACTGGTAGAGCTGACAAAGAAGCTCTAATGAAAATATGTGTCAACTGTTCACTCTCCTCTCTGCAGTTGTTCTGTTTTGGTAGCTTGCCTAAACATTTCTAACAATGTCTAAGGATTTTCTCCAGACTGTTTTGCAATTGCTTTCTGCTCTCTAGAAGGAAAACTTTTGACTTTCTCTCCAGTTTCCATGGACTCCCTAAAAAGTCTCCACTGCATTCTGTTCTTGCAATTTTGATGGATCTTTTTTGTTTTCTAGACTCCTTCAAAACATAGAATGGATCCATCTTTTTGTTATAGCCATTTCCATCTTAAATTTTCTACTGTGAAACAAACAAGCCAGAAAATAATCCAGAAATGGTGTACAGACGAACATTCTGAGGGTGTTTGGATAGTTATCACTCACTTCTACCAATTTAGGTAGAACTGGGAATAATGAAGAGGAATTGGAATTTACCGGCATCTATTAAGGTCAGAACAGCTCAGTAAATCTCACCATTCCATCTGTGTAATCTTTTTCTCCTTCAAATATTTATCTGATTGTATTTTAAAGGATACCAATAAACCTATATCCATCATCTTTCAAGCAATGCTTTCCAAAATCTAATACTTAACGTGTAAAACAGATTCTCCTCATCACATCTTTAGTCCTTTTGTGTGCTTTGATAATCAAGCGTTCAGCGCTGGAAGGAGTTTTTTTCGTTACTTGAACCATCTGTAAACTTAAGCATCTCTATCAAATCTCTGTTTAGCCTACCCCGTTCAGAAGAACAAACCCAGATTCTCCAGCCTCTCCACAAAACTGCCAACCCTCAATGAATAAAACCATTCCAGTGAATTTGCTGGAGAAACTCAGAAGGCTAGGCAGCATCTATGAAAAAGAGCAAACAGTCGACATTTTGCACCGACACCCTTCATCGAGACCTCTATCAAATGTTCTGATGAAGGGTCTTGGCCCAAAACGTCGACTGATTACTATTTTCCATAGATACTGCCTGGCCTGCTGAGCTCCTCCAGTATTTTGTGTGTGTTGCCTTGGATTTCCAGCATCTGTAGATTTTCTCTGGTTTGCGATACCACTAAGAATCGCAGCAACAAATTTACACTTAAAGTCAGTAAGACAAAAGAGCTGATTGTGGACTTCAGTAAGGATAAGACGAGGGAACACAAATCAGTCCTCATAGAGAGATCAGAAGTGGAGAGAATGAGCAATTTTAAGTTCCTCACTGTCAATATCTCTGAGAACCTAACCTCAATGCGATGTATTGACACAGCTATAAAGAAGGCAAGTCAGCGGCTATATTTCATGCGGAGTCTGAGGAGATTTGTTTTTTCGACTTATAATTTCGACTCAAATACTTTTACAAGTGTGCGTGGAGATCATTCTGACTGATTGCATCACTGTCTGGTATCGCGGGGGGGGGGGGGGTGCTACAGTACAAGAATTAAGTAAGTGGCAGAAACTTGTACAATTAGTCCGCTCCATCATGGGTGCTAGCTTCCATAGTATCCAAGACATCTCCAAGGAACAGTGCCTTAGGAAGATGGCGTCCATCATTAAGGACCCCCACCACCCAGAACATGCCCTCTTCTCATTGTTACCATTGGTACAGTAACCTGAAGCACACACTCAGCAATTCAGAAACAGCTTTTTCCCTTCTGCCTTTCAATTTCTAAATGCACATTGAAGCCATGAACACTACCCCAATACTTTATTTATTTCTGATTTTTTTGGGTATTACTTATTTTAACTATTTAATAGACAGGTATATTTACTGTGATTTGTTTTTTTCCTCTATATTTATTTATCATCTATTTAATTGTACTGCTGTTGTAAAGTTAACGAATTTCACGACATATGCCGGTGATATTAAACCTGATTCTGATTCTGTTCTTTCACTTGTGCTCTAAGTTAATTTTCCCTTGATTTCTGAAATATGTTTACTTTAACCCTTTCTCCAGGTAAGGCAATCACTCTTCACTGTTATGAGTACAACCTCAATTGATAAGGATACTAACTAAACATTTTCAAAATGTGGGCTGTCATGATCCTTCCAGTAAAGTATCCCTCCTTGAGATGCTACCTCAGGAAACCTGGTCTTGAACTCGTCAGTAAGTGATTTATATTTGTTTGATTGGCGACATGAAATTAATAGTATAAAATTTCTCACCAAAAGATTAGTTCTTAAATGAAACTTTTTTTAAGCTATCAGCTCATACTTTTGCTCATTTGCAATAATGTACCGCAGCATAAAAACCAGGACCAACAGGCTCCGGGACAGTTTCTTCCACCAGACCATCAGACTACTTAATTCATGCTGACACAACTGTATTTCTATGTTATATTGACTGTCCTGTTGTACATACTATTTATTATAAATTACCATAAATTGCACATTGCATATTTAGACAGAGACATAACTCATGTATATGAAGAATGTAAGTATTAAAGTTAATTCAATTCAATAATCTGAGAAGTTCAGTTCTGACTCGTACTACTTTCTTTGTATCAACAGGCTCTTCCAGCCCACAGTTCGATTAGTTCAGTCATCTACTCTTCATTCAGTTCTACAGTTGTCAATCTACATCCTTCAAAGATGTACAATTTTCTCCTTCTAATTCATTCACACATCTTTCTTCTTCCATGACTTTTGAATAAGATAATGAAAATACAGAATTTGACAGAGCAAACTGCCAGGGCTCCATGACATTTATCTGATTTTCATTCCATCAGTCAATGAAATAAAAAGAAATCTGGAAAATCTGAAAAGGTATCTGAACTACCTCATCAACCACAAAAATATTCAATCTTATCCCATTGTAGCTTTCAATCATTAATACTGGTGTAATTTCTTCAGGTCACACAAGTAAAGGCAAGAGTTTTGGACATGATAGAACCCAATTTCTAAGAAAAATAAAGACAGAGCAATAAGCATACTGCACAAAGTTCACAGGTCTTCAATGCTTCCAAAGCATGCTGTATGAAGAATCCCAGACAAATATAATGGTATCCACCACAAGAATGCTTTTCATTCATGCTAGAATAGCCAACATCATTTCCAGTTTGAACCTTCAGATGCAGGCTTCTAATATACCTGTGAAGTCCACTTTTGCAAGAACTCAATGTGATCTCTCAGAGCAGTCCCAGTCCAATACTGAAACCAAACTTGGGAAGGCCTCCTAATTAACTATTTACTTACAATCTCTCCCTAAGACTCCTCACACTTGCTTCAAACCCATCTTGACCTCAGCAGAATTTCACCTTTCCAGTTTATACAATTTTCTCTTTTACCATTTTCCATTGTGTTTGGCTTTGCATTTACTTTGAAATTTTAAAGCAAATCTGAGTGCTTTGTTCTTTATACAATACTAAAAGTTTAAATCTTCCTGACTCAGCATGGACTAATATTGTAGGCTGGATTAAATCTCAAACTGAGGAAAAATATAATATTATTTACCCATGATGATGTTTCCATTCGAATTTTTTCTAAAAATATAATTATCATACTGAGTTCATTTTGATTAGTTATAAAGATGTATGAACTGTCTATGCCTCACTCAGACCAAAAGATAAAACCTTACAAAACATTCATAAATACTCTAGTTTCAATGACTTATCTGTTGGGGGGTGGGGGGGAAGTGACGACATTTCAGATTGAAGTCCTACATTATGCAAATCAGAGGCAATATTGATGACTCTGGGAGAAATAATGAGTACAGTTCTGTACAAAGACTAACAGATAAAGTTACCAAAGATTTCAAGGAATTGTACATAACCATAAAAAGTAAATATTGGTTAGGAATACTTCAATTGGACTGGGCTTAAGAATAACTAAATTGAATACAGAACAAATGGAGCCAAATAAACTATAGTATCTAGTGAATTTTTTTTTAAAAACGCAGTTACTCAAAATCTAACAAAAGAAAACAAAGAATACTGGAAATACTCAGCAGACCAGGTTGCATCTGGAGGTAGACAAAGTTAATAATGTCTTTCAGACCACAGGCCCTACCTACATCAGACAAAAAAGACAAAAGCTCTCTGTCTAGCTTCTCACTCTGTAACTGCTCCCTTTCACTCAATGACCAGATACCCACACCTACCTTTCTGCTTTGCAAGAAGCATCCTTTTCTCTGTTTGTCTCCTTATTGCTTCTGTTGTTGAGTCTCCCACCAGAATATTGACTATTTCTCTTCCCACCAATGCTACCTGATCTGCTGAGTATTTCGAGAATTCTCTGTTTGTTTTTGTTGAACATATCATTCAAGTATTTTTCATGATTCATTATGGCTTTGTCAGGTGGGCACAAGCCAACATTTCCATGTACTGCTATGTAATAACTATCAATTGTAAGCCTCGATTTGTGCCAAAATCTTTCAAGACGCAGATTGAGGAGGAGCTACTAAAGCTGGAGCAACAGGAACTGAAGGTTAAGGTCTATTTACTGTGGTCCCAGAATCAGAAAATATGGTACGACTATGCAGTGATTACAGTATCTGGTCACTGTTAACAAGGCTGTCGACAGTGAGCAACACATATTGTTCCTATCACAGAGTCTACATGTGGAGCTGGCAGACAGCAACATTTTCACATGGACCTATCTCATACGTATTCCCAAATGAATCTACATCCAACAATTTAGTACTTGCTGACAGTTAACACACGTTAGGAACTAAACGTCCAATATATATTTGCCATTTAGGAGTGAAGTCAGTCCCACAAATATGACAAGTGGTTATGGATAAAATATTGTTGGGGTTACCAGCTGCCTGTGCAGTCAAGATGACATTTCAAATGTGATGAAGACTGACATTCATTGGGCTCAGGAGCTCTTGATAGCGTTGAAAAATAACTCAAGTCACACTGTCAAAATGTTCTTCATGCAATGTGGAATGATATACTTGGGCTTTACAGTTGATACTGATGTGCTCAGACCACATATAAGAGAAACAGGCTACAGTAGTGGAAGTGAAGGAACGAAATTGTCACAGAACTGAAACTTTTCCTTGTGATATGCACTTGATATTTATCATATCTTAACTTCCCTCAAGTTACAGGGGAATGAGTTGGGTAAAGCTTTGATAGCTGTACAAAACACTAGTCAGGTCAGATTTCTAGTTGCCATGCCACATAACTATTGGAGGTAGGGAAGAGAGACAGAGAGAGAAGAAGAGGCTCACCAGGATGTTGCCTGGGATGGAGGACTGTAGTGAAAAGGAGATTGAATAGACAACATTTATTCTCACTGGAATGTAGGGGAATGCAGGGAGCTGGTTGTGGACTACAGGAGGAATGGAGACAGGCTAACCCCTATTGACATCAATAGATCTGGGGTTGAGAGGGTGAAAAGCTTTAAGTTCCTTGGCATAAACATCACCAAGGATCTCACGTGGTCTGTACATATTGGCTATGTGGTGAAAAAGGCACAACAGCGGCTCTTTCACCTCAGACGGTTGAAGAAGTTCGGTGTGAGCCCCCATATCCTAAGAACTTTCTACGGGGGCAAAATTGAGAGCCTCCTGACTGGCTGCGGCACTGCCTGGTATGGGAACTATACTTCCCTCAGTCTCAGGATTCTGCAGAGTGGTGCGGACAGCCCAGCGCATCTGCAGATGTGAACTTCTAGACACGTCCAAAGAGAGGTGTGTAAAAAGGGCCCAAAGAATCATTGGGGACCCAAGTCACCCCAACCACAAACTGTTCCAACTGCTACTATCTGGGAAATGTGGGAGAACTTGAATAGATTAAAATATAATAGCAGATAGCCAAGTACTATCCAAGTGCAAAGCAAGGAACATTAATATTTGGCATTGGGGAAGTCAAGGTCAGAGAGCAATGGGAGCACATGGGAGAAAGTTGTCTGGTGCATTAAAAGGGTTTTAATAAACTGCTAACACTGTAATGCACTTCAGGGTGTTTCAGAGTTAAGAATCAGACTCATACAGAAGTAGGGTAATTAGGAAAGTGGCTAAAAGCAATGTTAAAGACACAAGCTTTTCAGCAGTTTACAAAAGGTTGAGAATTTAGGACCATGAAGAAGTGATGAGCGGGAAGCTGGTGAATAGTTGAAATTAGAATTGGCGCCAGTGGCTGATACTGAAATTTGCAATGAATAGAAATCTGAAAAATCGAAAATAGAGACCATAAAATGCTGTATAAAGGGTAACAATTCTTACCTTTATGTACTTACTGATAGACATCCAATGATGCAGAGCATTGATAGAAGATATGAAGAAATCTATGAACATTGGTGATGACATGAGTCTTTGGAACTGATATTAGAATGCACTACATTGTAGAGGAGCTTAAAACTTCAAATGACATATTAAACTTGAATTTCAACTTGCTGTGTAGGCAGTTGCAAACTTCAACTAAAGAGCCAATTCCTGTTTTGCATTTGTCACAGGAGCAAAATTAGGCAACTCGGCCCATTAAGTCTGCTCTGCCATTCCATCATGGATGATTTATTATTCTTCTCAACCCCATTCTCCTGTCTTCTCCCTATAACCTTTGACACACTGACAAATCAAGAACCAATCAATCTCTGCTTTAAATACACCTAACGACTTGGCCTCCACAGCCATCTGTGGCAATGAATTCCACGGATTCAACACCCTCTAGTTAAAGAAATTTCTCATCTGCTCAAAATGGACACCTCTCTATTCTGATGCTGTGCCCTCTGGTCTAAGACTCATCCACTATAGGAATCATACTCTCTACATCCATTTTGTCTAGGCCTTTCAATATTCAATAGGTTTCAATGAGATTCCCCCTTCATTTTTCCTAACTCCAGGGACAATGGGCACGGAGCCATCAAACGCTCCTCATACATTGACACTTTCATTCCCAGAATCATTCTGAGAACCTTCTCTGGACTCTCTCCAAAGTCGTCACACCTTCTCTTCAATAAGAGGTCCAACACTCCTCTCAATACTCCAAGCATGATCTGACTAATGCTTTATATAGTTTTAGCAACATATAAACCATAAGACATAGGAGCAGAATTAGACCATCTGGCCCATCGAGTCTGCCCCGCCATTGATCCTTTTTTTCCATCTCCTCCTCAACCCCAGTACCCGGCCTTCTCCCTGTAACCATTGATGCCATGTCAATCAAGAACCTATCTCTGCCTCAAATACACCCAATGACCTGGCCTCCACAGCTGCATGTGGCAACAATTACCACAAATTTCTTTATCTTTGGCTAAAGAAATTTCTCCGGATCTCTGTTTTGAAAGGGCGCTCCTCTATCCTGAGGCTGTGCCCTTTTGTCCTAGACTCTCCCACCACGAGAAACATTCTTTCCACATCTACTCTGTCTAGGACTTTCAACATTCAAAAGGTTTCAATGAGATTCCCCCCTCATCCTTCCGAATTCCAGTGAGTACAGACCCATAGCCATCAAATGTTCATCGTATGATAACCCTTTTATTCCTGGAATCATCCTTGTGAAACTCCTCTGGACCCTCTCAAATGCCAGCACAACTCTTCTAAGATGAGGGGCCCAAAACTGTTCACAATACTCAAGGTAGGGCCTCAGCAGTGCCTTATAAAGCCTCAGCATCACATCCTTGCTCTTGTATTCTAGACCTCTTGAAATGAATGCTAACAAGGCATTTGCCTTCCTCACCACTGACTCAACCTGCAAGTTAACCTTCAGGGTGTTCTGCACAAGGACTCCCTAGTCCCTCTGCACCTCTGATATTTGAACTCTTTCTCCATTTAGAAAATAGTCTATGCTTTTATTTCTTCTAACAAAGTACATGACCATACACTCCTCTACACTATATTCCATTTGCCAATTCTTTGCTCATTCTTCCAAGCTGTCCAAGTCCTTCTGTTGCCTCTCTGCTGACTCAACTACCTGTCCTTCCACCTATCATTGTATGGTCTTCAATCCTGGCCAAAAAGCCATCAATTCCATCATCCAATTCATTGACATTTAATGTGAAAAGGAATGGTACCAACACCAGTCCCCATGGAACACCACTTGTCACTGACAGCCAACCAAAATAGGCCTTTTTATTCAAACTCTTTGCCTCTTGCCAATTAGCCAATCTTCTGTGCATGTTAGTATCATGGGCTCTTATCTTGTTAAGCAGCCTCATGTGTGGCACCTTGTCAAAAGCCTTCTGATAATCCAAGTAAGCAACATCCACTGACTCTCCTTTGTCTAACCTGCCTGTTATTTCCTCAAAGAATTCCAAAAGATTTGTCAGGCAAGGTTTCCCTTTAAGGAAACCATGCTGATTTTGGCCTATTTCATCGTGCCTCTAAGTACCCTAAAACTTCATCCTTAGTAATGGACCCCTTCCTCTCATCAACCGAAGTCTGGATAGCTGTCCTATAATTTCCTTTCCTCTACCTCCCGCCCTTCTTAAACAGTGGAGTGTATTTGCAACTTTCCAGTCCTCTTCAACCATTCCAGAATCTAATGATTCTTGTAAGACTATTACTAATGCCTCCATCATCTCTTCAGTTACCTCTTTCAGAACCTTGGTCCATCTGGCCCAAGTTACTTATCTACCTTCAGATCTTTCAGATTCTCAAGCACCTTCTCCTAAGTAATACCAACTATACTCACTTCTGCCCTCTGATATTCTCAAATCCATTAGCATACTTTCAGTGGCTTCCACAGTGAAGACAGACGTAAAATAACTTAATAAGTTTGTCCGCCATTTCTTTGTCCCCCCATTACTATCTCTCTACCGTTATTTACCAGTGATTCAATATTCACCCTTGCCTCTCTTTTACACCTTAAGTATCTGAAAAAAACTTTGCTATTCTTTTTGATATTTTTGGCTAGCTTAACCTTCATATTTTATCCTTTCTCATCTTACGGATTATTTAGTTGCCTTCTGTTGATTTTTTAAAAATTCCCATTCCTCTAACTTCCCACTAACTTTTTGCTATATTATATGCCCGCTCTTTTACTTTATCTTCCATTGTCAGCCATGGTTGTCTCAGTCTCATCCTCCATTCAGAATTCCCCTCATCTTTGGGATGTACGTATCTATCCTGCGTCTTCCGAATTGCACCCAGAAACACCAGCCATTGCTGTTCTTCCATCATCCCTGCTAATTTCTTCTAATCAATTTTGGCTAGCTCCTCTCTCATTCTTCTGTAATTCAATTTACTCCACTATAATTTACTCCATCACAAACTGCAGCTTAAGTTCTATATTATGATCACTGTCTCTTAAAGATTCCTTTACCTTAAGCTCACTAATTAAATCTGGTTCTTTACACAACACACAAGCCAGAATTCATTTTCCTCTATTGGGCTCAATGACAAGCTGCTCTAAAAAGCCAGCTTGTAGGTATTCTACAAATTCCCTCTCTTAGGATCCAGCACCAAACTGATTTTTCCCACTTACCTGAATATTGAAATTTCCCCATGGCTATTTAATATTGCCCTTATTACATGCCTTTTTATTTCCCATTAAAATTTATACTCTACATCTTGGCTACTATTCGGGGGCCTGCATATAACTCTCATCAGGATATTTTTACCCTTGTAGTTTCTTAACTCTGATCACAAGAATTCTACACCTTCCAATCCTATGTCACCTCGTTCGAAGGATTTGATTTCACTTTTTACCAGCTGAGCCATCCCACCCTCTCTGCCTACCTACCCACCTTGTCCTTTTAATATGAGGTCTACCCTTGGATGTAAAGCTCCCAACTATGATCTTCTTACAGCCACATCTCTCTCAGTAATGCCCACAAAGTCATACCCGCCAATCTCTAACTGCGCTAAAAGATTATCCACCTTATTCCATATACTGAGTGCATTCAAATATAATACCTTCAGTCCTGTATTTATCATTCCTTTTAACTTTGTCCTCATGGTACACTTCATCTCATCCCACCTACTGAAATTTTGCCCTATGATTTGTCTGTCCATCCTCAGTTTCACTACACACTCTATCGTATACCAACTACCCCATCCTCAGCCCTATCACTCTGGTTCCCATCCCCCTGCCAACTTAAGTTTAAACCCTCCTCAACAGCTCTAGCAAATCTCTCCATAAGGATATTGTCCCCCTCACGTTTAGGTGTAACCCGTCCTTTTTGCACAGGTCATGCCTTCCGCAGAAGAGATCCTAATAATCCAGAAATCTGAAACCCTACCCCCACATCACTTCCTCAGCTACTCATTCATCTGTACCACCATCCTATTTCTGCCCTGTCTAATACATGGCGCTGGGTTTTATCCAGATATTACTACTATGGGGGTCTTGTTCTTCAGACTTTTCCCCAAATCCCTACACACACCTTGCAGGACCTCTTCCCGCTTTCTACCTATGTCATTGATGCCAATGCACACCACACACTGTGGCCACTTACCCTCCCTCTTGAGAATATTTTACAGCTGCTCTGAGACATCCTGGACCCTAGTACCCGGGAGGAAAGACACAATCCTAGCTTCTCTTTCACGTCCACAGAATTTCCTGTCTTTTTCCCTCTCAAGCCTCCTATCACTACCACTCTGTCCGAAGTTACCCTTCCTTGCTGTGCCTCAGAGCTGGCCACAGTACCACTAGTCTTACTGCTGCTGCTGAGTCCTGATAGGTCATAGGTCATTTCCCCCCCCCCCCACCCCTATACAAAGGGATATACTTTCTACTGAGGGAAACCTAGCACTGACTGCTTACTCCCCTTACTTCTCCTGGTGCTCACCCATCTGCTGTCTGAGTCCTGCACGCTGGGTGTGATCACCTCAGTAAAAGACCAATCTGTCAAGTTTTCAGCCTCCCGGATGGTCCCGAATACATCCAGCTCCAGCTCCAGTTGCTTGAACTTGTCTGTCTGGAACTGAAGTTGGGTGCACTTTCTGCAGATGTAGACATCAGGGTGACCAGTTGGTACCCTGGATTCCCACATCTTACAAGAGGAGAATTCCATTGCCTAAACTACCATCCTGCCTATACTTGTTAGGTCTTTAGCTTCTCAAACTTGAGTTCTAGCCTGTGTTTGTTCTCGCTGAAGTCTGTTGAGCCAAAGCCTGACCATTCTAACACTGTCCACTCCAACAATGGCTGCTTCATTCAAACTCAACTTCTTTCTATTGGCCCTTGCTAATTAACCATAGTTACTATCAACCCAAGCAACCTCCCAATCCACAGATGCCCCAACAGGCCCCATACGTTTTTTTAAAACTGGTGTGTAAAGTCCACAAGGTACTGTCTCCAACTCACTCCGTGATCTTCTGCTCCACAAAGGTCATTGAAGGAGATGGGGAAAGCACATAAGGAAGATTGCAAATGCAGTTTTGAGTAAACTGATCTAAACCAGCAGGGATAACTTCTTGCGCTGCCCTAGTTCAGTATTGCCAATCAAGACAGGGTATCACACACACAAACCAAACGATGAAAATACCTATACCAAAATACCAGAATCAAACAATGTACTAAGCTGAAGCACACTGAAATCTGTTTGGATATAAGCAGCTGCATGACAGCGGAAAGAGTGAAAATGAAAATCCGGAATCCTTGGAGCGATGGAGGATGAGAGGTGACCTGATAGAGGTGTACAAGATAATGAGAGGCATTGATCGTGTGGATAGTCAGAGGTCTTTCCCTAGGGCTGAAATGGCTAGCACAAGAGGGCATAGTTTTAAGGTGCTTGGAAGTATGTACAGAGGAGATGTCAGGGGTAAGTTTTTTATGCAGAGAGTGGTGAGTGCATAGAATGGGCTGCTGGCGGTGGTGGCGGAGGTGGAAACGATAGGGTCTTTTAAGAGACTCCTGGATGGCTACATGAAGCTTATTAAAATATTGGGCTATGGGTAAAGCCTAGGTAGTTCTAAGGTAGGGACATGTTCGGCATAGCTTTGTGGGCCGAAGGGCCTGTATTGTGCTGTATGGTTTCTATGTTTCTATACTGAAATAATAAAATTATGAGCAATTTTTGACAACTACTTAACTTTGGATGCAATTAATATATTAACAAAAAATTATGACTGTCACTGAACACTTTTAACTGCAAATATATCTGGAAGAACACCAACAGCCAATAGTTTAAAAATATTTTGGATAATTTTAAATTTGGGGCAGAAAGGATAGGGAGGGAGGCAAAAGAGGTGGGGCCGTGGCACTGATGATCAGAGATAGCGACACGACTGCAGAAAAGGAGGAAGTCATGGAGGGATTGTCTACATGAGCCTCTGTGGGTGGATGTTAGGAACAGGAAGAGGTCAATAACTCCACTGGGTGTTTTTTATAGACCACCCAATAGTAACAGGGACATCAAGGAGCAGAGAGGGAGACAGATTCTGGAAAGATGCAATAATAACAGGGTCATTGTGGTAGGAGATTTTAATTTCCCCAATATTGATTGGCATCTCCCTGGAGCAAGGGATTTAGACGGGGTGGAGTTTGTTACGTGTGTACAGGAAGGTTTCCTGACACAATATGTAGATAAGCTCACAAGAGGAGAGGCTGTATTTCATCTGGTATTGGGAAATGAACCTGGTCAGGTGTTAGGTCTCTCATTGGGAGAGCATTTTGGAGAAAGTGATCACAATTCTACCTCCTTTACCATAGGATTGGAGAGGGATAGAAACAGACAAGTTAGGAAAGCGTTTAATTGGAGTAAGGGGAAATATGAAGCTATCAGGCAGGAACCTGGAAGCATAAATTGGGAACAGATGTTCTCAGGAAAATGTACGGCAGAACTGTGGCAAATTTTCAGGGGATATTTGTGTGGTGTTCTGCATAGCTACGTTACAATGAGACAGGGAAAGGATGGTACAGTACAGGAACCATAGTGTACAAAGGCCATTGAAAATCTAGTCAAGAAGAGGAAAAAAGCTTATAAAAGGTTCAAAAAACTAGGTAATGATAGAGATCTAGAAGATTATAAGGCTAGCAGGAAGGAGCCTAAGAATAAAATTAGGAGAGACAGAAGGGGCCATGAGAAGACCAATCAAGTACGACAGTGGAAAAGTGTGTATAGGACCAGAGGAGATAGTGGAGATACTTAATGAATACTTTGCTTCAGTATTCATTACGGAAAAGGATGATTGCAGGGATGACTGACAGCAGGTTGAAAAGCTTGAGCATATAGACATTAAGAAAGAGGATATGCTGGAGCTTTTCGAAAGCATCAAGTTGGATAAGTCACCGGGACCAGATGAGATGTACCCCACGCTACTGTGGGAGGTGAGGGAGGAGATTGTTGAGCCTCTGGCAATGATCTTTGCATCATCAATGGGGATGGGAGAGGTTCCGGAGGATTGGAGGGTTGCAAATGTTGTTCCCTTATTCAAGAAAGGGAGTAGGGATAGCCCAGGAAATTATAGACCAGTGAGTCTTATTCAGTGGTTAGTAAGTTGATGGATAAGATCCTGAGAGGTAGGATTTATGAACATTTAGAGAGGCATAATATGATTAGGAATAGTCCACATGGCTTTGTCAAAGGCAGGTTGTGCCTTACGAGCCTGATTGAATTTTTTTGAGGATGTGACTAAACACATTGATGAAGGAAGTGCAGTAGATATAGAGTATATGGATTTTAGCAAGGTATTTGATAAGGTACCCCATGCAAGGCTTATTAAGAATGTAAGGAGGCATGGGATCCAAGGGGATCTTGCTTTGTGGATCCAGAGTTGGCTTGCCCACAGAAAGCAAAGAGTGGTTGTAGACGAGTCATATTCTGCTTGGAGGTCAGTGAACAGTGGTGTGCCTCAGGGATCTGTTCTGTGACCCTTTCTCTTCATAACTTTTATTAATGACCTGGATGAGGAAGTGGAAGGATGGGTTAGTAAATTTGCTGATGACACAAAGGTTGGGGGTGTTGTGGATAGTGTGGAGGGCTGTCAGAGGTTACAGCGAGATATTGATAGGATGCAGAACTGGGCTGAAAAGTAGCAGATGCAGCTCAACCGAGATAAGTGTGAGGTGGTTCATTTTGGTAAGTCAAATATGACAGCAGAATATAGTAATAATCCTGGTAAGACTCCTGGCAGTGTGGAGGATCAAAGGGATCTTGGGGTCCGAGTCCATAAGGACACTCAAACTGCTGTGCAGGTCGACTGTGTGGTTAAGAAGGCATACGATGCATCGGCCTTCATCAATCACGGAATTGAATTTAGGAGCCGAGAGGTAATGTTGCAGGTATATAGGATCCTGGTCAGACCCCGCTTGGAGTACTGTGTGCATTCCTGGTCACCTCACTACAAGAAAGATGTGGAAACTATAAGAAAGGATACAGAAGAGATTTACAAGGATATCGCCTGGATTGGGGAGCACGCCTTATGAGAATAGGTTGAGTGAACTTGGCATTTTCTCCTTGGAGCGACGGAGGAAGAGAGCTGACCTGATAGAGGTGTATAAGATGATGAGAGGCATTGATTGTGTGGATAGTCAGAGTCTTTTTCCCACCGCTGAAATGGCTAACACGAGAGGGCATAGTCTTAAGGTGCTTGGAAGTAGGTACAGTGGGGATGTCAGGGATAAGTTTTTAGAGAGAGAGTTGTGAGTGCGTGGAATAGGCTACTGGCCACTGTGGTGGAGGCGGATACAACAGGGTCTTTTAAGAGACTCCTGGATAGGTACATGGAGCTTAGAAAAATAGAAGGCTGTGGGTAAACGTAGGTAATTTATAAAGTAAATACATGTTTGGCACAGCACTATGGGCTGAAGGGCCTCTACTGTGCTGTAGGTTTTCTATGTTTCTATCTCAAATTCATGTCCTGTGAGACATATCAACGTTGTTCTATTCTTTATATTCATCTTTCAGGATCTGCTTGTCATTGGCAGGACAACATTTATTGGCCATTCATAATTATTCTTAGCGACGGTGAGTTTCTATCTTGAATTGCTTCAAATCTTCCAGTGAAGGCATTTCAAAATGCTTTGGAGAGGAAGTTCCACAATTTAGATCCAGTATCAATAAAGGAATAGTGATATTGTTTCAAGTCAGAATGGCATCTGACTTGGAGGCAAGCATGCAGCTGTTGACATCCCCTACTAGTCCTTGGTCATAGCAGTCCTGGGTTTGGGTGACATGTATCTGCATTGCATTTTGAGGCATCCACTGTGCACTAGTGATGGGAGGTAATGAGGATTTATGGTGCTGGCTAGGTTGTCAATCAAGTATATCACTTTGTCCTGGATGGTATTCAGCTTGTTGGCCTTTGTTGAAGTTATGCTCATCCAGCCATGTGTAGAGTATTCTATCACAATCCCGATATATGCCTTGTAAGTGGTGAAAACACTTTGTGGTGCTATGTGGCCTGCAGTCTGCTTTTATAGTCATCATATTTGTGCGGCTGATCCAATCAACTTTGGGATCAAAGATCCAGGATGCTGATTTGACAAACAGTAATGCCATTCAAAATCAAGAGCAGGTTGACAGAATCTCTGTTTTTGGAGATTACTAATGCCTGGCACTTATGTGAAACAAATGTAACTTACCATTAATCAGTCCCTGCCTGCTTGCTACTGTTTGCAGCTACAGACCACTCCATTTGCTGAGGAATTGTACAATCACCAGCAAATGTCCCCACTTCCAACCTTCTGATGAAAGGAAAGTTACTGATGAAGTAGTTGGAGAGGCTGTGACCACCTAAGGGTAAAGGAGGGAATTTGTGCTTGGAATCAGAGAAAGTGTCTGAGGTACTAAATGAGAAATTTGTGTTTACCAAGGGAAAGGATTCAGAGTAAAGTGATGGCAGATTTGGCCTGGGACATTTTGAGATTAAGAAATGGTAGTGCTAGATCCTCTGAAAAGCATTAAGGGAGATACAGCCCCAGAGCCTGATGGCATATATCCCAGAATGCTGAAAGAAGTGAGGAGATTGCTGAAGCTTGGCAAAGAACTTTGTGCCCTCACTAGCAAGAGGCAAGGTTCCAGAGGATTGAAAAATAACAAATGTTGTGCCTTTATTCAAGAAAAGAAATAGGGACAATCAGGTAAATATAGGCCAGTAAGCCTCACATCAGTGGTAGGGAAGATATTGGAGAGGGCAGAGGGATAGGATTTATACACAATTTGGAAGGTTATAGTCTGCTTAGAGACAGTCAGCGGGGTTTTGTATAGGGCAGGTCATGCCTTACAAACTTGATTGTTTTGAGGAGTTTACAAAGGAACTTGAGGAGGGTAAGTTAGTGGACATTATCTACATGGACTTTAGTTACACATTTGATAAGCTCCCTTATGATAAATTGATTGAGAAGATAAAGAAGCATGAAATCCAGATTGAATTTGAAGTTTGGATTCAGAACTGGCTTGCCCATAGGAGTGAAAGGAATGACACAATTCTTCTGGTGAAGTGACACAAATCTTCCACAAGAATCACAGATGGGACCTCTCCTGTTTATGGTATATATCAATGACCTGGATGAAAATGTAGATGAGTGGATGATTCCAAGAATGGTGAAGTTATGAACAACATAGAGGATTATCAAAAAATACAACAGGATATAGATCAGTTACAAATATGGGCAGAGAAGTGGCAGATGTGCAAGTGTGAAATGCTGCACTCAGGGAGGTCAAACAAAAGGAGAAAATACACTGTTAATGGTAGACCCCTTAATAACATTGAGGTATAGAGGGATCTTGGGGTCCCAGGTGAAAGTTCACTGGAAACAGTTACACAACTAGATAAAGAAGGCATATGACACAGTTGCCTTCATTGGTAGTAATGTTGAGAATAAGAGTAAGAAGGTCATACTGCCTCTATAAAAATATTTAGTCATCCTGCACTTGGAAGTATTGTGTACAGTTCCTTTTGCCCCATATTGAGAAGGATGTGAAAGGGTACAGAAGAGGTTTACAAGGATGCTGGCAGAATTAGAGGGTATGAGCTATCAGAAAAGGTTGGACAAAGTTGGGCTGGTTTCCACAAAATGCTGAGGGGTAGGAACTGATAGAGATTTTTAAGATTATGAAAACAAAGCTAGGGTAGACAGTCAAAACATTTTCCCCAGGGAAGAAATATCAAGCACTGGAGGATATGTTTTTAAAGCTGACTGAAATTTGAGGGATTGAGATGTTTAAAGGTGATGTGAGGACATTTTTCGGTGGCCCAATCAGAGGCAGAACACCGCACAGCAAGGAGTTTTCTCGCAGATCGGCGGCGCTCGTTTAAAAGGAGAGCTTCGCAGGCATTCAGAGTCATTCCGTTGGCTCAATCAGCAGTGGAAGCAGCACAGAGAGGAGTAAATAAATGTACCGAAGGGACAACTGGAGCAGCCTTGTTGAGAGTGGGCCAGTGGTGAGAGTGTGAGTGTCAGGCTTTGGTTCAAAGGAGGCTTCAGCTTGCAAGAGGCTTTGGCTCTGGTTAAGTTGCCCGGGTAAGTTTCTGTTAAGTTTCCCTTTTTTGTAACTGTATCAAGGGTACTTAGTGTAGTTTAACTGGTTATTGTATGTTCTTCATGCTGGATGTTGGAGTCCAGGAAGACCCAGAGTCTCCCAGGGAACTACATCTGTGTGAAGTGCATCCAGCTGCAGCTCCTTAAAGACCATGTTAGGGATCTGGAACAGCAGATGCATGACCTTCAGCTGTTCCGGAGAGTGAGGAGATCATCAGAGTTATAGGGAAGTAGTCACCCCTAGGTTGCAGGAGGTGGGTAGCTGGGTAACTATCAGGAGAAGGAATGGAATGGTGAACAGGCAGTTAGGGCAGAGCACCACTGGTCCATTCCCCTCAATAATAAGTATACTGTTTTGGATACCGTCGTCAGGGATGACCTCCCAGGAAAATGCCACAGAGACCAGGTTACTGCCACAGAGCATAGGTCCATGGTGCAGAAGGGAAAGAGGGAGAAGAGCAGAGGAGTCATGATAGGGGACTCAATAGTCAGAGGAACAGATAGGAGATTCTGTGCACATGAACTGGACACCCAAATGATACGTTGCCTCATGGGTGCCAGGGTCAGGGACATCTCGGATTGTGTCCACAGCATTTTGGAGGGTGGGGGAGAGCAGCCAGATGTCTTGGTACATATTGGTATCAATGACACAGGAAGGAAAAGCAAGGAGGTCCTGAAAAGAGAATTTAGAAAGCTAGGCAGAAGGCTGAGAAGCAGGGCCTCCAGGGTAGTATTTTCTGGATTGCTGTGTGTGCTATGCACCACTAAGCATAGAAACAGGATGATTTGGCATGACTGAGAATCTGGTGCAGTGGGCTGAGCTTCAGGTTCGTGGATAATTGGGATCTCTTCTGGAGGTGGTATGACCTGTACAAAAGGGATGGTTTGCACCTGCACCCAGAGGGAACCAATATACTCGCAGGCAGGTTTGTCACGGCTGTTGGGGAGGGTTAAACTAATTCGGCAGTGGGATGAGAACTACAGTGAAGGGACTCAGGATAGAACAGATGGTTAAAAGAAAAGCAAAGATAGCGCGCAGTCAGATTGTCGGGAAGGGCAGGCAGATGATAGGACAAAATTGCAGCCAGCAAGGTGAGTACCAGTGTATTAGGGATGCAAAAAGGGTAGCAAATGCAGGACTCAAAGTGTAATATCTCTGTGCCCGGATTATAATAAATAAAATGGATGATCTGGTTGAACTTTCACAAATGCTGGGTATGAGTTTGTGGCCATTACTGAGTCATAGCTGAAAGATGGTTGTAGTTGGGAGATGAATGTTCAAGGTTACACATCATATCAGAGGGATAGGAAGGTAGGCAGAGGGAGTGGCATGGCTCTGCTGGTAAAGAATGGCATCAAATCATTAGAAGGATGTGACACAGGATTGGAAGATATTGAATCCCTATGGGATGAATTAAGAAAATGCCAGGGTACAAGGACTCTGATGGCAGTTATACACAAACCTCTAAACAGTAGCCGGGATATGGACTAAAGAGTACAATGGGAAACAGAAAAGGTGTGTCAAAGGGCAATGTTATGATAGACATGGGAGATTTTAACATGCAGCTAGATTGGGAAAATTGGGTTTGTAATGGATCCCAAGAGAGTGAATTTGTTGAATGCCTATGAGATAGCTTTTTAGAGCAGCTTGTCATTGAGCCTACTAGAGGCTCAGCTACACTGGATTGGGTATTATATAATGAACTGGAGGAAATTAAGGAGATTAGGGTAAAGAAACCCTTAGGAGGCAGTGATCATAATATGCTTGAGTTTAACTTGAAATTTGATAGAGAGTAAGTAAAATCTGACATAGCAGTATTTCAGTGGAGCAAACAAAAATACAGTGGTATAAGACAGTTGGCCAAAGTAAATTGGAAGGAGATGCTGGCAGGGATGACAGCAGAGCAGCAATGGTGTGAGTTTCTGGGAAAAATGTGGAAGGTGCAAGATACATCTATTCCAAAAATAAAAAAAAATACTCACAAGGCAAAATAGGACAACCATGTCTGACAAAGGCGTGAGGGAAGAGAAGTGAGTGGAGTTACTATTACAAGAGAAAGGTGCTTAAAAAGCTGAAAGACTCAAGGGTATGTAAATCACCTGGAGCAGATGAATTGTGCCCCAGGGGTCTGAAAGAAGTAGCAGTAGAGATCGTGGAGGCATTACTAATGATCTTTCAAAACTCTTTGGACTCTGGTATGTGGAGGCAGGAGAAAGGAAATTACAGATCAACACACATCAAAGTTGCTGGTGAACGCAGCAGGCCAAGCAGCATCTCTAGGAAGAGGTACAGTCGACGTTTCAGGCCAAGACCCTTCGTCAAGACTAACTGAAGGGTCTCGGCCTGAAACGTCGACTGTACCTCTTCCTAGAGATGCTGCCTGGCCTGCTGCGTTCACCAGCAACTTTGATGTGTGTTGCTTGAATTTCCAGCATCTGCAGAATTCCTGTTGTTTGCGTTTTAAAATTATAGATCAGTTAGCCTGACCTCAGTGGTTGGGAAGATGTTGGAGTCAATTGTTAAGGATAAGGTTATGGAGTACTTGGTGACACAGGACAAGATAGGACAGAGCCAGCATGGTTTCCTTAAGGGAAAATCTTGCCTAACAAACCTGCTGGAATTCTTTGAGGCAATTACAAGTAGGATTGTTAAAAGAGATGCAGTGGATGTTGTACATTTGGATTTTCAGAAGGCCTTTGACGAGGTGTCACACGAGGCTGCTTACCAAGTTAAGAACCCATGGTATTACAGGAAAGTTACTAGCATGGTTAGAGCATTTGCTGATTGGTAGGAGGCAGCAGGTGGGGATAAATGGATCCTTTTCTGGTTGGCTATCAGTGACTAGTGGTGTTCCACAGGGGTAGGTGTTGGGGCCACTTCTTTTTTCGCTGTATATAAATGATTTAGATAGTGGAATAGATGGTTTTGTTGCCAAGTTTGCAGATGATATGAAGATTGGTGGAGGGGCAGGTAATGTCAAAGAAACAGGAAGGCTGCAGAAGGATTTAAACAGATTAGGAGACTGGGCAAGAAAATGACAAATGAAATACAATGTTTGGAAAATGCATGGTCATTCACTTTGAAAGAAGAAGTAAGTGTGTTGCCTATTTTCTAAACAGGGAGAAAATCCAAAAACCTGTGATGCAAAAGGACTTGGGAATCCTTGTGCAGAACACACCAAAGATTAACTTGCAGGATGAGTCAGTGGTGAGGAAGGCAAATGCAATGCTAGCATTCATTTCAGGAGGTCTAGAATACAAGAGAAGAAATGTGATGCTGAGGCTTTATAAGGCACTGACGAGGCCCCACCTTGAGTATTATGAACAGTTTTGGGCTTCTTATCTAAGAAAAGACGCGCTGCCATTGGAGAGGGTCCAGAGGAGGTTCACAAGGATGATTCCTTGAATAAAAGTGTTATCATATGAGAAATGTTTGACAGCTTTGCACCTGTACTCACTGGGATTTAGAAGGATGAGGGGGAATCTCATTGAAATCTTTTGAATGTTGATTGGCTTAGACAGAGTAGATGTGGAAAGAATGTTTCCCATGATGGGGGAGTCTAGGACAAGAGGGTACAGACTGAGGGGTGTCCATTTAAAACAGAGATGTGGAGAAATTTCTTTAGCCAGAGGATGGTGAATTTGTGGAATTTGTTACCAAAGGCAGCTGTAGAGGCCAGGTCATTGGGTATATTTAAGGCAGAAATTGATAGGTTCTCGATTGAACACGGCATCAAAGGTAACAGGAAGAAGTCCGGGGAGTGGGGCTGAGGAGGGGGAAAAAAGGATCAGCTGTGATTGAATGGCGGAACAGACTCAATGGGCCAAATGGCCTAATCCTGCTCCTATGTCTTATCCTTTTTACGTAGGAATACATGGGTAGAAGGAAGCAGGCAATTTCATTAAGAGTCTTTTTGATACACACATGAATATGAAGGGAATGGAGGGATGTGGTTGATACACAGGAGAACGTCATAAATTAGCATCAATTAACATGACATCATGGGCCAAAATGCTGTATTGTTCTATGTTCTATGTCCAAATGCTGTGGAATCACTGTATCCCATGGTATCGAGCTTCTACCGCAATGGGCAGCCTCATCTAATCAGCCAACCCCATATTTCAGCAGGACTACAACAATCTCACTCCCAGGTTCATCAGCCTCCTTCTCAGCCAGCCCCAGGCTCTGCGGCCTACTTCTTGACAATTTTTTGAGAATTAATACAATTAACATTAATATATATTTTGCATATTTTTGGCTGCTTTGTGTGCAATTTAGCAACAAATTTTGAAGTTCATCCTGTCATTCAGGTAGGAACTTACATGTCAATAACTTGCCAGCCTTCTTATGGGTTTGCATCAGTTACTACAAGATTTCACAGGAAGCTAGTGCCAAAATGCTCAACCTGACAAAATGAAGATCTATATACAACAATACATTTGCAAGATTGTTCTGTCACGGATAATTACCAGTTGATTACCAATAAGTGGCAACATTTGAGACTGATAGAAACTTGTGTTGGTCTGTCAATGCACAAACATTTTTTAAAAATTGCAAATTTTCAAAATCAGACCTTCCCTCTAACGATGAGATTTCACAAATATTTTCATAACTCTGGTTTATTTACTGATTACTGTTTATTTACTAATTACTGTAAACTAATTAGTTTCCTCAAGTACGCTTGCAAAAGTTGTTAACTTCCAAGCAGTAGTGATTACATTTTTTTTGAGATGGGACGAAGATACCTTTATTCAATTTCAATCTGAACAACTAAAATGTTGCAAAAGTTCTCGTCAAAAATTACAACTTTCTTCTTTTTGCACCTAATATCTTTCGAAGACCAGTGATGTCAATATCCAAATATTGTCGCTAATAATTAATGTTGGGAGGGGGTAATGTTACACAGCACAAGCTTTGAAACAGTATATTGAACCACAAGAAGTCCCTTCGTTCTTCCTTTCAGCAGGTTTTGCAAATCTTTATTTAAAAAGTCACCCTTCTTGACAAGAATGGAATCAACTCGTTTTGATCCTTCAAGTGACTGTCTAGCTGCTGAGGAATTCAGTTGGAAAAACAACACAGCTTTGCACAACACTGTTTATCTGAAAGATGGGCGTCCCGTTTAAATAAACAAGAAAACACGAAGGCAACAGGGAGGGCCTTTAAAAACACAAACTTCGTCTTGATTTTAGTTTTTTTTTCCTTTTTAAAAAAATCGCAACAATACACATTCTGTGCAATCCTTTCCATCAGAAAAATCACGAAGGCCTGAATAAAAATTTACGCGTTCTGAGGGAGGCTCAGCACTGAACTTTTCCCTTGAGTTTGAGCAAAAAAAACTTAAGACAAAACTTACCACAAGTGAAGGCAAGGCAGAGAGCGACGCGTTACAAGATGGAAATATTTCCTCGCTCCGCTCCGACTTTCTTTTTTACAAGTGCAACACTTGCTTTTAAAATATATATATTTTTTAAAAAAAGAACTAGGATTGCGTGCGAATGGGAGGAGAGAGGAAGGGGGGGCCCCACGATATATTTATCGATAAACTGAGCTGGCTGGTGCTGAGCTGCAGACGGGAGATCCCTCCGCTCGTTCTCCCTCTCGCTCGCGCTATCCGGGCTCGGGCTCCACGCGCGCGCTCGCGCTCCCTCTCCCTCCTCACTTCAATGTTCCTGCTGCCTCACCCCTCACCACCACCAATGCCTCTTCCAATCATACTCAATACACAACAACAAAAATAGAACACCTCGCGCTTGCCTCCCATGCCAGACACATTTCCACGCACAGGAAAGTATACATATTTTAATTTAAAAGGAGGGGGAGAAGAAGAAGACAATAGCAGCGCCGGAGCGTACTTTGCCGTACAGTTTGCGACTGTCAATGCGCTGAGCTGTATGAGTGGTGTCGACCAAATGCCATGTTATTGTTTCCCCCCCACCCCCCGCGCTGTGTATTGTCAGGTGACGTCACATCCACCTGCTATGTCAACAATGGAATTGGGGATCTCCATTGTGTTGCCCTCAGTACCCTGGCTCTCAGTAACCGCGCCCCCTACCCAGGACAGTGCTGGGGTACACAGGCGGGGAGAGAAACCCCATTCCAACTGGTACAGTGGACCTTTTGTGCACTCACAACAACTGCGAGGAAACCAACGTGTTTAGAGATCCCATCACGCCAGTTTATTTGTTTTAAATAACGAGACTACCAAGACTCAGAACAGAATGCACAGACGGTCCATTCGGACGCTCCACTTACGTTCACCCTTACCCCCCCCCACCTCCAAAACAGAAGTAAAGATTATGTTCAGTGGTATGGTCTCAGCTGTCATTTATCTGCGTCTTCCTTCCCAGTCAGTATCCATGCAAAGGGCCTCGTGTGATAAATAACACTCGAAGTAGCGGGCTTGCGGGAAGCGGTACGTGGGACCGAGGGAGGTAGCGGAGGGAGGAGAGCCTTATGTGTTTGTTTAACAGTTAGCCAGTGAAGTCTGGACGGGTTCGTAAGGTGAAAGTTCAATGCAAGGGCACAGTTTACAAAGTATTTGTACTGGTTCACGGTAATGGGCGCTCTACACTGAAGAATGTCCCTCGGCATAATATACAAGTACGGTTATTCAAAACTCTAGTCCTAGCTCCTGACTAACCAGAGATGTTGGGCTTGGCAGCCGATGAACTCCTGGTTGAACTCCTCCTCCGGTGACGCGTGAATGCCAGATTTTTTAATCACTTCGCTGAATTTCAGTTTTTATATTCCATTGTCCATTGAAATTTATTAGAACGCATACAGTTAAGTCAAAGCGCATTTTAAGATCAACTGCGTTAGTTGTTCTGGTCCTTTGTGTGGGTATTTTAGCGTTTGGATGATCCTGTTTGTTTTCTATTATTTTACAAAAGCAATAATTCTGCTAAATCAAATCTTTGTTCACTTTAGTTCTTATTCCTAACTAATGCCACTGGTACAAAAAGATTTTAATCATCATCTTAAATGAATTCATAAAACATTCTCTACCATCGAAACCAGCTGTTTCATGATCGACACTGACACTTTTCTGTGTTCTATTCTTACATGTAACTCACCGACGTGCTATCTCTGCATACTGAGTGGGTACCAATTACACCTTCACTCCATCGCCGTATTTAGCGGCTCTATCTAGTTTAATCTCACTATATGATTCATGCCCACTTCACATATGAAATTTAACAAATGCCTTTTTCAACTAAAAGTAAAATCAAATGTGGCAGAAAACGGCAAATTCCAAGTTCCACGGGAAACCGTAAGACAAATTCGAAGGCATTTTCATTCTCGGGTTGCACGATCATTCAAACGCGTCACCTTTTAAAAACTAAACTGCAGTAGGAACAATTAAACATACAACAAAATAAAGTTAATTCCTGGTCTGCCGTATCTTACATAGAGTTTTACACGGGGAGGGAGGGGGGAGTGAAGAAGGCGAGCGTCTTTAGGATTTTCTTATCCATATTAAACGGAGCATCCAACTGTGCTCTTTTGCCTCTTGCACGGCAGCCCATTTTCAATGGAAAATGAAATAGGCAAATCCATATTTCCTGCAAATCTCTTCATTCCTTTTAGAGACATTCCCAAAAATATTACGTGTATCCAACGCACGGGCAGGCCAACTTCAATCAGCTACCTGGAATTTTCATTGAGCAGTAAGATTGCACAAATCCACTGAACATTTTAAGACAATCAATCGGCAGACGTTCTCCAACTTGTTTCAATGCAAGTTAATACAAATTCTTGACACATATTGCACAGGTAACGATGGAATTCAATCGATCTTGTCGTATAAACCTGCATAACATTAAATCGAGTAATTTTAAAATATATACAATCGTATCAATAAAGTTGCGTTTTTAAATGTGTTACCTAAAATCAAGCGACACTGGAAGGGTTGCAATGTCTATCCCCTCTGAAGTTGCGTTTCAAGTCGGTAACAGATTAAACTCAGCGGGTTTGCGACTCCATCTAACGACACAACTTTAGAAATCCGGCCGAATACCGCAATTAGCAGAAAAGTTCTGATTCATTGGTAAATGACAGAGCTGTTGTGCCAGCGATATCCCGCATAGGTGAGACTTCAATTATAATTTTATTATTTTTCTATGTAGTAATGAAATCACTTCGTTGTTTAAAATCTATATGTTTTCATAGAAATCGGAACTGCTGTCCGTTAGAGCGTTCTTTATTAATAATTGCAAGGTGAACACACATCCTAAACCCTCTGGTGAAAACATGTTTTAAACAGGGAAAGAATAGCAACGTGGTATCTCCATACTGCGAATGGAATACAAAACTCATTCAAGTTTAGAACCAAAAAGCTGGAAACGCGGTGACAGGTAATTCCCGGTAGTTTGCACGCTTAGGTTGAAATAAACCTTTTCATTCGAACTGCTTGCTGCGCGCTTCATTTAATTGAACGCAACTCACAAATGTTGATTGTGTTATTTAAGGGAAAGAAAATGGTGTTTCGGGAGAAGAATATGTTGAAATTAGTCAAATAATTTGAAATTATAAAGGAATTGTTTAGCGATTGCAGATAGCTACGATTTCAAAGCCGCCCAGGTTAAATGTGATGTTCTGCTTGAGCAAATATGAGTGGTGCAGAATACATTTAGCTCGTTTTTATAAATATTATACGTTTTTACTGTCGCTATACATTCCAACGCTACATTCTTTCAATGGTAGCGTATACTCAAATTTAAGTCTACATCAATGCATCATTGTTGTAACTGTTACCACGATTGTATAACGAATCAGAATATAACAAATACATTGGGATATCTCTAATATGTTTTATTTAGTCTTGTTGCATGTTAGAAAAAGAGGTCGCGATTCTCGTCACTTGTAATAAAATGAGATCGCTGACGGAGAATGGGAGAAGAATTTCATTGAAATGTGGAATTCTGCTGCCATCTGCTGGTTGTACATTAATTCATGATGAATCCGAGTCAAGGAAAGATAAAACACGAAGCATTGTAACAAATATTTTATACAAATATTTTCATAATTGTATAACATTTCTTAAAACGAGGATGATATGTAGACGAAGATTAACTGCCTTCTCCACACATCTAATGCGGCCTTTGTGTAATGATTATAGGTGTAAAGGATTGCGGATAAGTTTAACGAAAGAAATACCCGCCCACTGTCCAAGCATCAGAAGTTTATCGTTGAGGAATCTAGCAGTAAATTTTCTTTTAATTGAAACTAAAACGATCGAAAGAGATCGTTGTCTTTCTTTTAAGTGCCTGGCCACAACGTGAACACTTGAATAAAGGTGGGTTGAAAAATGTTTTAGTAAATATTTAGGCAAGGATGTAAACCCGCCTAAAGCAGTGCAGCGCACAAGCAAACTAAATCTCTGGTAAATCTTGGTTTTATCACAAACATAATCCATAATACCACGTAAAATAAATCCCGTGAGTTCTCTGGTAACGGTGTTTATGTATTCACATTTTCTGAGACGCAGAAGCGCTTCAGCGCTTTTACCCACATTTTTGCGGGTTACCAACATGTTAGGAGTGCGAATTCCATAGAACCTTAACCCACCCTTCCTGTGTCGTTTGGTTTTCAGAAGAGTTTTATTTGAAATGGCAGTTAAATATATGCTTTAAGCTAGGGCATGGTTTAGTTTGTTCTGTACGGGTAACAGGTGTAGGAAATTAAATTGCGATAAAACTTCAAATGGAAGGAAGGAATCTTGCATAAATGATCTTATTAATGGATGGTCCCAAATCAAAGTTTTTCCCTAAAAGTACCCTTCAATTCGTGGTGAATTTCTCTCTGAAGCGAAGTTCGAATTTTCCATTTGGTGTTCAGCGATAACTTACCATTATATTCAACTGTTGTCAGCGTTATCAGTGTCTCCCCAATCGGTGTTTAAGAAATTAAATGTTAGAATAGATCTTGTTGTTAAAATAAAATTAGCTGAAACTTTCTTTTATTTTCTCACCTGCCGCAATGAATTGAGGTACATGTGTTAGGGAACCTGCCAGGAATTATTATTATCGCTATTAACTTTTTGAGAAGGGGTAGCAACACAGCCGTTGTAAAAGTGAAGCATTCAAGTACCGTGGGATTAAAGTCAGGATGAAATGCACAGTTACTAGTTATAGTGTTTTCGTCTGCTACAGCGCAATTCTTGCCTCCTTCCTTCTGGAATCGTCAATAAAACCCTTGGAATTACGAGTCGCTGGTTCCCGTCTTCCCTCATTTATTCACCCTTTCCGTCTTTGGCGATGTCCCTCAATATCAGCTCTTCACCTCCATTTCTTAATTGATAACATACTCAAAACCATGGTTCCTTTTTTACACTAATGAATACATGATACATCCGCGCAATCAACCCCTAAACTCGGCTGTGACATTAAGCATCAGCGCCATAATAGAAACCGCCGCTTATCTAAAACTGGATGTATTAATGCAATTTCTGAATTGCTGTTTTGAGTTATTTCCCCGATAATTATGAGCAGTCATTTTAATTATTAAGTTGAAGCACTTCCAGCTCGGAGACGGAAGTGGAAAAATCATGAATAATCTACGCGATGTGTTCAGCTTTACGGAGCATCTATCTTGAAACGAAGGTACCTTGGGGATTTTTTTTAAACCAGGCGGTATAAAGAAAATACACACTGACGATATTGACCTGTACAATAACCAAAGGTTAAACACAGTGCAATCTTGATCAGCACTACTCTCGTTTATAATGAAATGTATGCATGGTTGAGAGTTTTACTTATATAAAGTGTAATATTTGTACTCTTAACAGCACTTCCCAAGCACAAAACTAACGTTAAATTGCAATCGCTTATTTTGCCAAAATTCCACCCTCATCCCCGCCCCTAGCCCCACGAATGATTGACACAAGCTGGGTTTCCAATGTTCGCTTTGCTCAGCAGTGAAAACACAATCTGAGAAATATTTTCCGCTTAGGTCAGGATATCACATGGATACCAACTCCGGGTTTGGTGGAACTTTTGCAGGATAACAACACCCGCCCCTCCAAGCTTGACGGCTTTTCAATCATCTGATAAAACGCTAAGATGTATCTGGTCCGCTGTTGGCACCAACATTAATAATATCGAAAACTATCGCAAGCTTCAAATCTTTGCAAAAAGACGCCTTGAGTCCCAAGTGGCTAATTGAATTGCGATTGCGTGTACAGAGACCAAAAGCAAGTATCTCACTTCGCATAAGAAATGTAATAGAACATGCTAATCGTCTAATTATCGATACATTGGATATCGACTCTCCTCGTGGTCCAGTTAAAAAGTAGGAGAGGTTGATTGTGTTCACGCCATAAGTGGTTCCAGTATGAAAAACTCTGGACGTGGGCACCGCAGTGGGATGTCTATGACTGGAGAACAAAGGTCGTTTTAAGTGAGCGGGCAATGAACTCAACAAGTGGGCTTTCTGGAAGGCTGCGTAGACATACGTCGAGGCGGAAAAATCCCATTTCACTTATCCAGAAATAGCTTGAAATATTTATTTCAACCCACCCATATTTTTAAATCCCGTCATGTTTCCAAGTCTTAGAGCCTATTTTCAGGAACGTTTGTCCACATTTCTAGATCGGCTGCTTATTTTTAAATCATTAAAGTGATCTTGATTTTCTGTGAAAATGATCGTTGTATATAGTTTTGTCGCTGCATGTAAACCTCTATCTTGGCAAACGCCATCAAGCTTAAAAATTGTGCCAAAATGTAACAGTAGAACGCGTTACAACATACTGTAATACATTGTTCATTTACACTAACTTCTCCGTTCCTGCTCGCCAGCGATAAGGCATAAACATGCGGGTTTTGACGATTGGATATATTTGCAGTAGTGGTGTCAAATAGTTTTATATTTCCTCAATTTTATCTGTTTAAGTATCATTTTCATAATGATGGCAAGAAATTGTTGGAAGCAGTTTGCAGTTACTACAATAAGAACGTTCACAGCGTGTTCTGTTTAACTATATCGGCGATCATTTTGCCAAGAGAACATGTTAGTGCTTCAACCAAAGCTACACCGGCAGGGTGCAGGTTGCTATTTGTAATTCAACAAGGAGTCATTGATACAACAGACCGCTTTCCTCCGCAAAAGTGTAAGAGAAATATTGTATCCCTCTGTTCTCGCGCGTACTTTAGCGGGTCATGGAAGTGTTCCTCGTAGGAAGAGCCGGGGCAATGGGGCTTATTTTGACAATTCGGGAACATATATGAAAACAAAGTTATCTTATGAAATTCTGTTCTACTACAAATTATCCTCAGTTCTGTCGTGTCAAGATAGCATCTTTCTAGCATTTCAGGTGCCAGGCTGCTAACTGATCAAACTAGTAGAAGCTTCTAGCCTGCCTTTACCATCTACTGGATGTCAGCTTGTTTGACTTACGTCTTTGGCTGCTCTACATTGCAAAAATGATTCAGAAGTAATGTTCAGGGCACGAATATTTGAAAGTGCTTTCAGTTGCCTATCCTGACAAGTAGCGGGATACTGTAATGGACAGGCAGCCTAAATGCTGCTGCAAAGAAAGATAACATCAGTGGTCAGATTGAGTAAGTGAATGGACAAAATTGTGAATGGATTTCAGTGCGGGAAACTGTCAGACTATTCACCCTGGGCCTTAATATGATGGTTCAAAGTATTTCCAGCAGCTAATATTACCGGAACTTTTCAGACTATGGTTGGTCAGGAATACAACTAATTAAGGCAGTTAGTGGAATATCTCAAGAATGCTGAAGTGTAAATGGGGGAGAGTGGTGACACCACTCTGCCAAATGTTGATAGACTCTTGCTTTCAGCACTGGGCACAAGGTTTCACAAATAATATGTTGGCAAAGACCAAAGTTTAAAGTGTTAAATTCTGACGACAGATTCAATAGAACACAACAGAAATGAGGAAACAATTGTCAAAGGTTAACAGGGGAGATGCAGAAACATTTCTACTTGCAGGACAGTAAACAGCTATGGAATGTGGCTTACATATTACACCCTGGCCAGGCAGTAAAGGAAACCTATTTACACAAAGTAAGGGGAAATTTTGAATGTGTTTCTCCAAACTAGCTGTTTAGATTGGGGGTATCAGTTTGAACTTAAGAAATTGAGTTGCTGTATTTTAGTCCAGCAAGCAATTCAACGGTTATAGATGCAGCAGCAGTAAGTAGAGTTAAAGTACAGCTCAGCATTGCTCCATCTGAGAGCTGGAACAGACATTCAGTGCCCACTATATTAGGTACACCTGTACACTGGCTCATTGGTGGAAATATCTAATCAGTCAATCGCATGGCAGCAACCCAATGCATAAAAAAGACATCAGAATGGGGAAGAAATGTGATCCAAATGACTTTGACCATGGAATGATTGCCGGTGAGAGAAGGGGTGGTTTGAGTATCTCAGAAACAGCTGATCTCCTGGAATTTCTATGCATAACAGTCTCTAGAGTTTACAAAGAATGGTGCAATAAACAAAAAACACAGTGAGCAGCAGGTCTGTGAGCAAAAATGCCTTGTTAATAAGAGAGTTCAGAGGAGAATGGCCAAACTGACAGGAAAGCAACAGTCACCCAATTAACTGTGCATTACAACAGTAGTGTGCAGAAGAGTGCCTCTAAATGCATAGATGAACACATCAAATATTGAAGGACATGGACTACAGCAACAGAAGACCATGAACATACACTCAGTGGCCACTTCAGGAGGAACCCAATAAAATGGCTACTGATTACACTTGAGTGTTTCCTTCTCTTCCTATTAGGCAAAGCCCCTGCCCACTATTCAATAGGAGGCATTGGACCACTTCTGCTTTGAGATCACCAGTAGTGGTCTGAAATTCTCAACATTTCAGGACTCCCAGCATCATGATCTTGTACCTTATTGCTTACTTGCACTGCACTCTCTCTGTAGCTGTTACACTTTATTCTGCATTTGTTATTGTTTCAACTGTTATGCTTTGTAACTCCAGAAATTAATTAAAATAAAAATACAGATACAATCTCTACTGTGTAGTTCTGTCCTTAATCTTTCCAAGTTCGCACTTTTGTTCACCTCTGTAGACTTGCAATTTCTGCTTGTCCAGGAGTGAAGCATCAAACCTTCATGTGTGAGGAGCCCTCAATCTGTCATGGCTATTTGTCCTGCATACTCTTTCTGCGATCCAGTTTCAGGAGATCCAAGCATGAGCACAAGGGATAAACCAGGAACAGCATAGCTGGTGAGTTGTTGGTTGTGGAGTGTGCTGCATTGCGATATGCAAGGAGGAAATTGACGAGATTCTGATTCAGTATTAGTGTAGTATGTTCTATTGATTTTGCTCACAATGTGTTCCTTAGACCCTTGACAAACCTTTCCACCAATCCATTTGTAGCTGTGTGGTGCAGTGCAGATGTAATATGTCTTATTCCATTCATTTTCAGGAGTGACTGAAACTGTTCTGTAAGAGGCAGTGGTTCATTGTCACTGACTAATTGCTGTGGAATACCAGTCCTTGGGAAGAGGCTTCTCAACACATTAACAGTGCATGAGGCTGTAGTGGAAACATTTCTAGCCACTTTGAAGCTGCATGCACTACTACCAGGAAATATGTGTCCATTAATGGTCTGCCAAAATCCACCTGAATCCTCTGCCAGGGCAATGCAGCCATTCCAAAGGATGGAGAGGGGCTGGTCTTGGCATCTTCTGGACGTGTTGGTATCCTGTACGGTGCATAGCAAGTTGCTCAATGTGCTGATCTATCTCAGGCTGGCAGACAAAGCTTTGAGCCAACGCTTTCATTTTGATGATGCTTGCGTGAGAGGCACTTAGCTCCTCCAGCATTTTAGCTCTCAACTTGGATAGAGGACAACAACTCCCAATCTCCAAATAAGGCACCCCTTGTCAAGGGCAAGTTCATCCCAGTACTGATAAAAATGGAGTAAGTGGAATTCCAGCCATTTTATGTAACCATGTCGACCTGAGACAGTGTGGCGTCTTTTGTGATTTCTCTTTGAATCATTTCTGCTGTAATAGGGAGATTTTCAATTTGCATTAGGGAGAATAGGTCAAGAGGAGTGTCCCCTTTTGTAAATTGTTCAGGTATTTCCTTCTCCAAGGACAACCCATGAGCACTTCCATGATTCTGTCTTCAATTTGATCTTGTAATTGTGTCCTTCAAGAAACAAGGCCTTCTCTGCATTCATGCTGCTGCTGTTCGTGGAACACCCCTCAGTGGATTGAAAATGGAATCTACTAGATGATTAGTAGTGAGGGTAAAATGTCTCCCATACGTACTGGTTGGAATATTTTATGCCTCAGACCAGACAAGTCCTCTCTGCTAATCTGTGCATATGTTTTTTCTGCAGCAATAGAGGATTATGATTTAACCGCCATGGAGCATTCACTTCCACCATTCATAACATGTAACATGACTGCATATAAACTATAAGGTGAGAGGTCACCAGCAAACTTCATTGGATGCCGTAGATCATCATGTGTGAGTGCAGTGTCTGACATCACCACTTCTTTTATCATTTGGAAAGCTACTTCACACTGCATCGTCCGTTGCCATTTCTTTATGATCTGTAGTAATGAATTCTGAGGATGGAGCACAGTGACCAGGACTGGTAAGAACCTGTTGTAGAAATTGGCAAATCTTAAAAAGGACTGCAACTGTGACACATCCTTTGGTCTTGGGGTATCCAACGTTCCTTGAAATTTTTTCAGCACACTTGTGTAATTTTTGTGTGTTAATGGTGTGACGGCAGTAAGTGATGATTAGTCTAAAGAATTCACACTTCTTGCCTGGTGCTCTGAGCCAATAATCTTCTAATCTTTTTAACACTGTCTTGCCTTTTAGGAGATATTCCTTATCATCCTTACCAGTAATGATGATGTCATCCAGGTATCGCAGAATGCCTGGAGAGCCTTGCAGCACATGGTCCATAGCTGTCTGCCAGAGTGTAGGTGCAGTTGCTACTCTAATAATAAGCCTATTATCATGGTAAAACCATTTGTGAGTGCTTATGGTGAGAAATACTTTGGAATTTTTTCCCCCTCCATCCATAGTTAGGCCTTAACTAAGTCCACTTTGCTGAAGTTTTGCAAAGATATCCTCAATGCTGGGCAGAAGGTAGTGATCTACTTTCAGTACAAGGTTGATGGTGACCTTAAAATCACCACAGATCCTAACAGACACATTCTTCTTGGTAATGGAACCACTGGCTTTGCTCACGGGCTCCACTAAACCTTGGAAATAATTCCTTCAGCCTCTAGCAGACTGACCATTTTTATCACAGATGGCATAAAGAACCGGAAGGCTTTGAAGAACTTGAGTGTTGCAGTTTCATTTAACACTATTTTACCCTTGATATGTTTGAGTTTTCCAATGCCATCCTTGAACACAGCTGAGGCACGATCCAGTACCTTTCTTCCTTCACTCTCAGTTGACTATCGCAGAGGATGTGGCATGCAAATGGTGGATAGATCTCAAATCAAGTTGGAGCTGTCATTTTCTCAGCCAATCACAATGCCACAATTGTGGCCATCTTGTTTTTACCACATACAAGCCCAATGTGGCTTGTTAGATGTTGTATATCATTGTTATGAATGTCGTTCCCACAGGAGTTATCTTCTCTTCATTATAAGAAATTAGTTGGATATCTGCAAGCTTCAGTGCAGTATCTTTGAAATATTGTTTAAACTCAATTTGAAACAGTCGCGCCCACATCCAATCCCATTTTAATTAATGTGGCATTCACTTCTGATGTAAGCCATATTGCCTGTCTTTTGTTAGTTTTCACATGGTAAATTTCAAGGCTACCCATTGCTGTGTCACTCTCATCATCAGATTTTTCATCAACAGCATGCAGATCAGTGCTCTTTTTGAAAGTGCAATTTGGCTTTTTATTTTTATCTCTTCCCTGTGCAGTCTATTCATTCGTGTCTGCAAAAAATGTCTTTGAGTGTGCCCTACTTCATTGCATTTTCTGCAAGGTTTGTCTTTAAATCAGCATTGGTCTGGAGTATGTGAATCCCTACCACAATGTAACACAATTTGTTTGGCCAGGCAGGTTTCTGTTTTGATGTTGTAACTTTTTTCATGCTCACTTTCATTCCTGACTGTAATTCAATTTTCTCTCTACCTGCTGTTTCTGTAGATACAGTGATTCCAACTGCTCTTTTAAGTGTGAGTTGTGCTTCAGTCGGGAGCCATTTTAACTGCTTTCTTGTCAGATTACACAAACTAAACAATCTCTGAACTGTCAATGTTCTGACAATTTCTTCAGTTCAGCCACTTATGCTGAAATGGACTCCATTTCCTTTTGATTCTGCTTATGAACATAGAATAGTACAGCATGGTACAGGCCCTTCAGCTCACAATGTTGTGCCAACCCTTAAACCCTGCCTCCCATATACCCCCCCCCACCTTAAATTCCTCTATCTTACTGTCTAGTAGTCTCTTAAATTTCGCTAGTGTATCTGCCTCCACCACTGACTCAGGCAGTGCATTCCACACACCAACTACTCTCTGAGTAAAAAACCTTCCTGTAGTATCCCCCTTGAACTTAAAGTGTTCTGCAATCCACAGTGGTTTCAGTTCTAAGTGTTCCTGCATTACTTTCATGATATTAGCAAAGCTTATTCTGGCTGATTTGGTTTTAGCAGTCAAACTTCTAAGCAAACTGTATGCTTTTCCACCTATTACACTCAGCAAAACTAGCATTTGCTTTTCATTGGCTATTTCATTTACTTCAAGATACTGTTCAATTTGTTCAGTACACATCATCCATTGTGCAATTGAACATGTTAATCTTTCCATTGCAGCCAGTCATTTCTGCTTTTTTAAAAAAAAATTATTATCACCCAGTACTTGCTGTTTATGAATCCATCAATTTTGTGCATTTTCTGTCTTTTTTTAATCTTGAATATCTCACTCACCCTCCAAAGAAAAAGCATGCTGCACTTCGATAAGTAGGTAGTTGTCTTGGGTTCATTTTAAAATTTCCTTGTCACTACTGTTATGTTTTGTAACTTCAAAAGTTAATCAAAAGAAAAACACAGGAGCCCAGGAAAATGTGTCAACTTTGTTTTACTTTAGTGAAAAGTAAATTATTACATTATTACATCGCCTTATTTATGACGTGGTGATGCAATAGCGTATGCCATTCACATTCCTCTTACATATAACCCATAATGAATAATGTAAACAAAGAATGCTTAATCAAACAATATATTTCCAATATTACTGAAATATTAAATACATTGCATTACCTCGTACTACTTTAATGCACTCTGTAATGATTTGATCTATATGAACAATATACAAGAGAAACTTTTCACTGTATCTCAGTACACTGGATAATACTAAACAGATTCCAATTCAAATACTTTCCCCATTTTCCTTTCCGAAGAAGTTTATGGAATTGTAGCAAACCCTGGGCCAGCATTGGTTGAACATAAGCCAAAATTCAGATATCAAAGAGATGGCACTTGCAGGCAAAGCACTTCCTTTACGGAGTAGAGTGTATACTTTAAGCAGACCCAAACACCACCTCCTTACTTTATCTTGTGAGGAAGTTTGGCTGATTCATTCTCTTCACATTTCCTGTAATTTGCTTAGTACTCAGTGCTTTCTGTATTTCCCAGGATTTGTCCAACGCTACCATTTTACTTCTCTGGCCTTTTTTCAGCTGAAGGTGGTATTGTGGAAAAAGAGGAAGTTTCAATGATACTATAAAGTGCAACACTCCTGAAATCATTTCTTTGTCATAAAGGACATTTAATCCATGTGTAAGTGCCTGCTGCATAAACGGAACACACGTTAATGTGGTGGTTGACAATGAGAAATATTTATTGAAAAGCTAATCAAATTCAAGTGATATTCATATGCTCTCTGATCTTGCATCATTGAATCAGAGTCAGAATCAAGTTTATTATCACCGGCATTTGACATGAAATTTGTTAACTTAGCAGCAGCAGTTCAATGCAATACATAATCTAGCAGAGAGAAAAAAATAATAAAATAAAACAAAATAATAAATAAATAAATAGATTATGTATATTGAATAGATTTTTTTAATGTGAAAAAACACAAACACTGTACGTTAAATAAAGTGAGGTAGTGTCCAAATCTTCAATGTCCATTTAGGAATTGGATGGCAGAGGGGAAGAAGCTGTTCCTGAATCGCTGAGTGGGTGCCTTCAGGCTTCTGTACCTCCTACCTGATGGTAACAGTGAGAAAAGGGTGCTGGAGGTCTTTAATAATGGACGCTGCCTTTCTGACACACTGCTCCCTGAAGATGTCCTGGGTAATTTGCAGGCTAGTGCCCAAGATGGTGGGGTAAGTGATTTGGCATAACAATGCATGGTGAATCCTGCCTTCTCCACATTTAAAATGGTGTCTGAATAAACAGGCAGCAAAAATTGTTATTTCTGCTGAGATCTGAAGAATAACAAGTTGCATATTTCTTGATTTTGTCCTGAAAAAACACAGGAGAGCAGACTATCACAAAAAGAGCACACATGATTTTTATCTGTGATTGAGGAAATATTTTCCCCTATGTTTCCCAAGGCTGACAAAGTTACTTTAAAATCTGCTTTTTCATTGTGGTGTTTTCTTTAGCAATGTTCACTGATAACAGCAATGCCAACTCTATAACGCAAGGTAACCAGAAACTGTAAATACGTTAAAGTTAAAATTGTGGCAGAGATACTGTTAATAACCTACACTTTTGTATAATTCCTGTTGAGTAAATAATAACAAAATTCTGTCAAACATTATTTGTGGACAACAACCATCACAAATACTTAACTTCAGAGTGAATTTGTAATCCACAGTCTGACTTTACAGACGTTTTTTAGTTCTTTGGCGCCATCTCCTGGATTCACAGAAAACCTGCCAGTCATCTCTGGGGAGAAGCATTTAAAGATTAAATACAGAACCACAGTACATAATTATCTATTTAAATGTTTATTTTCCTTTTATATCATCTCAATGTGTACTTAAGAATGTATAAATAATTGTAGTTTTATACATATAAAAAAATGGAAAAGGTTATATGTGTGAAAAAAGTACATGATATTTGTGAATTCCTTGTCCAAATTTTAAAAAAAATTAAATACAGAATGTAACTTTCACATGGAAGAAAATAAAGTTACGGTAAATAATGTTTTGAGCACTCTATTTGAAGTGCATCACTAAATACTATAGGATCCAGTAAATTATCATTATAAAGTATGCTCCAGGTGTAACAATTTGCGATATCCACCAATTGATCTATAAAATTTGATATAATCTACAAACACAGGAAATTGTATAGATGCTGCAAATCCAGAAAATCCACACACATGCAGTGCTGGAGGAAATCAGCAGGTCAGACAGCATCCTTGGAGAGGAATGAGCAGTCAACGTTTTGGGCCAAGACTCTTCATAAGGACTGGAAAAGAAAGGGACAAGGAGCCAAAAATAAGAAAGTGGGAGGTGGGTGGGGTGGTCACGAGGGGAAAGAGTACAAGCTTGCAGGTGATAGGCAAAACCAGATTTGGTTTTGAGAGTGAAAATGAGAATGAAGGTTGGTGGGTTGGGGAAGGGGGATGAAGTGAGAAGCTAGGAGTTGAGAGGTCGAAGAGGTAAAGGGCTGAAGGAGAAGGATTTTGATAGATGAGAGTGAACCATCAGAGATCAGGTGATAGGCAGGTGAGGAGAGAAGGGGTAAGCAGTGATCCAGAATGGAAAATGGAGAAAGAGGGAAGGGGAAGCGGGAGAAATTACCGAAAGTTAGAGAAATCAATTTTCAGCTACGAGGTTGGGGGCTACCCAAACGGAACCCGAGGTGCTGTCCCTCCAACCTGAGAGTGGCCTCAGCATGACAGTAGAGGAGGCCATGGACTAACATGTCAGAATGGGAATGGGAAATCAATTTGAAATGGGTGGTTACCCAGGAATCCCCCCTTTTGTGCTGGACAGGGACGGGGTGCTTGACAGTGCAAGTTACTTTTGTTTATTTTAAATAATTATTCAAGGGATAATATAGTGGTTCAATCAATGCTTGAAATAGGCATCAAACACGTGCTGCTTGGGCTAGTTTACCCAGGTACATGATACTTAAGCTGGTACCTCATATTAATGGGCAGGTGCCCAGAGTTATAAAGAGATACTGCACAAGAACAGACCATTTTTCATAAGAGTTTCTAATTGATTAGACCAGATACAAATAGCATATTTCCTTGCATGAAGAAAAATACAACACTAATCTACTTTCATGGTTACTTTTACCTGCTTGTGCATTTCAGATTTCTTTAATGACCTGCAATGTTATTTTTCAGGTATTGTTATGAGATGTGAATCCATGTTTCTGCATCTTTTTACCCAAGGTCTGGATTACCACTTCAGTACATGATTACTCTAGCTGCATTAGCTGGCCTGGCAAACTGGCTATAGTAAAGGTACTGGTGAATCATGGATAACTGGTGTTAGTCGCTGAAGAGCCAGACACTGACTTGCAAGATATGCAGCCCATGGTCTCAAACATTGCCTATTCAGTTTCTATTTATAAAAAGTCCTGACTGGTAATACAGGTACACCAAGAAAAGTTGGCACACTTCGTGGCAACCTAGACCCTGGCAAGGTGTTCAACAGCAGCTGTATTAATTCTACAATACCGTGTCCTTGGAGATAATGATTCTTGTGTCCCCCAGAGCCTGTCGCCATCCGCAGGGGAACCTCAGCCGTCTTGTACATACTATTATCCACAATAAGTTGGGCAACGAAAGTTATATTATTCATGTGGTTTCAGACAATAATAAACAAACAATTACTTTGACCTTGAAGGTGATAGCTGAGGATCTGGCTGTGGCAGCTCTGGATGAGTTCAGTGACAGTGTGGTGAAATTCAGAGCAATACACATGCAAAATGCTGGAGGAACTCAGCAGGTCAAGCAGCATCTATGGAGGGGAATAAACAGTCAACATTTCAGGCTGAGGCCCCTCACCAGGACTGGAAAGGAAGGGGGAAGAAGCAGAATAAGGAGGTGGGGCAAGGGGAAGGAGGACAAGCTGACAGGTGAAACCAGGTGAGGGGAAAGGTGAATAGGTGGGGTTGCGAAGTTCTGGCATCTTGCCTGCCCCTGGGAAAAGTCAAGGTATGTGACATGCTTCCCGAACACCTGCAGTGGGTATATGCTGTACAGTTGCCTCTCCTGCCTCGACTCATCACTTCTCCAGCTCACTCCTTTCATTCCTGTTACTTGACACTCTACCCCAGCCCTAAAGGCATCAGTATCACACAACACAAAACTGGGGTGACACCTTCAAAGGCGCAGGAAGAAACTGAGTTGGTGTTTAAAGTCATGGGTGATTCATTTAAAAAGAGTTGCGCAGCAGACCAGCCAAAGCTAAATTTTGTACAGCTTTTACGTTCTCAGTTGAAAAGATTACCAATATAAAACTACATTTTGATAACAGAATGGTGGCTATGGAAGACTTAATTAAGAAACAGACCAGGTCTTGATTACAGAATAAAATGATTATCCATAGGTCTAATAGTAAATCCAATTCTCTATTACAACAATGAGTGCACTCTATAGCTTAATTAATGAAGTTCCTGAGACTTGGGTGTCATCACTATTGCATTCCATGTCTCTACTTTTGTCTGCAGTTCCCTGCTACCACATTAGCACAATCCACATTCCTATTTATTTGTTATTAGCTCGGTATTTTTCTCTCCTATTGTTCCCCATATTACTGAATTTCCACTATTGTTACGACAAAAGGAAGTCAGAAGCACTTTGGCAACAATACAAAGACTTTTCTAAAAGTTAAAATTTACTAAAGGAATGCAGGAAGCAGCATAACAAGAAGCATAAGTGGACAACAGAGAATTTAACACGTGTGGAGGGCTACGCTCTTAAAGTATTTATTTTGCCCTGTTCTTACTGAATTGTTAATGACTTGAGTTACTGGGCAAGTTAGCAGATGGTAAGTCGGACTCTGAGAGAAGATATACTGTATCACAAAAGGATTCTGCATCTAATGCAGTCTCATTGTTTAAACCTGAGAATAGGTTTTTCAAATAGTCCTGGCACCTGGTATGAAGGAAGCCAATCCAATGTGGAGTATGACAGGCATTCACTGCCTGCTTCCTGCTCACCATATTTGTTTCTCCCCTGCTTGAAATCTAAAATGGATGCTGTGGAATTAGATTATTAAACATGTTGAGAATTATTTTTTGGAAATTATATTTGTCTCTTTTTACATGTTGGCAGTGTCAATCATATCCATTTAAGTTATGCTCTCAAAATGCTGGAGGAATTTGGCAGGCCAGGCAGCATTTATGGAAAAGGGTAAACAGTCGACATTTTAGCCCGAGACCCTTCATCAGGACTCCAGCACTTTGTGTGTGCTGCTTTGGATTTCCAGCATCTGCAGATTTTCTCATGTTTGTAAGTTATACTCTGCCTGGTGACCAGTCCATGAAAACGTTGACTTGTTCAAGACTGAGGTTCTCATGTCCAATTGATTCTCCTAGACTTTTTCATACCTTGTGCATCCTTAAGAAGTGTCTTCAACTATTTTACAATATAAAAGAATCTGCACAATTCAAATTCTTTTTATCCCATTGTTATCTTCCAGATAAAGGAAATTGAATATGATTTCAGAATGAGATTGGCAGATTAGTACCAAATTGCGCTGGAAGTACTTAGATTATGATTAGTACTCTGTAGATAATTCTAGGAAGACTGACCCATCAGATGGGCAAATATCTTTTCAGCAAAGAAGGAGTTCTTTAATACTTGCCTCTGAATTTCAGCTGAGATCAAAGAGATAAGGAAATTTAAAACATGTTGTGCCACCCGGTATTTTAATCATCAATATAAATTGTAATGCAGCGAATATTTTTATATTAAGAGTTGTTTGCCATTCTGAAATGTATTTTATAGCAAAATAATAATTTTATTTGTTACTATTCATTGGAGGAGCAATTACTGATTTAACAATTCAAAATACAATTAGGTTAATGTTACTTAATAAATCTAATAAAACAAAAACAACATTTGGTTAAATCAATACTTTGAAGTAGTAAGATATTTGAAGAGTATTTTGAAACAACTTTGACAAAGAGCAGCATTAAAGAACATGACCACCAGCTGAGTGAAGGATGCAGAGTTTGAAGAGTGCTTTAAGGTAAGGGATGTAAACAGGTTTGAAAAGGAATTCCAGAGCATAGCAACTGAAGGCACAGCTGTTAATTGCAGAACAATTAATTCAAGGGTGATGAGAGCTCAAAATTGGAGGAATAAGTAACAACAAGGACTGGGGGTGCTTACAGATGAGGGCAGAAGAAATGCTGGAAGTATCTGAATACAATAAGCATTTTAGATTTGTCGCATTACTTAGCTGGAAAGCAGAGAAAGCCAGCAAGTGCAGGATAAAGATAGGATGAGACAAACAAACAAATGAAGATGACCTCAAATTGCAGACTGTAGAATGAACCAAGGGTCCATTAGAACAGTCATACCTAGAGATAATAACAACAGAGATCAAATCTTTGTCAACTGATGAGGTGACGTAGGAACAGTGTGCAGAAGAATGGAGGCGATAACATACATTCTTAATGAAAATAATTACTGAATTACAATTTTCTAAAAACGTAAATGTCTGATAACTTTAGTTTATCCACAAGTATTAATTTGAAAATCACTAACTCAACTAAAATACTTCTGACATAACTTGTTGATATAGTCAAATCATTGCTCACTGGATTCGTATCTTTCCACCATTCACTTCAAAAATTTCTCATGGATGTTCTTCCATTTTGAAAGCTACTTAATTTTCTTGAGGTGATGAGGTTTTTTTAAAGGAAAGGTTTGCTTCAAACCATTTACTTCTCAAAAATCCTTCATACTCACTGATGAGATAGCCAAATTAAAGCCCATGAGACTCTGTCTCTATATAGAAAAGCAGAAAGAATCCTTGGTTTTATTAACAACAGAATAAAAACTATGTTGAATCTTTACATAATTATTTGATCTGCAACATGAGTACAATGTTTCGTTCTAGGCACCAATCTTTAAGAAAGGCGCTGGACGTACAAGAATGCCACATATGGTAAAGAATTTCAGTGACGTTGCAATATTGGAGACAAGTTGTTGTTCTCATCAGAGCTAAGGGGAGACGGGATGGTTGGCCAAGTACTAAAAACCTGTGCTGATCAACTGGCTAGAACGTTCACCGAGATCTTTAACCTCTCACTTCAGTCTGAGGTACCCACCTGTTTCAAGCAGCTTCGCGTATACGGGTGTTTATGAAGAACACTGTAACCTGCCTCAATGACTATTGTTCAGTAGCACTTACAGTACTGTGGAGAAGTCTGGGGTACATATATATAGCTAGCCTCCCTGGACTTTTGTACAGTACTGTAGTAATTTTATGTACTGTGCTGTATTGCTGTCACAAAAAGAAACACATTTCATGATATATGTGAGTGAAGATAAACCTGATTCTGATATAGGTCTCTCTTGTTGACTGAGAGTGGGAAGAGGACAGGGAGAGGAAAATCATGGTTTGGAAAAGGGGAGGGGAGAGGAGAGGGAGTGGAAGCACCAGAAAGACATTCTATAATGATCAATAAACCAATTGTTTCAAATCAAGTGATCTTGCCTGATGTCTCAGGGCTGGGTGTGTGTGCACCCGTGCCACCTTCCCCATCCCTGGCACTCTTTCTCTACCACCTGTCCCTCATCCCACTCGTGGTGCTCCACCCTCACTATTCCCAGCATCCTTTGCTCCTGCCAGATTTACAAACTCGCTCTCCACTCCACATTGACATATACAGTACTGTGCAAAAGTCTTGGGCACCCCAGTTATATGTACGTGAGTAAGATTTCTGCACAGTACTCTATATCCACAGTGATGAAGTGTTTTGAGAGGCTGGTGGTGAAACATATCAATACCTGCCCAAGAAGTAACTTGGATCCACTCTGATTTGCCTGCTGGAGCAACAGGTCCACAGCAGATGCCATCTCACTGCTCTTCACTCAATACTGGAACATCTGGACAACAAAGATGCATATGTCAGGATGCTCTTCATCAGCTTTCAAATCCATCATCCCCTCAAAGCTAATCAGTAAGATTCAAGACCTTGGCCTGAATACCTTTTTGTGCATTTGGATCCTCGATTTCCTCACTTAATGACCCTAGTCAATTTGGATTGACAACATCTTCTCCATGATCTCCATCGACACATGTACGTGACTAGGCTGTGTGCTTAACTCCCTGCTCCACTCACTTTACACTTCTGACTGCATGGCTAAGCACAGCTCCAATACCATGTCCAAGTTTGACACGACACCACTGTCGTAGGCCAAATCTAAGGTGATAAAGAATCAGCATAAAGGAGGGAGACTGAAAATCTTACTGAGTGGTACCACAACAGCAACCTCGCACTCGATGTCAGCAAGGCCAAAGAGCTGATAACTGACTTCAGGAGAAGTAAACCAGAGGTTCCTGAACCAGTCCTTATCAGAGTATCCAAGGTGGAGAGGGCCAGTATCTTTAAATTCCTTGGTGTTATAATTTCAGAGGACCTGTCCTGGGCCCAGCACGCAGGTTTAATTACAAAGAAAACACCACTTCCTTAGGAGTTTGCAAAGATTCAGCATGACATCTAAAACTTTAACAAACTTCTACAGATGTTTGATGGAGTGTATATTGACTGACTGCGTCATCAATGCTTTTGAATGGAACAGCCTAAAAAAATCGTGGATATGGCCGATTCCATCACAGATAAAGCCCTCCCCACCACAGAGCACATACTGTAAGTGCAATTACGGAGAAAGCATGGCAGCGCCTCCACTATCTTAGCAGTTTGCGAAGAACCGTCATGACATCTAAGAGTTTGACAAATTGTAGAGGTGTGTGGTGGAGTGTGTATTGACTGGCTGCATCACCAGTGCTCCTGAATGGAAAATTGTACATGAAAATTGTGGTGCAGCCCAGTCCATCACAAAAAAAAGCCCATGAAACATTGTTGTAGGAAAGCAGCATCCATTATCAGGGACACCCACCACCACCCATCACTCCTGTACCTTCTCACTGCTTCCATCCAAGGTACAGCAGCCTCAGGACTCATACATCAGGTTCAGGAATAGTTATTACCCCTCAACTATCAAGCTCTTGAACCAAAGTGGATGACTTCACTCAGTTTCAATTGCTCCATCCTTGAGGTGTGCCCACAACCTACAGACTCACTTTCAAAGACTCTTCACCTCATGTTCTTGATATTTATTGCTTATTTATTTATTTGTTTATTTATTATTTCTCTCTTTTCGTATTTGCACAGTTTGTGTCTTTTGCACACTGCTTGAACGCCCAAGTTGGCGCGGTCTTTCATTGATTATATAATGGTTATTATTCTATTATGGATTTATTAAATATGCCCACAAAAAATGAATCTTAGGGTTGTATATGGTGACAGACTGTATGTGCACTTTGATAATAAATTTACTTTGAACTTTGAACTTTGAATTAGTCAAACATTCAAAACCATCCGCAGTTTTGCGAAAGGATAGTGTTCTGAAATTTAAGACAACTGTCTAAAGAACTAGAAAGAACAAAATAAATAAAGGTATTTATTTACTTAAATTTATTCTAGGCAGTTTCTAGAGTAGGTTACATGGTCAGCACAACATTGTGGGCCGAAGGGTCTGTAATGTGCTGTAGATTTCTAAGATTCTATGATTCTAACTTACACAGAAAATTGATGCCAAGTGGAATGCACTGTGTCAGTTGTAATGAAACTACTAACATTCAAAGTATAAACATTATAGAAGGACAAGCAAAGAGTAAGAGATAAAGATGAATTTCAAACCTTTCTTAGGTCCTAGAAATGACTCTTGCTGTGTATAATGGAAAGCATTTGAAAATATTCTACATTATATCAAACTAGAGAAAACGTTTAAAATGTGCACTGATCATATGATTTTGAATGTATGTTGTCAGTCCAATATTTGTTGTATATGTTGTATTGAATTCTCATCACACATCAAAAATTCCTTTCAAGAAATTTGAAATATACCTAAATAATTTTAATGATAATAATTTTTCTTTTCTATTTCACATTATTTTGTTCATAATCACTATTAGCCATGTAATAAATTTGGGTTAAATTCCTAATCTAATGCTGGAAAGTATTTCCGCAAATTCATAGAGGAATTTGTGTGGCGCATGGCCAAGTGATTAAGGCATCGGTCTAGTGATCTGAAGGTCGCTAGTTCGAGCCTCAACTGAGGCAGCGTGTTGTGTCCTTGAGAAAGGCACCTTACCTCACATTGCTCTGTGACGACACCAGTGCCAAGCTGTATCGGCCCTAGTGCCCTTCCCTTGGACAACATCGGTGGCGTGGAGAGGGAAGACTTGAAGCATGGGCAACTGCCAGTCTTCCATACAACCTTGCCCAGGCCTGCACCCTGGAAAACCTTCCAAGGCACAAATCCGTGGTCTCACGAGACTAACGGATGCCTATAAAAAATAGAAAAAAGTAGAGTTAACACTACAGCACAGGTACAGGCCCTTCACCCCATTTGGTGCATGCTAAGCTATTAATCTGCCAGATCCATTGACCTGCACCTGGCCATAGCCCTCCATACCCCTCTCATCATCTAAATTTCTCTTAAGTGTTGAAATGTAAACTGCATCCACCACTTCTGCTGCCACCTTGAACCACACTCTCACCACCCTCTGAGTGAAGAAGTACCCTCTCATGTTCACATTAAACATTTCACCTTTCATTCTTAATCCTTGACCTATAGTTCTAGCCTCACCCACGCTTGTTTGCATTTACCCTATCTATACCCCTCGTAATTGTGTATACCTCTATCAAATCTCCCCTCATTCTCCTACACTCCAGGGAATAAAATTCTAACCTATTTAACCTTTCCCTAAAAATTAGGTCCTCAAGTCCTGGCAAGATCCTTGTAAATTTTCTCTGCACTCTTTCAATGTCATTTATATCTTTCCAATAGGTAGGTGACCAGAATTGTACAAAATAGAGCCTCAACAATGCCTTATACAATTTCAACAAAACATCCCATCTCCTATACTCAATACATTGATTTATGAAGGCCAATGTGCCAAAAGCTTTCCTTCTGAGCCTAACTACCTATGACACCACTTTCAAGGAACTACACACCTGCTTTTTCCAGATCACTCTGTTCTACCGCTCTCCTCAGAACCTGCAGCAAGCTTTGATACTTTCATCACTATCAATTACTCCCCCAATCTTAATGTCATCCACAAATGTGCTGAGCCAGTTTACCACATCATCATCCAGATCACTGATGCAGATGACAAACAACAGCAGAGTCAGCACCTATCCCTGTGGCACAACACTAGTCACAGGCCTCCAATCTGAGAGGCAACCAACTACTACAATCTCTGACTTCTCCCATGAAGCCAATGTCGAATCCAATTTACTACCTCATCTGAATGTCAAGTAACTGAACCTTCTTGACCAACTTCCCATTGCAAGGGCCTTGCTAATATTCATGCAGGCAATATCTCCTGCCTTTCTTTCCTCAACTTTCCTGGTAACTTCCTCAAAAAACTCTATAATATTGGTTAGACACGACCTACCATGCACATTTGGATTTGATTATTTGTGTACATTTCTATGTGAAGTTAGTGATTTTCATTATTTCATATTAAACTTTCTTTACTAAACTATCATCAAGTTTCTGGAAGTTTAATGTAGGCTAAGGGGATAAAAGAATGTGTTCAATGAATAACTGTGGATAGTTATGTGCTACTGCTGTGTTAACATTATGTCAGCAACTCAACATTCTTCATGTAAACTGTTCATTTTATGATAATTTTGTAAAGGAAGTTTAATTTAATACAAAGGCGATCACTAAGATGAAGTCATTATGCACAAGGTAAATAAATCACTTGAAGAATTACCTTTTAGAATGAAATAAGATCCAGTAATTATTGAAAATATTACCATAAGGAGACAATTCTTGTAGAACATCTCTTCTCTATCTTATAAATAATGAGCTACAAAAATGAAGGCCTAATATTGTGACAATATTGTTAAAGTTTTAAGAAGTCCTTTTTTATTGTTGATGAAGATTGAAGAAGATAAATTGTGGAATGTGCTTTAATAAATTTAATTGGAAATTAATCAAAGAAAATTTACTATATAATGTGGAATATATTTGGAAACAAGTCCAACTACTATATTGTAAACCTTGTACTACTCACAAATAACAGCTTTATTCCCTCATAATTATGCTATTTTCAACTCAGAATTTGAAATTGTTTTATACAAATACCTTAATCAGTTTAGATTTCTAAATGACTGGCTGGGATTCACAGAGTTTTCATTAATTTATCTTCTTGTGTTTTCTAACCTAACTCAATTACCTGCAATACTACAATAGTTTACTTTAAGTAGACAAGTAACGCTTGATTTTTTTTAGTTAATTGGTTCAAAATGTTCCACATGTAATTAATTTTAGCACTTTACAGTCATTCTGTAACACTTAAATATAAAAAATCAATATCCAAACACAGCAGTGAGTGAAAGAAAGATTTTAGCCTGGAAAGATTAAAAAATAATGTGTCCAACTACCTACCATGTCTCCACAAAATTCTCGAGCTTCTCAGAAGACTAAATAAATCAAATCAAATCAAGTTTAATTATCATTCAAACCATACATAGATACAGCTGAACGAGATAGTATTTCTCTGCAAAATATTCAAAATAGCAAGTAGACATTCAAAAATCACAGGTAACATAATACAAAATAGCAAACAAAGAAGCATATTCACTCAAAAAAGGACATATATACATAGTCCAAGACCCAAACAACACCACATTCCCAATATTGATGCAGTGAATGAAAGCCAGCTGCACTGAGAGGCCACGTCACTTGTAACCTTAACACCAGCCTCCCAAAACAAACATTGTTCTGGATCATATGATAGGGGGAGTTTACCAGGGAAAAAAAAATCAAAACATCTTTGAAGATATACACAAACCTCTCTAACTCCTAGGATTCTCTGGTACATGTCGACCCAAAGTGCAGAAGGAGCATTTGGGATGGTATTGATGATATCCTGCGCCATTGGTCACCACCCATCTCACCTTTGTAAGGATCTGCAGTTCCCACATTATCTTCATTCCCACCCCAGAACCTACAAAACCAGAGTGGAAGTTAGTCATCCCCAAGGGAATGCCTATATCAGACTAATAATATAAGTATGTCACCTCCCTAAAGCCTGATTTATATTTCTGCGTCGAACCTATGCCGTAGGTACCGAGCACCCTATGCCGTGGGGTGACGTGCACCTCCCCAAAAAATTAACTCATGCACCGCGGCGACGCAGACCGCAACAACTGTGATTGGTCTGCTTGGTAGCATCACATTTCCTCCTACGAATTTCCGGTTGCTTCTTCTCCGCCATGTCTGTAATACTGTGCGTACACTGATGCAAAATAAATAGTTGACGACGACGAACCAAATCGTCAAATCTACCTGCCGACATCCAAAAATATTTGAAATGCATTTCCTCGTCCATGTCTGTCATGAAGAAACTCAACACAGTGGCATAGAAACCCCATCGCCAACTAGCGTTTTGGCAGTGAATTGCAGAGCGACGCAGACACACCATAGAGCCTACGCAGAAGTATAAATCAGCCTTAACTCCATAACTACAGCTTGTATGATCAACACAAATTTTACATAGGAAGCATTTTCATGGTAGTGGAGCAAAGCTGTGGCCCATGTGTAGCATGCCTTACATTTCCATCAGAACTGAATTACCCAAACATTAAATTTATGACTTTAGCCACAATATGACGTTGTGTGCAGTGAATTGGTCTTTCCCACACAGAAAGACTGAAAATATTGTGGACAGTGATCTTTGGCTGCTCTCCCACCCATTACTGCCGCTATTTATAATAAACTGACAGAAATCTAAAAAATGATGAACTCTTTGCTCTCCCTTTGCCTCTGTCTGCCCGCCCACCTCTCTCTCACTCACTGTCACAGAGAATGTAGTGAAAAATGAGGCACGAGATTAAAACAGAAATTATGAAGAAGTTCACAAACAATTTTCCATTTAGCTGCTCTATTGGCACATTGCCATCTTTTGTCAGAGTACAATTGAATCCCACTGAACTTTCCACAGCAGCTGCTAATAAATCTGAACAGAGATGAACACATCCATATCAACTTTAGTAATTTGGCACAGCCCTTGATCACTGCAAGTAGCTTATACACCGACCCACAAACCATTCCAAATAAAGCAAATAATTCTAAAAAATACATTAATTAAACTGATGAACACAACCAGCTATATAAGTATAGTATTTGTTTAGAATAATTGGTTAACTTCTGCAAAACTTTTGTTTGTATTTAAATTTCTGGAAGTACAGTCATGTTTAATACAAAAGCCTCTTTTGGTAGACAATTCAGAATCAGAATCAGGTTTATATCAAGATATCAGGTTTGTATCATCAGCACATGTCATGAAATTTGTTAACTTAGAGGCAGCAAATTAATTAATTATTACTGTAATTAATTTCAGTAAATTAATTACAGTAATTATATATATATTTAAATAGTAGAATTAAAAATGGTGCAAAAACAGAAATAATAAAACAAAAAGTAAGTGAGGTAGTGTCCAAGGGTTCAATGTCCATTTAGAAATTAAATGGCAGAGAGGAAAGAAGCTGTTCCTGAATCGCTGAGTGTGTGGCTTCAGGCTTCTGTACCTTGTTCCTGATGGTAACAATGAGAAGACGGCATGACCTGAGTGCTGAGGGTCCTTAATAACGGATGCATCTTTCTGCGGCACCATGCCTTGAAGATGTCTTGGATATTACGGGCACTAGTACCCATGATGAAGCTGACTAATTTTACAACTTTCTGTAGCTTCAATTGGACCTGTGCTGTAGTACCACCCCACCCCACCCAATACCGGACAGTAAAGCAGCCAGTCAAAATGTTCTCCACAGTTCATCAATAAAAGTTTTCGAGTGTTTTAGGTAACAAACCAAATCTCCTCAAACTCCTAATGAAATATAGCCACTGTCTTGCTTTCTTTATAGCTGCATCAATATGTTTCACAAGGTATTTACTAAAATTACCATTTTATCTTAGTCAAATAAAAATTATAACAAATGATTTAATTCCTAAATTAAATGGTGACCTACAGGTTAATTTGTCAAGATATTCAATGTCAGCATGCATTCTTATTATTATATATGCATGCATTTTCATTTTTTGGCTGCTTAAATGATGCCTCAATATCCGAGATCGAAATACTCCATGCTATGTAGGTCTCATCTAATATAAACCTGCTCCACTGACAAAGCCTGATTGGAAAAATCACAATGAACAGTAATGTGACATAATCTAACGCAAGATGGCAAAGCCTCCTAATTCTCTCCAGTGACTTCTTTTTATATATTTAGGATTCTGCGTGAAAACATCACGAGCAAAATCATTCAGGTTAATTGAGTAGATGCTCCAGTAATCCTTTTTAACGTATTCGGATTGATCCACATTTATGAAGTGGTCATTCAGAGATGTTATCTTGTATACTGTTTATTTACTGTATAAATTGGAGCCAGGCTCAATCAATGCATGGGTGATCAAAGGATTGCCTTTGCAACCAAAGAAATATATGGATGACTGATGGCTTCTGAGAGACTTTCCTTTTTTCCCCTGAACGTTATTGAGTTTGAGATTTATGAGCTGACTGTTAGTAAGCCTCATAAGCAAAGTTAGAATCCTTCTGGATCTCCTTGATCTCATTTCATCACTCTTACTTTCGTCCTTTTTTGCAGTTTTTGTTAGCTATGTTTAATATATCACACTTTTACATTTTCCTATCCAGCTGATAACTGGCAAGTAAATGAGCATCTTGTTAGTTGGAAACAGCTTGATAGAATTAAGCAAGACCATCAGCAAATGAAATGCATGAATTAGAATTGCATACATCCACAAATTGTAGAAAATATTTATCACAGAACTGCGTAGCGCAACGTAGTTCACTGTATGTTTTGACATTTTGATGTATATGTGACAAGTAAAGCTAATCTTCATCTATTTCTTTGTAACTGTTTCTGGGCAATGGGAAATAGCCTGCATCTAGGGAAAAGTACCAAACAATGTACTGCAACACTGTTCAAAACTTGAGTTTTTCGCTGAGGTAAACTTGGTAAAACTTGGGTTTTTCGTAGGGTTGTTCACTCAGCTTGGAGGTTAGGTCACAAACATTTCATCACCATTCGAGGTGACATCATCGGTGCACAACTGAGTGTTGTTTCTGCAGAGTGCTCCGTTTATATTGGTGCAAGGTTGTTCTGATTGGCTGGCTGTCACACTGATCGCTCAACTCTGCTGTGCCCCGGCCAACCAGATAAAACTTCTGATGTCTGTTAACAGTACAACAGATACTAAATCTAGTTTCTGAGATTAATGCTGAAACAATTAGGGTACAATAGAACTGGGCTGAAGAAAGGTAGACACAATTTAAGAAAGGAAATTCTAATTGTCACTGATCAACGTGCCACTATTAAACTAACATTCAGAGCTTAGGTCTTCATTGTCTTCATTAACTTTCTATTTTCACTATAAGCTATAGCAAAGAGAAAGTGAAAAATCTATCTTGATTAAGTAAATACAGACTTATTAATTTTGGTGCTCAAGCTATTAATGAACAGATAGCTGTGTCATTAATGTCTCAATCACCCAAATGTCCTTTCAGTGTGATTGATGAATTCTAACAATATGACATCGGTTTTCAAATTTTCCATGTTCTCTCTTTAAGATTTATAATATTTACCAGCATTTGATTTTTGTCATAAGACCATAAGACAAAGGAGCAGAAGTCGGCCATTCGGCCCATCGAGTCTGCTCCGCCATTTTATCATGAGCTGATCCATTCCCCCATTTAGTCCCACTCCCCCGCCTTCTCACCATAACCTTTGATGCCCTGGCTACTCAGATACCTATCAATCTCTGCCTTAAATACACCCAATGACTTGGCCTCCACTGCTGCCCGTGGCAACAAATTCCATAGATTCACCACCCTCTGACTAAAAAAATTTCTTGGCATTTCTGTTCTGAATGGGCGCCCTTCAATCCTTAAGTCATGCCCTCTCGTACTAGACTCCCCCATCATGGGAAACAACTTTGCCACATCCACTCTGTCCATGCCTTTCAACATTCGAAATGTTTCTATGAGGTCTCCCCTCATTCTTCTAAACTCCAAGGAATACAGTCCAAGAGCGGACAAACGTTCCTCATATGTTAACCCTCTCATTCCCGGAATCATTCTAGTGAATCTTCTCTGTACCCTCTCCAACGTCAGCACATCCTTTCTTAAATAAGGAGACCAAAACTGCCCACAGTACTCCAAGTGAGGTCTCACCAGCACCTTATAGAGCTTCAACATCACATCCCTGCTCCAATACTCTATTCCTCTAGAAATGAATGCCAACATTGCATTTGCCTTCTTCACTACCGACTCAACCTGGAGTACCCATCAGAGCATAATTTTCAGAGTGAATTTTTACAATTTTTCATTGTGATAGAGCTAGAGCATATATGTAATATTTTTAATATCCCCTTCAGATATCCCAGAACGCTTTGTGGTTAATGTTGTACTTCTGAAGTGCCAGCACTATAGCATATAATTGTAGTAGTCAATTTGTGCGAAACCAAATAAAATTGTATCGAAAGGTCACCAGAAATAATTTCCCTTTTTGAGGTGCCAAGGGATCATTTATGTACTCCCACTCTTAGTTTTAAGTTCTTTCTTACCACTCGTATGAAGATCAGTAATGAAGGCTTACTTGACCTAGCCTAATTAAGAGATCGAGACAAAAATCTATGTACTTTCAGCTGCTTCATACATTAGACTGGCTACCAGTTAACATGAAGATAATATTCAAGGACTTGAAGGAGTCCAATTCTCATTTACGATGTGAATTTGATAAGGGTAGGGAAACAACACGACAGTTACAAAGCATAAGAACAGAACTTTGAACACTTTAATGGGCCCACACAATGAGAAAATCTGTAAAACCAGCTTTGGCGGACACTCAAGCTGTACCATTCACAACTTTGAGTTCCTTTGACTTTAAAGTACAAGTAAGTTTTTGATCTGTTTCAAATATCACCTCATTCCCATATCATGTTGATTTGAGCAGTTGGAATCTTAAGGTAAAGCCCTATTAAAATGTTCAAGGGAAAGACACAGATGATCTGTTCCAAGAGTGCCTGCTCCCTCTCTTGTGCTGTCAACTAGAGTTCCAGAATAAAACTTTAGGACTAATTGTACTACTTCTCTGTAGATATCCAGAGCCACAAGTCAGAGAATACATTTTACTTCTAAGAACTAAGCAAACTATCTGACTGTTCAGTTTAGTTAGAATATGAATGTGAAACTAGGAGAGAGAAAGGGAGTAGTTATTTAGTAAACATATAGGGCCCTGAGGTCCCATGTGATTTACTCAACTAATTCTACTACACAATCTCATAGTTCAAGTGAATCAATCCAGCCTGTGGCCATAACTATGAATCATAACTCTGGCCATAACAGTGATGAATAATCTTCTGTCTTCACTGGCAACTTAGGAGTCTATGGCTCCCAAAAAACTACAGAAACTGTCTCGGATATTCTTTGTGCAACTTACTATAACCAGAGAACTCAAAAGATCAGGCAGCATCTATGAAAATGAATAAACAGTCATTAGAACTGGAAAGGAAGGCAGAAGACACCAGAATAAAAAAGGTGGAGGGGAAGGAGGACATGCTAGAAGGTGACAGGTGAAGCCAGGTGGGTGGGAAAGATAAAGGGCTGGAGAAGAAGGAATCTGATAGGAGAGGAGAGTAGACCAGAGGAGAAAGGAAAGAAGGAGAGCACTGGATGAGGTGATACGTAGGCAAGGAGAAGAGATAAGAGGCCAAAGTAGGGAACAGAAGAGGAGGGAAGGGGAGGGGAAAATAAAAAAAGAAAAAATTACCAGAAGGAGAAATCAACATTCATGCCAACAGGTTAAAGGCTATTGAGACAGAATATGAGGTGTTGGTCCTCCATCCTGAGTGTGGCCTCATCATGGCAGAAAAGGAGGCCATGGAATGACATGACAGGATAGGATTGGGGGATAGGAATTAAAATAGTTGGCCACTGGGAAATTCTGCTTTTGGCTGATAGAGCAGAGGTGCCAAACAAAGCCACATCCCCCAGTTTACATCAGGTCTCACCAGTGTAGAGAAGACCGCATCGGGAGCACCAAATACAATAGATGACCCCAATAGATTCACAGGCAAAATGTTGCCTCACTTGGGAGGACTGTTTGGGGCCCTGAATGGAGATGAGGAAGGCAGTGAATGGGCAGGTGTGGTATTTGTGTCATTTGGGAGGAGGGAGATTAGTGGGGCGGGATGAATGTGCCATGAGAGATACAACTAGATTTCTGCAGTGTCTATGTTATGCACATGCTAATAATGACATTTTCAATTCATAGGGAAATGATTAATAAAATCTCCACTCATGTACAGGAAGTTCCATTACGATTAAAATCCCAGTTCTCTAGTTCCAGTACATGAACTACTCCATCATTATGGCCCATTTCAGAATGGTCAGAGCAAGGACTCTTGCCTTTCCCCCTCACAGGAGCCTCACTGACTTAATGCTTCAGCACTTACAGTCTATTGTTTTCCTGCCGAAGACACTCATAACAGTTTCATTACTCAGCCTGGAAGCCTAATTCCATTTCATTGGCCTTGCTCCCCATGTGTACCACCAGGTTACCCTGACACAAAATTGTTTCACATTCCAGAAAGCCCTCTCCACACCATGCTTATCCTACCTGCTCCTTCAACTGCGAGGCCCAGCTTTGTTTGAATCTTCTGTTTGAAGCTTGCACTGAGTACAATCCATTAGTGTCAATCTAAAAACTTCAAAAAATTGAAAGTTTTAGCTGCTGTCTTGAACTTGACAATAGGATTGTCCACTCTCAATTCTAGTCTGCAGTAGTACATACTGAATGTCCTGGCTTAAAGTGGCCAGAACATTCCTTACAATATTTTCAAAAGAAACATTATTCATGATTTATGGCACTAATAAAGTAACCAGCATTTCATGTATTTCAAACCTATTAATAGTAGTAACTGTTGCGTGTCATTGTGTTGCTTTATTTTACTTCTTCCCAGGGACTTAGGAGATACCATTTTCTCTGGGTATTTCTGCAACCTCTCATTCTTTACCAGATCCACCACATTCCCTACCTATCATCATTACAATATAGTTGTTTACAATATATATTAATGACTTAGATGAGGGAATTAAATGCAGCACCTCCAAGTTTGTGGATGATACGAAGCTGGGCGGCAGTGTAAGCTGTGAGGAGGATGCTAAGAGGATACAGGGTGACTTGGATAGGTTAGGTGAGTGGGCAAATTCATGGCAGATGCAATTTAGTGTGGATAAATGTGAGGTTATCCACTTTGGTGGCAAGAACAGGAAAACAGATTATTATCTGAATGGTGGCTGATTAGGAGAGGGGAGGTGCAACAAGACTTAGGTGTCATTGTACACCAGTCATTGAAAGTGGGCATGCAGGTACAGCAGGTGGTGAAAAAGGCGAATGGTACGCCGGCATTTATAGCAAGAGGATTTGAGTACAGGAGCAGGGAGGTACTACTGCAGTTGTACAAGGCCTTGGTGAGACCACACCTGGAGTATTGTGTGCAGTTTTGGTCCCCTAATCTGAGGAAAGACATCCTTGCCATAGAGGGAGTACAAAGAAGGTTCACCAGATTGATTCCTGGGATGGCAGGACTTTCATATGATGGAAGACTGGATCGACTAGGCTTATACTCGCTGGAATTTAGAAGATTGAGGGGGGGATCTTATTGAAACGTATAAAATTCTAAAGGGATTGGACAGGCTAGATGCAGGAAGATTGTTCTCGATGTTGGATAAGTCCAGAACAAGGGGTCACAGTTTAAGGATAAAGGGGAAGCCTTTTAGGACCGAGATGAGGAAAAACCTGTTCACACAGAGAGTGGTGAATCTGTGGAATTCTCTGCCACAGGAAACAGTTGAGGCCAGTTCACTGGCTATATTTAAGAGGGAGTTAGATATGGCCCTTGTGGCTAAAAGGATCAGATGGTATGGAGAGAAGGCAGGTACAAGGTTCTGAGTTGGATGATCAGCCATGGTCATACTAAATGGCGGTGCAGGCTCGAAGGGCCGAATGTCCTACTCCTGCACCTATTTTCTACGTTTCTAGGTTTCTGTTGTTCTTCTGTCCTGGAATTCTATTCTCTTTTACCTCATTCCTTCTCAACAGCAATATTCCAAAGTCATCATTAATGTATTATCTGCAGGCTCTTCTACACATTGCCTTTGACCTTGACATCATTTCCTGCCTGATCCTTATAATCCTTATTTCCTCTTAGTTCAAGAAGTTATCTCTACCTTGTATATAGTGACTCAATATCTCACGGTTTCCAAAGAATCAGAAGGCAGGGGCCATTGAAATTTAATACAATGGCATCTTGTGGGCAGCAAGAAGTGGAAAAATCCTAGATCCACACGTGCAATGCAAAGCCAGAGTTAAGTAGAAGGATGCAGAATCCCCTGGTAAATATAACTGTCCTGTAGCTGAGATTTTTAAGGAGGAGTTGTGCTGGAACCAGGTACTACAGTTCTCAAGGTCTAACAAAGGTTAAAGTATTTTTAATAGTTCATATCCACATCAGTCACTGCTCAAAGACTAGCAGCTGTAGTTTGCTTCAACCAGTTGGAACTGTACTCACATTACTTGACCTTTCTGTGACTAGACCTGCAGCAGTTTACCACAGGAGAGCTGTGAATGTGCTCTCAGTGTAAGTGAGAGCAGCTTTAATTTGTCAGTAGTCACGTATGAAAGTAAATGGAAATGAGGAGAAGATAATCCTGCTCTGTTTGCATCAAAGCAGAAACTAGGTGATCTACAAAGTATGCACTTCAAGTGAAGACTTCATGAACATTTTGTAAGTTTGAGGCAGCACAGGGTTTACACTCTATGTGTTGTCCATGTTAAACAGCTCATTCAATGGAAATGCACAGCTCTGTTCCAGAACCAGAAGTTGAGAAAATGTTGGGAACATTCTGCAGGTACTTGTGAAGACAGAATCAGATTTCATCCTGATGAAAATTGATGCTGATTGTGCAGTATAAATGCACCTTGAAAACTGTTTAGTCACTGTACTCAGCAATAAAATGCTTTACCACAACACTTTCTTTACGTTCTTATATTATGGTCGATTATTATGTATTTTTACATTTATGTACAATCGCAGGATTTACTTCAGGTGACAATTTATTTGAATGCATCGGAATTATTTTGCTCGAGGATGAAAAACAGGTTATAACTTAGCAACCATGAGTTCACTGCTTTAACTGCAAACAAGGACGCTTGTCTACAGTTAAAGTTTCTTTTGTGTTATCTGTGAAATGAGATTTGGCCCAACTCTGCGCTGTGTCGAGCCAAAAACAAGGAGTCGAGGTTAGGAGGAGTAAATCTGCGAGAAAGCAGACGAGCATAGTTCACAAGCCAGTGCAGCTATTAATAGACCTGAGTTCTTTTACAATGTCAACTGTAACCAAAGCCGTTGTGTTAAAATTTGTTTGCCAGAAATATCCTCAGCCACTAGTTGAGAGATCTTGCTTCAGGAGACTGTGCCCCCACCGATGGAGCCCGCCGAGAAAGACCGAAACCCGCCTTTTGCGGTCAGTATATTAGGTCTGCCAGGTGACAATGAGGTTTTTGCAGAGGACGATGAGATCTGGATTAAACCAAAGTCCTCCCCGCTTCCACGAAGACGGAGTTCCTCCTCAGACGAAGACTCGCAACCTCCGTTAAACCTGAGTCGAAAAGTTTCCTTTGCTGATGCATTTGGCCTGGAGCTTGTGTCGGTGAGAGAGTATGACAAGTGGGACGTGGGCGGCTGCTCGGCGGGAGCTGGAGCGCAGGATGAACGGGCACACCAAGATGAATGCCTTCTGCTGCCCCTTTTTGAGCTGCCGTCCTCCCCCGAGCAGCTGAGGCAGAAACTTTATGCCCAGAAAGTGGAACTAGAATCAACAGAGTTTCCCCGGGGTACGAACTGCATGAAAGGGTTAATTCGTGTACTGAATATATCATATGAAAAGCTAGTGTACATCCGGATGACATTAAATAATTGGGAGAGCTACTATGACATCTTGGCTGACTATGTGACCGATTCTTGTGACGGCGAAACTGACCAGTTCACGTTCAAAATTCTGTTAGTCCCCCCTTATCTGAAAGACGGTGCTAAAGTCGAATTTGCCATCCGCTATGAAACCCAAGATGATATTTATTGGGCGAACAATGATCACAAAAATTACGTGATCCTTTGTCACAAGAAGGGTGACCCGATTGCAAATGAAAAGCCCCAAGAAGAACTGGATGACCGAAATTTAAAAAGCTGCCTAAAGACGACATACAGGTGAGGGCATTTTCAGAGTGGGACATGTCTCTTTTACAGTTTTGGGCAACTCAGGAGGACTCGTCACTTAATTGAACTGGTAACGGCGAAAAGTGGTTTGTGTTGACTGAGGGGCTTACAGAGTTGATTTGAAAATAATGTTCTTTCGTTAGTGAACAAAATCTGTAAGGTAATGCGGGACTATGATATAGGTAAAATTCAAAGCTGATTAAGGCTATAATTAACCTTAAGACTTACCTGTATCATAGCATGTTTGCAAAGTGCATAGTTCATTGAGATCATATATCAGCTGGCTCGTCACTGAGCTATGCCGGCAGAGTGGTTCAAATTCGTGCTCCATTAATTAGTCTACAGCATGGACACTGTTAAAATTAGTCTGATTATAAAGAAAACACCTAATGACATCACTGATGACTCCTTTTAAGGAGATTTGGCTGTTCCTCGCTCTCCAGTTAAGGTATATATTTTCATTAATTTTACTTACATTTTTAACTTTCTAATTATACTCTGTGAATGTTATTATAATCCCATGAACGACCAATTATTTTGATGCTTTTCCCCAAGAGGACAAAAGATAGGAATGATTGGTCCAAAGCCGGAAAACATGCATGGTATACTGAAGGCAATAGATGAGGCAGAGGGAACATGAAATCATTGTATTTAAGTTAGTGGTGAGGTAAGTTTTGGATATTTAAGTTCATTCAGATTGCAAATGCACCGGTTTAAGAAAGCTATGATGATAGTAACATTTTCAGTCTGGTTATATATCAATTTTTGATGGACTGAGTAGGTTTAGTTGGAGCTTAAATACCTTCAAAATCTGCAGGGAAAGAATTAGTTCAGAGCTTACGACTTTTGTAAAAAGAGATTTTTTTAAAAATCTTCTGGAACAAATTTAAGAAGTATGCAATAGGTAAAGAGTCACCATATTCCTTTACAGGAGATAATGTTTGTATACTCCTGAGAGAAGTGGGCAAAATTCCAGCTTTTGAGGAAAAGTTGCCATTTAACTGAGGAGTTATGGACAGCTACTATAAGTTACGTTAAGTAAAAGAGGAACTCCTCAGAGATTTTGAGATTGTTGCTAGTACATAGAACAGCACAGCACAATACAGACCCTTCTGCCCACAATGTTGTACTGACCTTTCAACCTAGATCAATCTGACCTTTCCTCACACATAGCCTAACATTCTTCTTTCATCCATGTCCCTGATGCTTCTGCCTTCACTGCTATTCCTGGGAGCGAATTACACACATCCTTATTTGTGTTTTAAAGAAACCTCTGACATCATCCCAATCCTCTTATAATTATGACCTTCATATTAGCCATATCCACCCTGGGAAAAAGACTGGTTGTCCCCTCTATGTATGCCTCTTATCATCTTATACACCTCTCTCAAGTTGCCTCTCGTCCTCCTTGGGACTAAAGGGAAAAGTCCTAGCTTGATCAATCTAAGACATGTTCACAGGTGGTTTTGTCTCACAAAGTATTAGTTATAGAAGTTAACATGAATGGGTGAGAGTGATATGAGCAATTAAATAAAATATGAACAAATTAGGTATTGTTTATTGAATTTATTTCAATTAAGTATAGTAAGTTAATAATGAATATTATATAGCAGCTTGCAAACTTTGTGTCAGAACATGAAGATTAAATCAAAAGAGTAAATACAGACACCATGATGAAGTATTTTGCTATTAAAATTTGCTTTGAATTTTATTTTTAATTGTAGTTGTTATGTTGATTGGAAAATTAATTCTCCCAGGTGATTCAAAGAGTTGAACTGATAAAAATAAACAATAGCGAATTCATATCAGGAGCATACTAGTCAACATAGTTTTGTTACCTACTTGGTTATAGAGGCCCCTGAACAGTAGCCAGGATGTGAGATATAAATTACAACAGGAAAAAGAAAAGGCATGTAATTAGGGCAATGTTACGATAGTCATGGGGGAATTCAATATGCAGGTAGATTGGGAAAATCGGGTAGATGCTGGATCCCAAGAGAGAAAATTTGTAGAATGCCCATGGGATAGCTTTTTAGAGCAGCTTGTAATTGAGCCCATGAGGATAAAGGCAATTCTGGATTAGGTGTTGTGTAATGAACCAGAATTGATTGGGGAGCTTAAGGTAAAGGAACCCTTGGGAGGCAGTGATCATAATATGATAGAGTTCACCCCTCGGTTTGAGAGGGAAAAGGTAAAGTCAGATGTACCAGTATTACAGTGGTAATAAAGAGAATTAGAGAGGCATGATAGAGGAACTGACCAAAGCTGACTGAAAGTGGACACTAGCAAGGATGATGGCAGAACTGCAATGGTTGAAGTTTCTGGGGGTAATTCAAAAGGCACAGGGTAGATACATCACAAGGATGAAGTACTCTAAAGGGAGGATAAGGCAACTGTGACTGACAAGGGGAGTCAAAGACAGCATAAAAGCAAAAGATAGGGCATATAATATAGCAAAAATTAGTGGGAAGTTAGATGGTTGGTAAGCTTTTAAAAAACAACAGAAGGCAAATTTTTACAAAACAGGAGAGTAAAGATGAAATATGAAGGTAAGCTAGCCAATAATATCAAGTGCATACCAAAAATTTTTTCATATATATAAAGTGTAAAATATCAGCAAGAATGGATATTTAACCACTGGTAATTGATGCTGAAGAGGTAGCCATGGGGGACAAAGAAATGGTGGATGAACTTAGTAAGTATTTTATGTCATTCTTCACTTTGGAAGACACAAGCAGTATGCCAGATTTGAGAGTGTGCAGGGTGCAGTAAGTGCAGTTGCTTGGGAAACAGTAAGGTCTGAGGGTAGATAGTCACCTGGACCAGACAGACTACACCCCAGGGTTCTAGAAGAGGTCGCTTAAGAGATTGTGGGGGCCTTGGTAATGACCTTTCAAGAATCACCAGATTCGGGAATGTTTTCAGAGGACTGGAAAAGACCATAAGATATAGGAGCAGGGCTAGGCCATTTGGCACATTGAGTCTGCTCTGCCATTCAATCAGGATTGATCCACTTTTCCCCCCTCCTCCAGCCTTCTCCCCGAAAACTGCAAATGTCACTCCACTCTTTACCAAGGGAGGGAAAAAAAGAAGAGAAATCATAGGTCACCTGGCATGACTTCGGTGGCTGGGAAGATGTTGGATTCTATTTTTAGGATATGCTTTTGGGGTACTTGGAGGCATGTGATAAAGTAGGCCAAAGTCAGCATGGTTTCCTTAAGTGGAAATCTTACCTGAAAAATCTATTGGAATTCTTTGAGGAAATAACAGTCTGGATAGACAAGAGAAAACAGAGGGGACCTATTCTGGTTGGCTGCTGGTGACTAGTGGTGTTCTTCAGGAGTTGGTATGGGAACCAATTCTTTTCAAGTTATATGATGACGATTTGGATGACAGAATTGATGGATATTTGGCCAAGTTTGAAGACAGTACAATTATAAATGGAAGAGAATGTAGTGCTGAGGAAGCAGGGGGTCTGCGGAAGGACTTGGACAGATTTGGCAAGGAGCAAAGAAGGAACATAGTGTAGAGAAGTGTATAGTCATGCACTTTGGTAGAAGGAATAAAGGCATAGACTATTTTCTAAATGGAGTGAAGATTCAAAAAAATTAGAGGTGCAAAGGGACCTGGGAGTCCTTGTGCAAAATTCACTAAAGGTTAACTTGCAGGTTGAGTCAGTGCTAAGAAAGGCAAGGGCAATGTTGGCCTTCTTTTCAAAGGACTAGAATATAAAAGCAAGGATGTGGTGCTGAGGCTTTATAAGGCATCGGTCAGACCACACTTGGTGTAACGTCAGCAGTTTTGGCCACTTATCTTAGAAAAGGTGAGCTGGCATTGCAGAAGGTCCACAGAAGGTTCATGAGAATGATTCTAGGAATGAAAGGGTTAAAATATGAGGAGTGTTTGATGACTCTGGACCTGTACTCACTGGAGTTTACTAGGATGAGGGTGGATCTCACTGAATCCTATCGAATATTGAAAGTCTAGAGAAAGTGGATGTAAGAAGATGTTTCCTTTGGTTGGTCAGTGTAGAACCAGGGGGCACAGCCTCAGAATAGAGGGACGTCCATTTAAAATAGAGATGACAAGGAATTTCTTTAGGCTGAGGGTGATGAATCTGTGGAATTCATTGCCATGGACAACTGTGGAAGTCAAGTCATTGAGTATATTTAAAGCAGAAGTTGATAGGTTCATGTTTAGTCAGGGCATCAAAGGTTACAGGAAGAAGGCAGGAGAATGGGGTTGACAGGGATAATAAACCAGCCATGATGAAATGGTGGAGCAGACTTGATGATCCTATGTCTTACAGTTAATAATCAACTTGTTGATGTTTACTAGGCTAAGTAGAAACGACATGGACTTTTCAAGTAATTTGAAAGGTTCTTGGTGTGAGGTGATTCAACCCTTGGGTATTACATTGCAAATAATGACAACCCATCCAAAAATTCGATTGTTCTGCCTCAGCCTTCTTCTAAACAGTGAATTAGTATTTGTGAAGTAATATTTGTCAACTGCCATTTAATCCTTCTGCTTTATTTGTGCCCTCTAATTATCATTGTCTCAATTGAGAGAAATAGATCATTCCCTCTCACCCTGTCTCAGCTACTTATTAGATTATGTACCTTGATTACATCTGCTAGCCTTGCTTAACTCCTCTTTTCTCTGTTCTAAAGAAAAGTGCCTAACCTATCTAGTCTTTTCTGTGATCCTGGGCAACACCTTTTATAAATCATTTGTTTGCTTCTCATGTGATATGATCATTGCCTTTCCCACTCCTTCCACCTTATTATAAAAATTTGCACTAAACATAATAAGATTTTTCAAATTTCTTTTCATTGATTGTTACATTAATTAAATTTGCCAGCTGCTTGGATGAGATTCAAATATTTTCACTGAGGTCCACCAGCTATGCTGTAGCAGTCAGGGCAGCAGCATGTAAAGACATCAGGACGGATACTACAGAATTCATAACAACGATTAGTAGACTTTTGTATGCAGTAGAGCATTAATTAATTTATCAATGATTATCTTACGCTTTCTTTTAGATTATGAGAACACTCAGTCCTCTTTTATTGTCATTTAGATAGAAATGCATACATGCATTAAGAAATGATACAATGTTTCTCTGGAGTGATATCACAGAAAACAAGACAGACCAAAGACTAACACTGACAAACCACATAATTATAACATATATTTACAGCAGTGCAAAGCAATACCATAATTTGATAAAGAACAGACCATAGGCACAGTAAAAAAAAAGTTCTCAAAGTCCCGAGTCGATCGACTCCCGAGTCCCTAATAGCAGGCGGCAAAAGGGAGAAACTCACTGCCATGAACCTCCAGGTACTGTCAACTTGCCGATACCTCGGAAGCAGCCGACTCCAGCTGACACTGAGTCCGTCCGTCTGAAGACTCCGAGCTTCCGAACAGCCTCTCCGATACAGCCTCCTGAGCGCCATCCTCTGCCGAGTGCCTTCGCCCTCTCCCCGGCCGCTGAAACACGCAAAGCCGAGGACTTCGGGGCCTTCAGCTCCGGAGATTCCGGTTACCACACAGTAGCAGCGGCAGCGAAGCGGGCATTTCAGAAGTTTTCCAGATGTTCCACTGTGCTCTCACGTCTGTCTCCATCAAATCAGGATTGTGCACAGTCCCCTACTTGACAAATAACAGATATTCATCACCGAAGTGGCCGCGTGCGTTGCCGTCGCGCCATCATCTTCTCCCCCCTCCCGGGAGGATTTTACTTCTGTAATGTGGCCTTTAGGAGACAGTAATGGTGATAGTGAGGTTGAGATGGAAAGTGGGGACTTGGGATTGCATTTATTGGTTCTGCACACAGTTGAATTTTTCAACAATGGCATGGATAGAACGATTCTGTCAAGAATGCCTGCTCTCATCTCTTTTTCCTCCTCCTCCTCTTGCTGCTGGTCCTCGGCTACCGATGATTCAGCTTATATCAAGGACTGACCCTTTAGAGCACAAGCTATTTCAGCATGCAGTAAATGGCCCCAGATCTAGGCGTGGACAAGATGTGGCTACAGGACGAGGGAACCCCAGCACTGGGCTGGGTGAGGTATTCCTGGGCTGGGCGAGGCATATGGACAGGTCAAGAACACGAAGCCTTGACTTGGTTGAGGGAGACAGGAACACAGAGCCTTGGTCGAGGGAGAACAGGGACATAGAACACAAAGCCAGGACCCCTCCTTGGGAACAGGACTTGGGGCCGGGGCTCTACACAGAGTCAGGACCCCTCCTAGGGAGCAGAACATAGGGCCGGGACTCATACACAGAACACTGAGAGACAGATCTCCACTCAAGGTAGCGGAAAATGGCCAGATCTACCTAGCAAAGGCGTGGACACAGAGACAGTTCCCAACTCAAGGTAGCGGCAAACAGCCGGACCTACCTAGCAAAGGCGTGGACACAGAGACAGTTCCCAACTCAACGTAGTGGCAAACAGCCGGACCTACCTAGCGAAGGCGAGGACACAAAGAGACAGTTCTAATCAATGAAAGACAGTTCCTTATCTAGACACAACAAGGCCCAGATCTTGCCCTGGTGGTTGAACCTGATGGCATTACAGGCGAGGCTTCAGGCGAAGGTAGGCTACAGCCAAGGGCTACAGAAGGAAGGAGAAGTGAAGGGAAGGGAACAGTCCAGACACCGAAGCTGAACCCAGGAACTGTTTATGTAGCCAGCCCAAAATGAGAATCATGTGCCTCAATTAAGGTACCAACAGAACAAGAGAAAACTGGAAAACCTGGAATAAGGATCGATAGACTGGTGTGTGAACCGGAATGCAGACTTCACGGACCAGACCATGACAGAACACTGAAGCAAAGTATTCATTGAGTACCCAGCTATCTCCTGTGGTTCCATACACACTTTTCCACTGTCACACTTGATTGGTCTTATTCTCTCACATCTTATCCTCTTGCACTTCACATACTTGTAGAATGCCTTGGGGTTTTCTTTATCATGCTCACAAAGGTCTTCTCATGGCTCCTTCCGCTCTCCTAATTCCATTCTTAAGCTCCTTCCTGCTAGCCTTATAATCTTCTAGATCTCTATTGTTTCCTAGTTTTTAGTTTGTACACCATGGTTCCTGTACCCGACCATTCTTTCCTTGTCTCATTGTAATGTACCTATGCAGAACTCCATGCAAATATCCCCTGAATATTTGCCTCATTTCTGCCGTACATTTCCCCGAGAACATCTCTTCCAAATTTAAACTTCCAAGTTCCTACCTGATAAAGCTTTCATAGATATGTGAAAAGAAGATTGGTTAAGACAAATGTAGGTCCCCTACAGACAGAAACAGGTGAATTGATTATGGGGAGCAAGGACATGGCAGACCAATTGGATAACTACTTTGGTTCTGTCCTCACTAAGGAGAACATAAATAATCTTCTGGAAATAGTAGGGGACGGAGGGTCCAGTGAGATGGAGGAACTGAGGGAAATACATGTTAGTAGGGAAGTGGTGTTAGGTAAATTGAAGGGACTAAAGGCAGATAAATCCCAGTGCCAGTTGTTCTGCATCCCAGAGTGCTTAAGGAAGTAGCCCAAGAAATAGTGGATGCATTAGTGATAATTTTTCAAAACTCTTTAGATTCTGGACTAGTTCCTGAGGATTGGAGGGTGGCTAATGTAACCCCACTTTTTAAAAAAGGAGAGAGAGAGAAACCGGGGAATTATAGACCGGTTAGCCTAACATCGGTGGTGGGGAAAATGCTAGAGTCAGTTATCAAAGATGTGATAACAGCACATTTGGAAAGTGGTGAAATCATCGGACAAAGTCAGCATGGATTTGTGAAAGGAAAGTCATGTCTGACGAATCTCACAGAATTTTTTGAGGATGTAACTAGTAGAGTGGATAGGGGAGAACCAGTGGATGTGGTATATTTGGATTTTCAAAATGCTTTTGACAAGGTCCCACACAGGAGTTTAGTGTGAAAACTTAAAGCACATGGTATTGGTGGTAAGGTATTGATGTAGATAGAGAATTGGTTGGCAGACAGGAAGCAAAGCATGGGAATAAACGGGACCTTTTCAGAATGGCAGGCGGTGACTAGTGGGGTACCGCAAGGCTCAGTGCTGGGACCCCAGTTGTTTACAATATATATTAATGACTTGGATGAGGGAATTAAATGCAGCATCTCCAAGTTTGCGGATGACACGAAGCTGGGCGGCAGTGTTAGCTGTGAGGAGGATGCTAAGAGGATGCAGGGTGACTTGGATAGGTTAGGTGAGTGAGCAAATTCATGGCAGATGCAATTTAATGTGGATAAATGTGAGGTTATCCACTTTGGTGGCAAAAACAGGAGAACAGATTATTATCTGAATGGTGGCCGATTAGGAAAAGGGGAGGTGCAACGAGACCTGGGTGTCATTATACACCAGTCATTGAAAGTGGGCATGCAGGTACAGCAGGCGGTGAAAAAGGCGAATGGTATGCTGGCATTCATAGCAAGAGGATTCGAGTACAGGAGCAGGGAGGTACTACTGCAGTTGTACAAGGCCTTGGTGAGACCACACCTGGAGTATTGTGTGCAGTTTTGGTCCCCTAATCTGAGGAAAGACATTCTTGCCATAGAGGGAGTACAAAGAAGGTTCACCAGCTTGACTCCTGGGATGGCAGGACTTTCATATGATGAAAGACTGGATCGACTAGGCTTATACTCGTTGGAATTTAGAAGATTGAGGGGGGATCTTATTGAAACATATAAAATCCTAAAGGGATTGGACAGGCTAGATGCAGGAAGATTGTTCCCGATGTTGGGGAAGTCCAGAACGAGGGGTCACAGTTTGAGGATAAAGGGGAAGCCTTTTAGGACCGAGATTAGGAAAAACTTCTTCACACAGAGAGTGGTGAATCTGTGGAATTCTCTGCCACAGGAAACAGTTGAGGCCAGTTCATTGGCTATATTTAAGAGGGAGTTAGTTATGGCCCTTGTGGCTAAGGGGATCGGGGGTACGGAGGGAAGGCTGGTACAGGGTTCTGAGTTGGATGATCAGCCATGATCATACTGAATGGCGGTGCAGGCTCGAAGGGTCGAATGGCCTACTACTGCACCTATTTCTATGTTTCTATGATAGCTTCATATTTCCTTTTACTCCAATTAAACACTTTCCTAGCTTGTCTGTTTCTATCCCTCTCCAATGCTATGGTAAAGGAGATAGAATTGTGATCACTATCTCCAAAATGCTCTCTTACTGAGAGACTTGACACCTGACCAGGTTCATTCCCCAATACCAAATCCAGTACAACCTCTCCTCTTGTAGGCTTATCTACATATTGTATCAGGAAACATTCCTGAACACATGTAACAAACTCCACCCCCTCTAAACCCCTTGCTCTAGGGATATACCAAACAATATTTGGGAAATTAAAATCTCCCACCATGACAACCCTTTTATTATTATACCTTTCCAGAATCTGCTTCCCTATCTGCTCCTCGGTGTCCCTGTTACTATTGGGTGGTCTATAAAAAAACACCCAGTAGAGTTATTGACCCCTTCCTGTTTCTAACTTCTACCCACAGAGACTCCATAGACAATCCCTCCATGATCTCCTCCTTTCCTGAAGCCGTAACACTATTTCTGATCAGCAGTGCCACGCCCCCACCTCTTTTTCCTCCCTCCCTGTTTTTTCTGAAACAGCTAAAGCCTGGCACTCTAAGTAACCATTCCTGCCCCTGAGCCATCCAAGTATCTGTAATGGCCACAACATCATAGCTCCAAGTACAGATCCACGCTCTAAGCTCATCCACTTTGTTCATGATGCTTCTTGTATTAAAATAGACACAGCTCAAACTATTGGTCTGAGCGTATCCCTTCTCTGTCACCTGCCTATCCTCCTTCTTACACTATCTTCAAGCTTTCTCTATATGTGAGCCAACCGCCCCTTCGTCCGTTGTTTCAGTTCAGTTCCCACCCTCCAGCAATGCTAGTTTAAACTCTCTCCAATAGCCTTAGCAAACTTCCCTGCCAGGATACTGGTCCCAATTGCTGCAGAGGATTTCTTACTTTTGTAGGATAATGCCTTTCCTGATTAGGGGAGCCACTCTGCTTGGCAGATGAGACTTGTGGCTGTGAAACAATCTCAGGTTCAAGGGCTTCCTCTGTGGTGGTTGTAGGAGTTGACTCTGGGACTGCAGGAAGTGGTTCTGACAGCTCTGGGCACCTTTCCTCTCTGACAGTTGACTCTGCTGTCCTCGGCTGATTGATACGTTATCTCCAGATGATGTCAGATACAATCTCCACTGTGTAAGGGAATGGTCCAGTTCTGTCTGTAATCTTTTCAAACACCCAGTTTTGATCACCTCTGTAGTTCCTCGCCAGAGCAGCTTGTCCAGGAATGAAACAAAGAAACTCTTTGTTTGAGGAGCCCTAAATTTGTCTCAGCTGTTTGTTCTGCATACTCCTTCTGGGATTGGGCTTCAGAAGATCCAAGCATGAGCGCAAGGGACGACCCAACAACAGTATAGCTGGTGAGTTGTTGCTTGTGCAGTGTGCTGCAATATGATATGAAAGGAGGAAACTGGCAAACTTCCGATTCTTTGTCAGTGTAGTGTGTTCTGCCAACATTGCTCACGGGTTTAGACTCTGAACAAACCTTTCCGCCAAGCCGTTTGTAGCTGGGGGTACGGTGCCGATATAATATGTCTTATTCCATTCATTTTCAGGAATGATTGAAACAGTTCCACCACAAACTGTAGGCCATTGACACTGACTAAGTCTTGTGGAACACCAGTCCAAGAGAAGAGGCTTTTCAACCCATCAACAGCGTGTGGGGCTGCAGTGGAGGCCATTGGGAAACTTCTGGCCACTTTGTAGTTACTACCAAGAAATTTGTGCCCATGATTAGTCCAGCAAAATCCACATGAATCCTCTGCCATTCCCACACATGGAGAGGGGCTATTCTTTGCATCTTCTGGACATGTTGGCATCGAATAGTGAATGACAAGCTGCTTGATCTGTTGATCCCTCCCAAGCCACTAGACATAGCTTTGAGCCAATGCTTTCATTTTCACCATACCTAGATGACTGGCATGTAGCTCCTCAGCTGAAATAGTACAGTAATTCCTAATTGCTTCATAAGGCAACCCCAATTAAGGGCAAGTTCATCCCAGTGTTGGTAAAAATTGGGGATCTTGGATTTCTGCAGCAAATAAAGCTGCAGAATAAAGCTCTTTGTAAGCGTTCATGGTGGGAAACACTTTGGACTGTTCAAAATCAGAATCACCGGCATGTGTCGTGAAATTTGTTAACTTCTTCTGACTTCATCTGAGTGTAGGCCTCAGCTAAATCCACTTCACTGAAGTATTTCCCTCTAGAAGGATTTGTAAAGATATCTTCTAGAGAATATTGATTTATTTCAGAACTGGGTTGATGATGACCACAGAATCTGACAGACCCATTCTTCTTGGCTACTGGGACCATTGGCATTGCCCATGGGCTCCACTCAAGCTTCTTTCAGCCTCCCTGTGATCTAGCTCACCTTACTGCCTTATCACGGGTGGCATAAGGAACTGGTCAGGCTTTGAAAAACTTGGGTGTGGCATTTTCATTTAACACTATTTTACCCTTGATACGTTTGAGTTTTCCGATGCCATCTTTGAACACTGCTGTGGGATAATCTAAGCAACGCAGACAAAATGCTAAAGAACTCAGCAGGCCGGGCAATATCTGTGGAAATGAGTAAACAGTCAATGTTTTGGGCTGAGGCACTTCATCAGAACTGGAGAAAAAAGATGAGTATCAGAATAAGAAGGTGGGGGGAGGGGAGGAAGAAATACAAGGCAGTGGGTGATAGGTGAAACCGGGAAAGGTGAAGGAGTGAAATAAAGAGCTGGGAAGTCGATTGCTGAAAGAGGTAAAGGCTGGAGAAGGGGGAATCTGATAGGAGCGGACAGAAGGCCATGGAAGGAAGGGAAGGGGGAGGAGCACCAGAGGAAGGTGATGGGCAGGTAGGGAGATGAAGTGGGATAGGGAAATGGGAATGGGTAATGGTGGGGGGGGGGTCATTAGTGGAAGTTCGAGAAATTGATGTTCGTGCCATCACATTCAAGGCTAGCCAGATGGAATATAAGGTGTTGCTCTCCAGCCTGGGTGGGACCTCATCGCAGCAATAGACGAGGTCATGCACTGACATGTGGGATTGGGAGTGGGAAGTGGAATTAAAATGGGTGGCTACTCTGGTAATAATACTCCCCCCCACCAGTTGCCATTGCCATTTCCGACTCTCACCCTAACCGTCCATCACCTCCCTCTGGTGCCCCCTTCTTCCATGGCCTTCTGATTGATTATTTGTAGCCCGGGCAAAAATTGCACAAGTGTTTAATGTTTTTGGTGGTTGTAGAGATGTCTGCAGGGGTTATCCTATTGGTTTTGCAGGATCTTTTTCCTCACAATGATGACCATTGATATGGAAACATTAGTGACACTCTTTGGAATGTGGACACGTGATCTGAAGAGTGGATACAGAGCAGGAAGAGTTGCTGAAAGAGGGATTCAAAAATAAAGATAAAGGGGTCAAAATAATTCAGGCTAAGGACTTGCACTATTACAGAATACAAGGTCATATTCTTGTCTCTGGTCATCACTCAGTGCCTCCTACTACTTTATCTGACTGCTGTGAGAGTGCATTGTGTAAACCAGAGATTGAGCCACTGGATAAATGATCAAATAGCAGATATTTGCCAACAAGAGTAGCCTGTGGACGGGGCCCTGCAAGCGCAGCCTCTGCATCTGAGCTCCTTTCAGTTTGTTTACTGTTCCTGAATCAAGCAGATTGAGGACATGATTGATTTCCCTCAGTAAAATCCTGCCATGTCACAGAACAAGAACTTTGCGCAAAAGCTTTGGGCTCCATTCAAGTTTCCAGTTCCCAAGCTCAGACACACAAACCCAACAGAAAGTCGTTATATTGCTTTCCCTAGCTGCATTTTAACACCAGTTTCTTTGAACTGTGGCTTTCTTGAGCCACATTTATTGCAGAATTATCACTAAATTTCTTGCTTGCCCTATTGCACACATACGTATATTAATGGCAAATATTGACCACCTTTTGCTTATTTGTTGTTATGTAACTCCCAGAAAACAAGGCAAACACAATTAAAACAAAAAGTAAATATGTGCTATTAAACTGAGAAATAATGTTTTTCATTGCTGCTATTTTGCCAATGTCTAGATTTCGTCAGAATCAGATTTAATATCACCGGCATATGCCGTGAAATTTGTGAAATGTAAATATAAGTTGTGCAAATAATGGAAGTAAAAAGTAGTGCGGTAGTGTTTATCATTTCAATGTCCAATCAGAAATTGGATGACAGAAGGGGAAGAAGCTGTTCCTGAATCATTGAGTGTGTGCCTTCAGGCTCCTATACCTGCTTCCTGACACTACCATCATCTTTGTCTTTGCAGCATTTATTTTCATTCCAAATCGTTCACCTTCAGCATTTATCTTATCTACTATTCTGAGTAACTCATCCTCAGTCTCAGCTAACAACACTGAATCATCTGCATACCTCAAGTTCTTCACCGTCACTCCACCAATTTGGATACCAGCTTCATCGTTCAACACCCTGAAGATTACCTCTGAGTAAATGTTAAATAATAAAGGGGAGACAATGCATCCCTGGCGAACCCCTTTTTGGATCTCAACTTCTGGTGAATTCCCACCACTAGTTCTTATTACTGCCTTCTGATGCCAGTACAGACTTGCAATCAGTCGAACATCTTTCCCATCTAGCCCCAAAGAGTTCAGGCAATTGACCAGCTGTTCATGACTGACTCGGTCAAAAGCTTTTTTGTAATTCAGGAAGCACATGTAAATGTCTTTTTTTTTGGAGCTGACTAAGTTTCCAATTCTCTACAGCTTACTGCAATCCTGTGAAGTAGCCATCCATCCTACCGCTATACCATAGGTGATGTCTCCATGATACATCTGTAGAAATTTGCAAGGGTTTTATGAGACATGCCAAATCTCCTCAATTCCCAACGATTTGGAATGAAAATAAATGCTGCAAAGACAAAGATGATAGTAGTATCACAGAAAAAAGAGGTCCCCAGAATCAGTATCAAAATTAATGGTGTAGGCATAGAGCAAGTCAAGAAGTTTGTGTACTTGGGACAGATGGTCACAGAGGATGGGAAATGTGATACAGAAATTAGACGAAGAATTGAGATTGCAAGGTCAACGTTCTGGAGCCTGAGTGAGGTGCTGTGTGGCAAGAGGTTGGACTTTGGGTTGCGTTGTAGAATTTGGAAATGCTACGTCTGGAGAAGTCTGTTGTATGGAGTCGAATCATGGACCTTATGCAAGGAAGCGCAACGACAACTGGAGGCATTTGAAATGTGGTGTTTAAGGAGAATGCAGAAAATTAGATGGGTGATGAAGGTCAGTAATATGGAAGTGTTGAAGAGAGTGAGGAGTGAAAAGGAGTTGCTGAAGAATGTACAGAAAAGGAAGCTGGAATATGCCGGGCACTTGTTAAGAGGTGGTAGACTGCAGAAATTGTTATTGGAAGGAATGATAGAAGGAAAGAGGGAAAGAGGAAGGCAGAAATCCACTTGGTACGATAGTGTGAGGCAATGGACTGGGTTGAGTTATGCTGAGGCCAGAAAAAGAGCGCAAGATCGAAGAAGATGGAGGTGCATAGCCGTCAACCCCAGATTCGGGACGGCACCCACTGACTGACTGACTGACCTTCTCCCTGATGGTAGCAATGAGAAGTGGGCATGTCCTGGGTGAAGGGGGTCCTTAATGATGGACACCAGCTTTTTGAGGCATCGCTCCTTGAAAATGTCCTGGATACTATGGAGGCCTGTGCTCATGATGGAGCTGACTAAGTTTCCACTTCTCTACAGCTTACTTCAATCCTGTGAAGTAGCCATCCATCCTACCACCATACCATACGGTGATGTAGTTAGTTAGAATACGCTCCACGGTACATCCGTCGAAATTTGCAAGGGTTTTATATGACATGCCAAATCTCCTCAAACTCCCAATGAAATATAGCCATTGTTGTGCTGCCTTTGTAGCTGCATCGATATATTGGGTCCAGGTTAGATCCTTAGAGATGTTGACACCCAGTAACTTGAAATTGCTCAGTACATATTAAGAGATGCTTCTTCCTGATATTTGTTTAAACCTGACTTTCCGCCAATTACTTTTCATATCTTGATGTAATTGTAAGCCACCTGTTGTCAGAAAATTGTGATAGTATAGTCATAGTCATAGTCGTACTTTATTGATCCTGGGGGAAATTGGTTTTCGTTACAGTTGCACCATAAATAATAAATAGTAATTAGAACCATAAATAGTTAAATAGTAATATGTAAATTATGCCAGTAAATTATGAAAATAAGTCCAGGACCAGCCTATTGGCTCAGGGTGTCTGACCCTCCAAGGGAGGAGTTGTAAAGTTTGATGGCCACAGGCAGGAATGACTTCCTATGATGCTCTGTGCTGCATCTCGGTGGAATGAGTTTCTGGCTGAATGTACTCCTGTACCCACCCAGTAAATTATGTCATGGATGGGAGACATTGACCAAGATGGCATGCAACTTAGACAGCATCCTCTTTTCAGACACCACCGTGAGAGAGTCCAGTTCCATCCCCACAACATCACTGGCCTTATGAATGAGTTTGTTGATTCTGTTGGTGTCTGCTACCCTCAGCCTGCTGCCCCAGCACACAACAGCAAACATGATAGCACTGGCCACCACAGACTCGTAGAACATCCTCAGCATCGTCCGGCAGATGTTAAAGGACCTCAGTCTCCTCAGGAAATAGAGACAGCTCTGACCCTTCTTGTAGACAGCCTCAGTGTTCTTTGACCAGTCCGGTTTATTGCCAATTCGTATCCCCAGGTATTTGTAATCCTCCACCATGTCCACACTGACCCCCTGGATGGAAACAGGGGTCACTGGGACCTTAGCTCTCCACAGGTCTACCACCAGCTCCTTAGTCTTTTTCACATTAAGCTGCAGATAATTCTGCTCACACCATGTGACAAAGTTTCCTACCGTAGCCCTGTACTCAGCCTCATTTCCCTTGCTGACGCATCCAACTATGGCAGAGTCATCAGAAAACTTCTGAAGATGACAAGACTCTGTGCAGTAGTTGAAGTCCGAGGTGTAAATGGTGAAGAGAAAGGGAGACAAGACAGTCAAGGCAGTAATAACAAGACAGTAATAACATTGTTGTCAACATCTAGTCACCTCTCATTATCCAGTTGGCTATATTCTATAAGTTAACATTACTTTTAGCTTTAGCAAATTTCACTTTGACAATCTATAATTGTGATCAGGATATAGTAATCTGTGACAATTTAATTAAATTAAGTTAATTGGAGTGCTATAGATTTGCTCAGGACTATAATATCAAGAAAATTGTCTCTGATGTTTTTGAGATCTGAAGAATCAGGAGAATATTTTATTCTAATTGTCCTCCTTGTATACAGTATTTCTGATAATTCCTGTTAGAGAATCTTTAAAGTAAATGACCCTGGATTTTTAGGTTTAAGTTAAATGATGCTGCTGTGTTTTTAGAAATGGAGCACTCAGGGTGAACCAGACTGTAGTCACAGAGGTGATATTGCCAAACCCATGCATTTATGAGAAGGAAACCATGACTGACAAACAACTTGATAATGTGACTAGTAGAATGAATGGGGGGGGGGGGACCAGTAGATGAGATGTATTTAGATTTTTAACTGGCTGTTGATAAAGTCATACATAAAGTTAGTATGCAATTTAAAGCATATGGATTGAAGTTATTTGAATGGACTGAAAATAGATTGAAAACATATATTATGAATAAACAGGTCTTTTTTAGGCAGCAGGTGGTGATTAGCAGGGTATGACAGGAATTAATGTTTGGTTCCCAGGTAGTCACGGAAGCAATTACAACATTGCAAGTTCAACAATACGATAAAACAGGGTGTGATTGTAAATTGTCAAGAAGATGCAAGGAGACTTAAAGAAAATTTAGACAAGTTGGGTGAATACACACATATGGCAGTATAATATACAGTAGATGCAGAGCAGAACACAACGTAAGATACTTCTTATATGTTGACTTCCTGAACTTCAATGAGACAAAGGGAAATTTACCCTAAATGAATGAGCAAGAATTTCAGGTTGTATATTGCATACATCCTCTGATATTAAATAGAGCTATTAAAATGCTGTATCAATGAATAAATTTCTTAACCAAGTAGCTTACAGTCATTCTGGTTGAAGGACCATTTTGGACAGTAAAAGAGAATCAAAAATACATTCAGTTTCTGCTGTGACATAATGCTGCAGGTAGCAGTACTGCTGCCTCAGCTGTACGGAGCCAGTTTCAATCCTCATCACTGTATCGTCTCTGTGGGACTGGCACATTCTCCCTGTGACCGCATAACTTTCTTTGAGGTGCTACAGTTTCTTCTAAGATCCCAATGACTTGCAGATTGCTAGGGTAATTGCCTTCTGTAAAACTACTCCTACTGCATAGAATCAAAGTTCAAAGCAAATGTATTATCAAATACAGTACATACACTGTATGTTACCTTGTGCAACCCTGGGATTCATTTTTTAGTGGGCATTCTCAATACTCCGTAATAGAATCAATGAATGACTGCCAGTGTGCAAAAGACAACAAACTGTGCAAATACAAAAATAAAGAAATAATATTAATAAATAAATAACAATAAATATTGAGAACATGAGGTGAAGAGTCCTTGAAAGTGAGTCCATAGGTTGGGGAACACTTCAGTGATGGGGCAAGTGTAGTTGAGTGAAGTTATCCCCTTTGATTCAAGAGCCTGATGGTTGAGAGGCAATAATTAGTCCTGAACCTGGTGGTGTGAGTCCGGAAGCTCCTGGTTACCTTCTTTGTGATGGAAACAGAGAGAAGAGAGCATGTCCTGGGTGATGGGGGTCTAAGTGAATTAATCTAAATGAATAAATGTGGGGACAATAAAACGGGACTACTGTAGGATTAGTGTAAGTGGGTGATTGATTGTCTGCACAGCTCAGTAGGCTCTGTGGTCTATTTCCATGCAGTATGATTTTATGACATGATATTAAAAAGACCCAATGAGGAGTGGTTAGAAGATTTACATCATAATGGACATCAATGAACCAAATTTGATTATAGTTCCAGCTTTTTAAAATTTATCCTCCTGTCTCTGAATCAATAGTCCAGGCTTTTTGAATTCCTGTTCAGTAACTTATCTACAGTGTTGCTGTAGAGATTGGAACCTGCAAAAACACATAGGTTGGAAGCTGTACGAAGGCTTAAAGATTGACGAGTGATGACAGCAATTAAGTATCACATTTCCAAGCTCCACTTCTCCAGTGCAGATCTGAGAATTCATCAGAGGATTTGAAATGGCTTTATGTTAGAAGGCTGGATGTAACAAACTTAAAATCCTCCCACTAATTTTCCAATAATAGAATGAGTAAATATTGGGTTTCAGTAATGAAAAAATATTTTGAGACTCAGCACAGGCTACAATTTGGAGTTCTATCACTGTTCTAAAAGTGTGTTGTGGTACACGATTACAGGATACATCTGCCAAACTGTGTGAGTATGGGATTAATTTCACACATAATGCAACTTGTTTACAAGATCGTTTGGGAATTGGGGAAGGGTCAACAACAACAGCTGGAATTGTGAGATGACAATTCCTAGCTCTCTCTTAATGTAGTGGGACTTGGATGAGCAGGGGAAATTGTGTTCCGATTCCCTCCTCCACCAGACTTTATTGGCATGGCATCCACGTGATTGCAACTCCCAGGCATCATCTGTGTGCTGCCTATCAATCACTCTGTCCATGAGCAGTAGAAGAGGGAACTGTCTGATGGACAGGAACAGCCGGTCAGACTCCAGTGGGCCACTCACCCACACCAAGGTATACCATATTAAGGAGGAAGATTGTGAGAGGGAGGTTTGAGAATTGTGATTTTTGGATGAAGAGTCCTAACATTCCCTTGTGAAATCCAATAGTCACTCCTGCTTCACCTGGGCCAGAAAGAGCATGGACCACCTTAGCTAGAACCGTCCCCTTCTGCTGCATAAACTCCTTCACACACCCTTCACCTGTCAAGAAAGTCACAGAGGTTTTCATGTTCAAGCTGCTGTTAAGGTCAGTAAGAGGTTGCTAAGGTGAACAGACCTTGACCTTTATACAGGAATTTACTGGTTTGTAAGTAGGCATCATTGTCATCTCTCAGAAAATAGGTGGAATCTGTAGGATATCAAGGCTGAATTGAATTAAGCAATATTACTAAAAGTAAAGCAATATTCTATAGGTACGAGAAATCTGAAACAAAAGCAGAAAATCCCAGAAACACAGAGATGGTCAAGTTATATCAGTGGCGTGAGAGTCAATATTTCGGGTTAATGCTGAATACCGATGAAGGATCATTGATCTAGAATGTTAACTCTCCTTTCTCCATGAATGCTGCCTGACCAGCTTTCTTTTACTATCTATCCATTCAGTTTCTTCCTGGCATATAGGTTTGAGATTTGCACTGTGTTCCAGTCACATTAATACACATTATGTCACATACTCTCTGTAGCTTATCTATTTCCCTCTATGAGAATTTACTTATTTCAGATCGATTTTCACATCTCTGATGGTATTGCCCTTAGTGAGCGGGAGGATATCGTCCTTGGAAATGTTAATTGTATTTGCACTTGCCTGGGAATGTCATGTCAGTTTCCACTTTATCATATCACCTTCTGAAAATCTTTTGCTGATTAGTGGATTAAATTTTGAATCCTCAGTCTAAGTTATTGAAATTATCAGTAAGGAAAAGGAGGCATCAAAATCAAAAGGCAGTTCAGTGTCGTACATTTGTGACACTACCCATGAAGTGACTCAATTTGGAAAGTCAAATTTGGAAGCAGAATACAGGATTCATGGCAGGATTCCTGGTAGTGTGGATGAACAGAAAGTCCTTAGGAGTCCATGTCCATAGATGCTACAAATTGCTGTGCAAGTTGATAGTGTTGTTAAGAAGATGTATGGTGTGATGGCTTTCATAAGTTGGGAAGGGGGATTGAGTTGAATTGCTAAGAGGTAATGTTGCAACCCTATAAAATCCTGGTTTGCCCACATTTTGTTCAATACTGTTCGTCTCATTGTAGAATGGACATGGAAGCTGTATAGAGGGTACAGAGGAGATCTACTAGGATGTTGCCCGGATTGCAGAGCATGTCTTACGGGGATAGGCTGAGTGAGCTAGGGTTTCCCTTTTGAAGCGAAGGAGGATGTGAGATGACTTGATCAAGGTGTAGGAGATGATAAGAGGGGTAGATCAAGTGGATAGTCAAAGACCTTTTTCCAGGGTGGAATTGGCAAATACGAGGGGGTATAATTTTAAGGTAATTAGAGGAAATTATATAGAAACATAGAAACATAGAAAATAGGTGCAGGAGTAGGCCATTTGGCCCTTCGAGCCTGCACCGCCATTTATTATGATCATGGCTGATCATCCAACTCAGAACCCTGCCCCAGCCTTCCCTCCATACTCCCTGATCCCTGTAGCCACAAGGGCCATATCTAACTCCCTCTTAAATATAGCCAATGAACTGGCCTCAACTGTTTCCTGTGGCAGAGAATTCCACAGATTCACCACTCTCTGTGTGAAGAAGTTTTTCCTAATCTCGGTCCTAAAAGGCTTCCCTTTTATCCTCAAACTGTGACCCCTTGTTCTGGACTTCCCCAATATCGGGAACAATCTTCCTGCATCTAGTCTGTCCAATCCCTTTAGGATTTTTAATACGTTTCAATCAGATCCCCGCTCAATCTTCTAAATTCCAACGAGTACAAGCCCAGTTCATCCAGTCTTTCTTCATATGAAAGTCCTGCCATTCCAGGAATCAATCTGGTGAACCTTCTTTGTACTCCCTCTATGGCAAGGATGTCTCTCCTCAGATTAGGGGACCAAAACTGCACGCAATACTCCAGGTGTGGTCTCACCAAGGCCTTGTACAACTGCAGTATTACCTCCCTGCTCCTGTACTCGAATCCTCTTGCTATAAATGCCAGCATACCATTTGCCTTTTTCACTGCCTGTTGTACCTGCATGCCCCCTTTCAATGACTGGTGTATAATGACACCCAGGTCTCGTTGCACCTCCCCTTTTCCTAATCGGCCACCATTCAGATAATAATCTGTTTTCCCATTTTTGCCACCAAAGTGGATAACTTCACATTTATCCACATTAAATTGCATCTGCCATGAATTTGCCCACTCACCCAACCTATCCAAGTCACTCTGCATCCTCTTAGCATCCTCCTCACAGCTAACACTGCCACCCAGCTTCGTGTCATCCGCAAATTTGGAGATGCTGCATTTAATTCCCTCATCCAAGTCGTTAATATATATTGTAAACAACTGGGGTCCCAGCACTGAGCCTTGCGGTGCCCCACTAGTCACCGCCTGCCATTCTGAAAAGGTCCCGTTTATTCCCACTCTTTGCTTCCTGTCTGCTAACCAGTTCTCCATCCACATCAATACCTTACCCCCAATACCGTGTGCTTTAAGTTTGCACACTAATCTCCTGTGTGGGACCTTGTCAAAAGCCTTTTGAAAATCCAAATATACCACATCCACTGGTTCTCCCCTATCCACTCTACTAGTTACATCCTCAAAAAATTCTATGAGATTCGTCAGACATGATTTTCCTTTCACAAATCCATGCTGACTTTGTCCGATGATTTCACCGCTTTCCAAATGTGCTGTTATCACATCTTTGATAACTGACTCCAGCAGTTTCCCCACCACCGACGTTAGGCTAACCGGTCTATAATTCCCCGGTTTCTCTCTCCCTCCTTTTTTAAAAAGTGGAGTTACATTAGCCACCCTCCAATCCTCAGGAACTAGTCCAGAATCTAATGAGTTTTGAAAAATTATCACGAATGCATCCACTATTTCTTGGGCTACTTCCATAAGCACTCTAGGATGCAGACCATCTGGCCCTGGGGATTTATCTGCCTTCAATCCCTTCAATTTACCTAACACCACTTCCCTACTAACATGTATTTCGCTCAGTTCTTCCATCTCACTGGACCCTCTGTCCCCTACTATTTCTGGAAGATTATTTATGTCCTCCTTAGTGAAGACAGAACCAAAGTAATTATTCAATTGGTCTGCCATGTCCTTGCTCCCCATAATCAATTCACCTGTTTCTGTCTGTAGGGGACCTACATTTGTCTTTACCAGTCTTTTCCTTTTTACGTATCTATAAAAGCTTTTACAGTCAGTTTTTATGTTCCCTGCCAGTTTTCTCTCATAATCTTTTTTCCCCTTCCTAATTAAGCCCTTTGTCCTCCTCTGCTGAACTCTGAATTTCTCTCAGTCCTCAGGTGAGCCACTTCCTCTGGCTAATTTGTATGCTTCTTCTTTGGAATTGATACTATCCTTAATTTCTCTTGTCAGCCATGGGTGCACTACCTTCCTTGATTTATTCTTTTGCCAAACTGGGATGAACAATTGTTGTAGTTCATCCATGCAACCTTTAAATGCTTGCCATTGCATATCCACCGTCAATCCTTTAAGTGTCATTTGCCAGTCTATCTTAGCTAATTCACGTCTCATACCTTCAAAGTCACCCCTCTTTAAGTTCAGAACCTTTGTTTCTGAATTAACTATGTCACTCTCCATCTTAATGAAGAATTCCACCATATTATGGTCACTCTTACCCAAGGGGCCTCTCACGACAAGATCGCTAATTAACCCTTCCTCATTGCTCAAAACCCAGTCCAGAATAGCCTGCTCTCTAGTTGGTTCCTCGACATGTTGGTTCAAAAAACCATCCCGCATACATTCCAAGAAATCCTCTTCCTCAGCATCTTTACCAATTTGGTTCACCCAATCTACATGTAGATTGAAGTCACCCATTATAACTGCTGTTCCTTTATTGCACACATTTCTAATTTCCTGTTTAATACCATCTCCGAACTCACTACTACTGTTAGGTGGCGTGTACACAACTCCCACCAGCGTCTTCTGCCCCTTAGTGTTACGCAGCTCTACCCATATCGATTCCACACCTTCCCGGCTTATGTCTTTCCTTTCTATTGCGTCAATCTCTTCTTTAATCAGCAACACCACCCCACCTCCCCTTCCTTCATGTCTATCCCTCCTGAATATTGAATATCTCTGAACGTTGAGCTTCCATCCTTGTCTCTGTGATCCCAACTATATCATAATCATTAATAACAATCTGCACTTTCAATTCATCCACCTTATTACGAATGCTCCTTGCATTGACACACAAAGCCTTCAGGAGATGTCAGAGGAAAATGGGTGTTGGAACACCCTGCCAGGGATGGTGGGAGAGGCAGATACATTAAGGGAATTTAAGAAACACCTAGACAGGCACTTGGATGGAAAAATGGAGAGCTATGTAGGAGGGAAGGATTGAATTGATCTATGAAGGTTATAAGGTCAGTACAACATGATGGGCCGAAGGGGTTGTACTGTGCTGTCCTGTTTTATATTCTGCCAAGGGAAGTCTCTGTCCCAGTTAAACATAGTACTGATAATCCCCTCCTGAGATGTTCTAATGCATGATCAAGTTTCAATCAATCAGTTCTGTCATTGTGCAAATGACAATTACACAATTGCATATTTTAGGCCAGACAGCAATTATTGAATGATTTTATAGACAAAAGAATTAACACCAGTAATCTAGTTATACATAGGTAAGAAGAATGTTGACTGTAAATGTACTTCATGTTTCTCGGAAGCTCATCACGGTGCCTCACTCAGTTAATTACATCCAAGTACAATGACCATAGTTATGTAAAGGCACTGCAAATGAACACCATTTATGCACTTTACAACATCTCATCCTTCAAATGATCAGACTATTCTCAGTCTCCAAGACTGTACAAATGTATATTCGTCACTACTTACACTTTACACATTTACTTCAATGATAATTCAAAAGGGGAAAATATAAATCTATTCACTTCAGTTGGCATTGCACTGAAAATACCTATATCACTGCTAAATGGAAGCAGCCTCTCAAAGATCAAAGCTGATACTGTGTCTCCCACATGATTTGGCTAATTGAAAGCCCATTATATTTTGACAAGCTGACTTTCAGCAAGCTTTAAAGTTAATATTGTCTCACCTGGCAATTGGTTACAGAAAATTGAAGAGACAATTGAGATTTGAGCACGGGAAAGGGTTTAACAGAAATTGAGGAAGTATGTGGATGACAGTTTATTCACATGCTGGATACATTTAATTTTAATATCATCTGCAACTATTGCAAAGCCCTGCTTGGCATTCGTGAGAGGTGGAAATAATTTCAAGTACCAGAGGTAGTCTGTCACATTGACCTCAAAGCCAATTAGACCCCTCTGCTACTTGGCATACAGTTAAAACTGCATTAAGACTTGCAAGTAGGGTGTGTATTTATACTTTCAGTGAATAGTGTATTGCATTTAAAAGGCTTTTCAAGCACAATGGATATGATTAATATTTTTTAACAGAGTCATACCCAATTTGTATTTTCTCCTTTGACCCTGTCAAAGACCCATCCATTTTCATTTGGCTGGAGGTCATTTCACATGTGGAGCAGGTCTCTGAACCAAAAAGGAGCCTACAATTGCAGTGGTAATTAGGAGGGAGATGGACTTGTGGAGCAGAGCTACAATATCAACCTTGAAGAGGCAGAAGAGCTGTAAAGATGCAAAGTGGTAGCCTCTTTTCTGACTTGACAGAGGCAGCTTTTTACACTGGTAAGTACATAGTTGCCTATTTGGAGAGAGTGAGGGGCTTCTACAGGGCCATCATTCTCCACTGACAGAATGGGATATTACTGCTGGTAAAGCCTATCTACAGTCAATTGGTACCAAGTAGTTCTGCAGAACATCAGCAAGAGGACAGGATGGAGGAAAGTGCACTGTGAGTTTCATCCATCTTATTTGCAAGCACTTCCACGCAATGGTAAGGAACTTGTATTGAGCAATGTTTCCAGAAGGGACAGTGAAATACACAGTGTGGTGATGGATAAGGAGGTTCGTAAGTGTGTGGGAAGTGAGTGGGTGGAGGTGCAAGGTATGTGGCAGCTGAGTGTTCATTCCTGATACCAAGTTAGTTTGTGAAGTGAAATCTAAACACCTAGACCGGGGGTTCCCAACCTGTGGCCCACTGACCCCTCAATTAATGGTAGGAGTCCTTGGCATAAAAACGGTTGGGAAACCCTTGATCTAGACATGGCTGAACCTCATTCTGATATTAATGAATTGTCTGGTTAAACTGTATTCAAGAAACTTGATCTCATGTGGACCTCAACAGTCTTGTATTTTGTTTAAAGCAAAGAGATCCTGGAAACTTCCTGTGATGAAGGCCTCACATTCCTAACAAGCACTGAAGGTATAAGTTGCTGGATTTACATTGTACATGCCTTTCACATAATATTCCTTAAAATAATCTCCTGTACAAAGCTACTGATAATTGTTTCATGTTTGCTTAAACCCAGCACAACAGGAAAACAGAAAGATGATTTTGGAAACGAAGGCAGTAACACAATGGAATTCTGAAAGCCATTTAAATGAAAACGGAGAAGAAAAAGAAGTAAAAAGACAACAACTGGACCCACAGGTAATGAATGTTTGGTTATTTATAAACTTCATTATAATTAAATTTTGCTGCTGTTTTCCTCTTTTCCCCTTTTATCCTTTACCTGAATAATGTATTGCATCTTCATTATGTTAGTTGGGAGGGAGTCGCAAATTCCTCAGTTTCTTCTGTACCCAGTCATGTGGCAAACTGGCGTGTTTCTCTTGGCATTTGGCTCGAACTATGTATTTCTTTAAAATCTACCAAAGAAGATGTCAAACAGGAGTTGATATTCCTATTCAAATTGTACTAGTATGAAGCAAATATCTTAACTACACTATGTTTTGTGTTTGCAGTTCAGTTTTAAATAGGATGGTGTGTATGTGAAGGTTGGACACTCTGGTTCAGTCCAGATACATGAAGTGAAATCATCAATCTCTGTCAACTGCACTGCTCCTAAGTAAAATCACTTCTCTCAGTTGTAGCCCAATTTCAAACACATTTGAGTCCATTGTGGAAAATAGTCAGGCATTAAGCAGACACTCTACGACCAATTTTCTGAATGTGTACTCCTACTGGGAGCACACATTTGGAAAATTGACCTTTTTTTGATTCGAAATGAATTGGTTAATGTGGGAAATGGAAATGTCAGGCTGGCACAGTAGGCATGTGCTTTTCACGCTGCTTTAGGATTTAATGCTGAGACAGAGCATAGGGAATTATGCCTCGTAGATAAACCCTGTCAAGGGACTGCTTGGTGCTGACATTGTGTGCCACAAATTGAAAATTTCATATTCCTTAGCAACAGCCTCAGTCTCTTTTGTCAGCACAGCAATTCACCAAAATATATAATTGTAATACTGTGTGTCTTTTTTTGTAAAAAAAAAGATTTGCATTTTTTATTTAGCCTTTCATCATTTATAGTGATAACATACTCTTACAAATTTTTGGAGACTGTAACATTATTATCATATCAATAGAGCTGAGTTTCTTTCACAAATTTGACTGGTAAAATTGCCAATACATAGACATTTTCATTAAACTCCAACAATAAAAACTGCAATAAAAAACCTCAACTATACATACTTCTGTACATTGAAACTGGTCGGGCACTGTTTTGATGCTTTCTGACATTTGCTTGCAGTTTTCAGTAACAGTCTAATAGTACAGTGAATATGTACTCAAAATCCTGTGAGTCATTTCAGTACAATGTGACCAAACTTTTAATATCTTGTGAACTGTACAGCTGGCTTTTAGTGCTTCATTTAACTCTAGTTTTTATTTTCAAAGACATGTGGATAACTTTACATTTCTCATTATGAAATGTCATTTGGCTTTCATCTGCTCAGATTGCCAGGTGTTTGTTAGGTAGCTTTAAACTGTTTTGCAATCACAGGGACATACTGCTTACCAACTAATTTAGTTGGAACGCTTACAATAATCTCAGCAAGATTTTAACAATCCAGGTTGAAGACTTGATCGCTGGGTGTTTCTGCTAGTCATTTGTCACAAATTAAAACAATTATCATTGATATGTTTTCAATTATCCAGCCAATTAAGGGCAACATTGCCTGTATTAAAACAAAGCCTTATAAAAGCAGGCAATGACAGATTTGAGGCACAGTAGGCAATAAAGGGATATGGAAAAGGAATGCAAAAAACTGCTGAAACTTTTCAAAATTATGAAAGAAGGAAGTAGGGGGAGAAAACAAAGCAAGAATGTATTTATGTAAAATACATCCCAAGACAAAATAATCTATGTTTATAAAGAATGGCACAGAGTTTGTTTTAATTCTGCGAGAAGTATTTAGGAGTGTTACGCTATTAACTTGAAGCATTTAACTTCAAAGTAAATTTATTATCAAAGCATGTATATGTAACCATATACTATCCTGAGATTAATTTTCTTGCAAATAACAAAAAAAATACAATGAATCAATGAAAAGCTAAACCTGACAAGTAACCAATGTGGAAACTTTAAATTTAAGGACGACTAATCCAGAACTGGGGAGTACAAAATGAGAGTTTTGCTGACCTGATTTGAAATCTGTAGGCAAGTGAGTGAATTAGAATTAACTGTATTAAAAAAAAATCATGCTCTATTAGTGTTTTTTTGAGAATCAATTCCATTTTTAAAAATATAAATGGGCTTTTTGCCTCTGTATTTACATAGGGGACGGACAAAGTGTCTGTATCTGCGAGGAAATGCAGCAGTGGGGTCACAGACCCTTAACTGATTACTGAGGAAGAGCTGTTTGCTGTCTTGAGGCAAATTAGGGTGGATAAATCCCCAGGGCCTGACAAGGGGTTCCCTTGGAACCTGTGAGAGGTTAGTGCAGAAATTGCAGGGGCCCTAGTAGAAATAGTTGAAGCATCCTTAGCCACGGGAGAGGAGCCAGAGGATTGGAGGATACCTAATGGTGTTCCATTGTTTAAAAAGGCTCTAAGAATAAACCTGGAAATTATAGACTGGTGAACCTGACATCAGTAGTGAGAAGGTATTCTAAGGGACCAGATATATAAGTATTTGGATAGACGGAGACTGGTTAGGGATAGTCAACATAGCTTTGTCGTGTTTAAGTTGTGTCTAACCAATCTTATAGAGTTTTTCAAAGAAGTTACAAAGAAAGTTGAGGAAGGCAAGGCAGTAGCTGTGGTCTACATGGCCTTTGACAAGTTCCCAGATGGGAGGTTGGTCAAGCAGGTTCAGTTGCTTGGCATTCAAGATGAGGTAGTAAATTGGATTTGCAGAAGAAGAACGAGAGTGGTTGCATATGGTTGCCTCTCTGAGTGGAAGTCTGTGATCAGTGGTGTGCCACAGGATCGGTACTGGGTCTACATTTATTTGTCATCTACGTACATTAATGACCTGAATGACAATGTGGTAAACTGGATCAGCAGCTTTGTAGATGGCACCAAGATTAGGGTGTAGTGGACAGCGAGGAAGATTGTCAAAGCTCACAGTGGGATCTGAACCAGATTAAAAAATGTGAGGCAGAAGTGGCATATGGAATTTGATGCAGACAAGTGTGTGGTGTTGCACTTTAGGAGGACCAACTAGGGTAGGTCTTGCACGGTAAGCAGTCAGGTTCTGAGGAGTATGGTAGATCAAAAGGATATGGGAATACAGATCCATAGTTCCTGAAAGTGTTGTCACAGGTAGATAGGTTAATAAAGAAAGCTTTCGGCACATTGGCCTTCGTAAATCAATATAGTATAGGATATAGGAGTTGGATGTTATGTTGAAATTGTATAACATTTTGGTGAGGCCTAATTTGGAGTATTGTGTCCAGTTTTGTTTACCTACCTACAGGAAAGAGGTAAACAAGATAGAAAGAGTACAGAGAAAATTTACAAGGATGTTCCCAGGACTTGAGGACCTGAGTTATATGGATAGTTTGAATAGGTTAGATCTTTATTCCCTAGATTGTTGAAGACTGAGAGGAGATTTGATAAAGGTGTACAAAATTATGAGGCGTATAGATGAAAGCAGGCTTTTTCCGCCGAGGTTGTGTGAGACTACATCTAGAGATCAAGTGTGAAAGGTGGAATATTTAAGTGGAAAATGAAGGGGATCATCACTCAGAGGGTGGTGAGAGTGTGGAACGTCATGCTGGCATAAGTGTTGGATGTGGGGTCAATTTCAACATTTAAGAGAAATTTGGATAGGTATATGGTTGGGAGGGGTATGGGGGTTATGGTCTGGGTGCAGGTCAAAGGGAATAGGCAGATTAATATTTTGGCATAGACTAGATTCGCTAAAGGGCCTGTTTCAGTGCTGTAGAGTTTGATGACTCTATGACTTTCTACTCTGCCTCTGACATTCATTCTGTTGAAGTCAGTAAGCATAAATAGATACAAAACTCTGCTTCTGCAATGCTCCCTTAAAACCCCAGTGTGTCTTGCACAGTCTGATTGATAGCAAAACATTCTTATGAAATTATCAGGCTTGTCCTCTTGCTGGGTAACTATTGGGAAATTCTAAGCATGGATAATCCAAATTTCAACCTACTAATGAGTTTGTATCCTTCTCACAGAACTAAATTCAAAACGATGTTCTATCAGATTTTTCTCACATTTCAGTTATTTCTTCTCAAACAAACTGGGTATTTGTGATTTCTTCCATTTCATTCCCTTACGTTTGCCCATAATGGTTTCCTCAGCTGTTCTGTTTTAAGAAGGATTGTTTGTTCCAATCTTACGAAATGATTGTAGAAGAGTGTTTGCAATTTTCATAAACCTTCCAGGTTTCTGGTGAACTAACGCTGCAGCTTTATATGCAGATCCCACATTATCTGGTCTGTGATCATTAACTTTGATACGAAGCACAATCGTTACTTGTACTTGATTTTTGTGAGATAGCATTCATTGTTCATCAGATGTGCTATTCAATGAAATACAGAATGCTGTCAGATTTCAGTTGCATAGTAATTCAAGATCCCCACTATGTAGAGTTCATGTAATTTGATTCCAAATAAAAATGAATAAAGTGTGTTGATTAAAGGTTTTCACTCTTATGAGTCTGTCAAATAAATGGCACATCTTATGTGAAATGGCCTTTTAAATCCTCTTTTCATATTGAAATTATAAATAATATATTAGATATGCAAATTTCTGTCTGTTTTAAATGTGACTTTCAGCTAATACTAAATAATGCAACAATTTCATTCTTTGTTTTGTGCACAATTTTAAAGTATTTGCTGCAAAACAATCAGTTAACTCGTGCCATTGTTTATTTGTCATTCATTTCACTATCATGAAAGAATACTGTATCTTAGCCTCTGTGCAATGGCAGGATTCTCACTCCTGAGTAAAAGGGTTTTTTTTAATTTTAAGTCCATTCCTGGACTTGAGCACTTAATTTCAAGTACTCCAGTGTAGTGTTCCCTGAGTTCCTTGCTGTTGGAGATCAGAAAAGACATTATATTGATGCTGCTCATACCTTCTTGGGTGGGTTTGAAAGATCCCATGATATCAGGTGAAGAATTAATGTGGTCTTTTTTTTTTGGCTTTAAGTTCACCATTCCCTGTTGCCCCCAGCTTCATTCCCACAGGTCCCCACTGGGACCGTTTTGCTGAGGCTTGGCTGATTACTGGCAAGACATCACTTTGATCTATTTACTGGGCTCCAGTTCCAAATTGTATCAATCACACTTACTGTCCATTTCTCTTGGGAATTCACAGGTAGTATGTGGATGAGGCTAGTGAGTTCAAGCAACCAGGGCCTGTAGGAAATTTTTACCCTATGGATCCTCACCTGAAACCCATTTGCGATTAAATTCAAACTTTAAAACTAATACTTCCAACTTCTGTACGGAGAACAATTCCTACCCATGCCATTTCCAGAGGAATGTTTGGATGCAGCACCGTCAAGCAGGCTGAGCAGCCAATGACATTCTCACACTCAGCAAACCAGAATGTGAAAAGTTAATTTTAACTAGCCGTTAAACATTTGAAATAATGGTTTTAAAACAGAAAATGAAATAAAGATCAGAACCTATGTGAAACTAAATTAGAAGCTTAAGGGTCATAAGCAAACTAAAATAAAATTAAAACATATTTTAAAAAGGCTTGAAATGCACGTATCTTTTTCTTCCCTAGGGTTAGGCTCCTGCCAGGTTGCTGTTAATGCTTGGTATGCCTCACGCCACACAACAGAATATAATACTGACAGGACCTTTTTGAACTGCAAATACTTTAAGAATCACCAAAGTTTGCATCAGATCAGTAACTTCTGAAGTGATCTCTGGAAAAGTTGCAGTACTGCACATCTTCTGGATTTTTACCTTTCAGACTCCAGACATCACTGCCCATTTCATGATACAACAATGATAATCCCCAGAAGTTTTCCGTGTTTCCTTTCAGCCAAGAAGGTGGCTAAGCAGCTCGTCATATCTATACCAGCACACAGTGCAATCCCTTCAGTCACAACCTTCCCACTGATTACCCCACAACTTACTTTCAACATACCCGTTAACATGCCTTAATTCTCCAACCAGTTATCAAAACTGCTCTCAATACTCCTAGTGTCATCAGACCAATGCCTCGTAAAGCGTGGAAAATGACACAACAGCTAATGTTGCATTTTAAAAATTGCCTATTTTTTAAGTCCAGTGTTAACTTGACAGAAATATGGAGACAGCTGGTGTGCCTTTGATAATATTCACATCATTTCCTTGCAATTGAAAATTGATTTCATTTAACTTTGTGAAGAATTCTGACAAATAAGCAATGTTGTGCCTAATATTCTTGGGAGTTGATTACTGAGTGAAGCATTTGAGTTTTAAAAGAATTTTATCACAATTTCAAAAAGTGCATAAAATCGTCTATTTCACTTTTAGAGTCATGTGACTTCTGTATGCAACAGCAAGCATTCAAGCTCTTCATTATCCTCAATACAAAGCTCTTGAAATAGTTATGAATTGAGAGCAAGGGACCTGATTTTATTTACCACTGTGATAACGGTTTTTAATAATTTGTGCTTCAGATATAGGCTGTGAACAGTGAATATGTTAGGTGCAGCTTTTGTGAAGAAAGTAGTAACCCCACAATGGTGTCCTATCATTGATGGTGCCCCTACTATTGCATAAGCAAAACTGTGAGCACAATATCCTTCTCTTTGAAAGCAACCTGACATTTTGACTTCCCCTTCATATCTGTTCCTAGTCACCCACAAATAATAACGCTTAAACCTTTTATGAAGAGAACATAACCAAGAAGCGAAGACTCATTACCTGGTAAAGTTAACTCATCCAACTGCAGAGCAAATTCTGTCGTCCAAAGTCTGTTGTACAATGTGTCTTCCACACTCTCAGACATTTCATCTATTCGTGTTTGAGCAGAGTTGTCGCTGAGCAGGATCCCTTTAATTATTTGAATTGGTTACTTAGGCAAAAATGTACCCAGAACTTCCCTTACTCCTGGTAGAATCAGTTCTTTCTCCAAGTGTAAGGGACTTCCCAGATTTAGCAATGAGCAATGAAATGTTGTGTGCAGCATGTAAACCATCACTGATTTGATGTGAACTGCTGGCAAACATGCTCTCCATTTCTAAAAGGTTTCACCAAGTGACTGAAAATAAGCCAAGTTTTTATTTGCTTTATCAGAGTGTGTTCTCTTTAAATGTTTAAAGAGCACGGATGGTTTCATTAACCCATTTAAAAAAAAATCTTTTTCACACAACAGACACATTGGATGTTGTTGATTACTTGGTACTGGTGCAAATCCATATTTCAGATACTCCACCCTATACTGTCTACACTTTTTTCATTTGGTTTGCTTCTGTCATTTTCATGATGGATTGACAACCACGGTCAATTGCCTATTGTTTACGTCCAACCTCAAGTGTTGCAATCAATAAAGGGGAAAGTTATGACATCATCATTACTCAGGCAAAACCTGATTCTCTGCCTGAAGGTATATAAAGTGGGGCAGCGATACTCGTCTGGGCTGTGGGCTTGAGGAAATGTGCTTAAGGTTACTGGAAAGGGCAGATTCTGAACTTTACCTCATTGAACACCATATCCTAAATCAAAGGCATTGTGTAACTGTGTGAGTAGAGTATGGGAATTGTGTTAGTTAACAGTGTACTACTGTAGCAAATGGCAATAATGCATAGGCCGGGCCCAGAAGTAACACTATTTCTTCAGTCCAGATTTCTCATGATATGCCAAAAATAGAAGTGTCACATTGCTTTTCAAAAACTATAACACACTTTGACCAACGTCCATGAAAATGTTGGGTTCGCAAGAGATGAGGTGATTATGTCATCATTGCAATCAATTATGAGGCACTAAGGATCAAATACTTATAATGGGTAAATAATTTCTTAAATTAATCCTGTAATCCCTCAGCTGCCTCCCTTGCTACCAAGCACCCCTGCCCCGCCTCACCTGCTTCTTCAACACTACCTGCCTCACCCCTATCTTCGTATTGTCTGCAAATTTGACCACGAAACCTTCAATTCGCCATCCAAGTCATTGACATTTAATGTGAAAAGAAGCAATTCATTGGTTTATTTCATGAGATTTTATATTCAGGGCAATATTTGTGAGAATTTATTAAACATAGTGATCACTACATGTGTGCAATTATTTTTGATAAAGGCATAAGTGTATGTACGTAACCTTCCCATTGATTCATTTATCTTGGCAGATGCATCCGCCATTGCATATTTCACCGACAAGCTCAAGCAGCCAAGAAGTTAATTTAATGCAATTGGAAGGCTTGCACTGCAATGTCAAAGAGGAGAATGAGAAGAACTCAGCTATCATCAGCGAATCGCCAATCAGTCAGCAGAAGGACTTGGAAGAATATCATATCAACTTTGTTAGCACAAGTAACTACACTGAGAATAAGGTAAAACAAGATCGAGAATCTGAATGGGTTGGAATCTCTCCCAGTCTCGAAACTGAGGATCATGGGAGAGATATAAGTACAGCAAAAACAGCGGATAGTACAGACATTGCAATGAGCACAAATAACATAATGACCCTATCTTCAGAATTGTTTGCTATAAATGGAGCACATTCACAACAGAGAAGGAATGAAACCTTTATATCACATGGAAATGATATTTCAACTAAGTCCCAGCTAGAAATTAATAGGTCCTTGGGAAACAATCCACACAGCCCTTCTTCTACTGAAATGCAAGACAACTCAGTAATCATTGAGGGTGCTATAGGCAGAGTTAGTAAACTCACTACTAACACATCAAATCCTACAGACTTAGTACAAAATTCCACAGGCTCTGAAAATAAAAGTGGTGAAGATAATTACTTGATTGGTGACTCATCATTAATCAGTGCATTGGAATCTTTCCCTGTTTCTGCAGTACGCACCGACACTGAACCCAAGTATGAGCCAGAGAGAATCAGTTTCTCACATAATGGATCAATCTCATCAAAGGAAAGACAAGTATTCAGTGCAAGTATAGCCGACCCAAAGGAGCTGTCCCAACGTTACAGTGAAACTGAAAACTTGAAAGCTATAAAGCCAGAAGACTTTTCCACGAAACGTTTTTCACAGAACAAGAAGGCAGAGAGTGCACAAGACCAAGATCCAGCTCACAGAACAGAGAAAATGATTCCATCTACGATACAAATTCCAGAGAATGATTCAACAGAAAAAGCTGTTGTTGATGAAGGAAAAGAGGATGAAGGAGGAGTCACACAAATTACAGAGCAGTCTACTCATGTTTTATCACGTATATTAGCTGATACAATGGTAAAGGAAGCAATTGAAGCAGCTTTGTTTGAAATTACTGGAGATGAAGGAAAAACATTCACATGTGAATCACAAAAAACAAAGGCATTATCAAACAATTCACAACCTTCAAAACACAAAGAGACCAAAGTTTTGAGTTTAACTTCAAGGCATGGAGATCCTTCAAAAATCCATTCTATCGAAGAACAAAATACAAGAAGTTGCTCACAGCATGGTGAACACATAATGAAAACCAACACAATGCATATGCAAATAGAAGAGGCTGCATCCAATACCACTCAGAGAAACATAGAGGAAGAAACAACTCCTGGAGTGAGTCTGCCTGCATGGACATCTCCATCAGTTTCAGAGAAAGCTGTTCATTCAGATGTGGCCAATTCAGTGAAAGTGCTTTCTGTGCTTCAGGAAAAAGCAGGATTACCTCATGAACATGCTGGGGGAAGTGAAAAAGTTCCAGGAAATATTTTTGGATTTAAGAATTGTGGATTGAACCAAATGCACACCGAGGTTGGAAAGCAGATGGTCATTAACCTTACAGATCTTACAGGAGAGGGGGGGCATTACAAGGAGAAGCGGATCAAGAATGTGAAGAGTGTAAAGGTTACACAGAACTGCAATATTTCAGAGCCCGACTACACATATAATGACAGTGTGGTGGATATAAAGGGGTCTTTAGAGCTGGCAAAAGTGGATGTTGAGAAAGAAGATACTTCAAGAATAAAGGACACTTTGTATGACAAAACAGATAAATCTGGGAAATTTACCCAGATTAATAATGTTACAGTTGTACCTCAACCAGCAATTAGAGTTGTGTGTACTCCTGACTTGACAGCAGAATCAAAAACAGTCTACGAAATGAGGGCAGAATGTGAGAAGGCTGATGGGGATAGTTGTGAGATAGACAATGAAACTGTTGTGGAGAGGGAGAGAGAAACAGGTGATACGTTTTCTGAATCAGTGGATTATTCTGAAAATATGGAAATGATTTATGACACTCAATGTCTCCCTACAAATAGGAGCACAAATCAACATGCAGCAAAACCTAAAGTTGGTACAAGATTAGGCTCAACCATTTACACTATAAATGAAACTAAAGGGAAGGAAAATAGAGTGCCCATACTGCCACAGAATTCTGAGCTGAATAACCAAGACAAATGTTTAGATCAAGTCAAGTTGATTACTACACCAGATAAAGAGAATGATGGGAAGGAAACAAGCACTGAAGTTATAAATGATATCTATCCAAATTCAGAAGAGTTAAAATCTAAAGAATGTAATGAGAAACCACACAAGGTTGAGCTTGTGGATGAAGTTTGTGACAGTGATGTTGTCAGTATAGATTCACGATTAAATAGTGAGCCATTTGCAAATGAAATTACTTTGAAAAGCACAGTATGGAAAGTTTTCTATTTCGTTTTATTTGTTGTGTTTCTTGTTACTATTTATCATTATGATTTTATAGGGTGTTTTGCACTGTACCTTTTTACATTGTATTGGTTGTATTATGAAGGTGAAGCAAACAGTGATCCTGTCAAAAAAGACTGATAAAGGAACTTGAACTTTTATTGGAAGGTGTAAGGAGAGGCAGCTGTTGTATTTTGTGAAGAACTGAAATTGGTTTTCAGAGTAGTTAATCTTATGAACACTGAGGTAACCATTTCTTTTCTGAATGCACACTTCTTTCATTTCACACATCAACAAAATTATTACCAACATTTCTAACAATGTTACAACACAGAATTAATCACATTTTCAAAATGTGTTCTTAGAATAAACAAAAAAATTATCTGCTCATTTTCAATTGTGATGCTTAATATTATCATAGGCCTCAAAAACTTCAGCAGTGAATCCAACAACTATGCTTTGGATATGTCTTACTTACAAATGTCAAAACACTGCCTAGGAAAAGTAATCATACCTCACATTAACCTGATTTTAAAAATTATTTGAGTGGCATCTACTTTTTATAGAAACTGCATAAAAGTTTCTTGGCATAATTAAATGACCATTTTTTTGTCTTTCACAAATGCAAAATAACACTTTAGTCAGTAATTTAAGACCAAAATTTTACTTTTGCTGTTATAAGTTTCTGTATTAGCCAGTCTAACACTAATGGATACTCTTAGTCATTAAATGTTCTTCTTATTTGAAGTTAATGGGTAGCAATATACATTGCTTTTCTAAAATGTTAAGCATTAAAGTTACCACAAATTTTAACAAAAACTTCTATTTTGTGTATGATATTTATATTTGGTGCCTTTCAATCATCATTCAAGACTGCCTAAGAGTTTGGGTTTAAGGCTTGTTCATGATATGGCCTGTGAGGTTTCCGGGTATCTGTGGAATCACAGAGTAAAGGATTTCTAGGAAAAGAGGAAGAAGATCACATCTTTTCCAAATGTATGAATCTGGATACCAGGTACTACTTATAAAGAGGAGGAACAGATCAGAACCATCACAATATTTGAGGCAATATACTGAGAAATTAGATAATTTAGAGCCATGTGTTTTTTTTGGGCACCATGCTGTCTAATTTCTAGGAAAATAGTGAGTGAATAGTGGGCAGTTACAACACTGTTTGCAGAGTCCACAGTCCCATCATGCAGCTGCCTTGTGGTGACTGAAGAAACCTGGACAGTGATATTAAACGTGGACACTGCTTTCCATGTTTTCAAATTCAGGCAGTAGGCCATCCAGCACAATGGTGGAAAAGCAGCCTTTCACAGGAGTTCTAAGGCCTGCTGTTCTGTTCTCCTCTTCAGATGTGAACTCCCTTTCCCTCTCTTCTCTGTCCACCACATCCTTCTCCCATACCAGTCTCTCAACTTCCTATGCATACTACATAATGACCCACCTCAGGATGAAAAAGCCTTCTATTGTGCAAAGCAGTTTCTGTAATACAATGCATGCACTGCCTAAATACTTGAAAGTAGGAAGGCATGTTGAGAGAATGGAAAACAGAGTATCAGGGATCTTGGGATTCCTTCATTGAGTACACAGCATTAAATCTCTACAACATACCTGTTGGACATTAACAGAAGATTGCATCCATCACCATTGTTCTATTGAGCTTACAAGGGACTAATCCATACATTACACATCTAATCTACCAACCTGCCCTCACTGTACAACTCCACCTTCTCACAATAAATGTATGCAATGAGAGCATTTAAAATTGAAATGCTTCCAGTACCTCCCACATCTCAATATAGGCAGGCATCGATACTATAAATCACTGCTTTCATACTCTAGTACAGCCTTTTGTTGATTGAAGAATGGAGTGTTCAGATATCAAAGCTTCAAACCAGCAAAAAAATCATGATCTAATTGGCAGTGGTAGTCTCTTCCCTCCTGGATGTTTCCGGGAAAAAATGATAACCTACAGCAGGCACTTCAAAGCACGGAGAGAAAGGACCAATGAAATCTCAGCAAAATCCTCCAGATCCCATTGCAGGGCTGGCGAATCCGCACCAGTGTGTCCTCTCCCAGGCCACCATCTCCATCACTGAAGCCGACCGGGAGTTCTCAATTGTCAGGCAACGTCATTTGCCTACCTGACACCCAACTTGCAAAGCAGATATTGTTCTGAGTTACATCATCATTGTTGTGAAAACAAATAAAATGAATCAAGGATATTTTCAAAGCTTTTTTAAGAAAATGGCTAACATTCTGATCGACTTGTAAGAATCCCTGGCCCTTGACGAATACATGATGGCAATTGGAAAGCTCAATCCATTTGTTAGGAGCGCATAGACACCCAGTGTAAGTGCTGAAAACCTCCCAACCTATCCACTCAGCAGCTCCTTCAAACACATCTGCAACACATCAACTGCTTCGGAACCTGAAGCATTTTGAATATCATAACTTTGGAAGGGTCACGAGGTCCTGGAGGGGGCACAGAGTAAATTTACCAGAAGAGTTCTAGGAATGAGACTTTTCAACTGTGAAATTGACTGTAGAAACTGGTAGAAATTGACCAGAGAGGTCAGGCTGCATCTCCTTAAAGCTGTTGTGAGAAATTCATCTGCTGAAGAACTTTGTGGTTTATGGTCAACTGGGTAGGTCACTGTCCTGTCGGTTGATACTCACAGTTTTCCTCATTCTTCTTCTGTCCTCGTAAACACTCAACCTGGTTCAGAAGTAACGAGCTACTTTTAGTTCTAGGCTATGTGGAATACGCTGACAAATATTAATAATAAAGTAATATAGAAGAAGACATTGGATTGTAATTGCTATGATATTATTACATACATTAGGGGCCATCATCTTCAGTAATATGAACACCAGGCTGCCTGATCAGAATTACAAAATGAAAATAATAATCCCAATGAATGAACTTGGTTAATGTTGCCACGGTTACAGCAACAAATCCCACCTTTCACTAATACTTCTCTTAAAATGAAAACTAAAGCGCTCTTGCCTTTGCTTCCTTTTGTATAAGTGGTGAAACATAGGAAACCCTACACGAAATAATAAAGAAAGTGATCTTTTCAAGTCAGTACTGTAGATCGTTTTAGGATTGTTAAATGTAATCTTTACCAGTAACTTCATATTGAACCAGTCACTTTTAAGTACTGGCAACAGTGAATTGGCAGGTTTATGCAAATAAAAAGCTGAATACAGCCTAGCGTGTGAGGAATTTTAAAACAATATTTGCAGTTTGGCTATAATGATGGGTTGAAATACCACACACAAATTATGGAATTTTTAGCTACTCATGAAATAATCATTAGTTAATTTCCTTATCTGTCTAATGAAGGGCACGGTATGTGGAAATAGTATCAATATACTTTTCAGTTGCAGAAAGATGTCACGTGATTACCCAGACACTATTCAAGTTAAGCTTTGTGACTCCAACAGACACTAGTAAAGATTCTTTGAGATTTCACTCTTTAGATCCGTCTAGATATCAGTTACACAGAGAAAACTGCATGCTATTTAAAAACTTTTCTAAAAATCTTACGTTGGTTATTGCTCCCTTGATGTTTAAACATGTGTTATGCTTTGAAAGCTACACATGGAAGAAATCTAGTGAAACATCACAGAAAAGTAAGCACCCTAATGCACACACAATGTGCTAGTACAATCCTATTTTGGCAATTTCATGCTTATGCATATATTGCTGTATGAGTATTTTTCTATATCCTGCCCTCAAGTATCTACTACGGCATATTAAATTGTCTGGATATTTATTTATATACTGGCTTAAAAGTGAAAAATCTAAGCTACTAATTTTGTTTTCTGTGGTGATTCTGTTAGATGGTGGCAGATCCTGACCCCCTAGGCAGACGGCTTATGGTTCTCAAGTTAGATTCTTTTCTGTATCTCACACTATCCCTTCGGGACGTTTTCACAGTGTCACCCCCTTATGCTTGAATGTCATGCATTTTCATCTTAACCAGATCGTCACTGTTAGGGCCAATAAGACCCTCTCCATACTCAGTCTTTGTTGGAAAAGAACCAAGTCTACTTTATCAGTCTAATGACAGTCCTTATTAGAATGGCTGAGGCTTACATTTTCAACCAAAAAAGATATAATAAATTAATGCATGTCTCACCTTGTTTTATTAGTGAAATTAATTTTATTATTATTTTCTTCAATATCTTATATCATATTGTACAAGAATTAATTACTGAGAAAAATGTGTTACTAAGTTAATTTTGGTAAACTGTTTATTAAGAATTAACAGATTTTGGCAATACTTTGAAGATCCTTGGCAATGTTTTTAACTTTCTACTTGGTTTTGATTAGCAGTTTCTGACCCCTACATTCTTTTGTAATTTTATTTATTTTGGAGCTGTGCATAAGACCAGAAAAATAGAATTAATCAACTATAAGGCACAAGGAATGACATATACAAAAGCAAAACTAATTTCTGCCAAAAAATTAAAACAAATTGTGTTCTACAGTAATCTGTGAAATGTTTTTTTTATCCAACCAAAATTTAACCTCATTTATTGAATTCAGTTTTTCAGCATAATTTGCTGGTGAGAATTTAACAAATAACCATACAAGCCATAAAGCTCCACCCAGATAGCCACTTTTTTTTTACTTTAAACTAATAAAAAATAAATGTTACAGCAAAAATATAATGGCAAAAATCATATTGGAACAATGTAGTATCAGAAAGTGAGCCACATAGGAATTGCATACTAAACAGAAAAATTTTAATATTTAAAAAATATATAGCCTTTTCTAAACCTATTTGTAACAGAGGACCATAATCTATATTTAATTTTGAATAACTGACTGAAATCTATTTGTGCTAACATTAGTTTTTGTCTTTTAGGACCTGCCAAAACTGCAATCTTTATTTTCATTACATGAACTCCAAACAACTTAGTTGATAGTTTCATAGAAAAATATATAAATAAAAGATAAAGTAGGTTATTTAAATGAATAAGGGAAATTCAAATGATACATACAGGGATTTCGATTTAATCCCATAGTGTCTCATTATGTAGTTGCAAGTGCAGCATTTTTTAAGGAGATGAGCCTCTCCTAAGGAACAGTCAACTATGTGACTTTCAACAGTGGTTTATCAGATTTCTTTTCCTTAAATACATTAAATTTTTGAAACAAATTATTTCAAAATGAGCATCTGACTACTTGAGATGTCTAGAATCTATGTTTGAGCTAAACGCATTTGTGGGGAGTGTCGTGGTTTAGCATTGAAAGAGTGCTGCCCTGTTGGACGTACCATCATTTGGAAGAACCATGTGCCCTCTCGGGTGGATATAGAAGAGACCATGTCACCATTTGAAGAGGAGCAGATGAGTCCTGACATTATCCCAGTGTTATATGTGGGACTTGCTGTGTGCAAATTTTCTGTTGTATTTTGTGCTTCAGAACAGCCGTTCTACTTCATAAAGTATTTAATTGACTGTAAAGTACTTTTGGACATCTTGAGGTCACTCACATATTTTAAAATTGTAAGCCTTTTGTTTTGAATAGGGCTCATTTTTCCTGAATTCATCTATAAAACATTTCTAACACAGCCAGATTCCCATATATCTCAAAATCTTTAGCATATGCAGAAAAAGGAAAAAAAAATCAGCACTGCTCAGATTATATCTGGGTGCCTATGATGATTAGATATTATTCAACAAGAATTAGAAATCTGTTCTGCCAAAGATTTGCTCCAAGCGGTTGAAACATCTCAGCCTCATACAGTCATTTCCAGATCTTCTTGTTTATATTCAATGTACTGAACTTTTTACAGAATGCCAGTGGACAATAACCTAGCATAACCTTCTGTAAAGATTTTCTGTCATAAGAATTAGGGTGTTAACTGGCTCAAATTTTTCTAAATATGTGTCAGTCATTAGCAAAAATGATAATGGTCCTTGTCTCGTCTGTTCTTTAATGGCAGGAACCATTAAATTTCTAATAGGAAAGTGCTGGAACAGTACCCTGCAAACACTAAACACTAACACTCCTTTTTATTGTTATTTTGCTATACAAATATTACCATTTGGGTTAATTCTTGATTGTTTTAATTTTAATTTCTTAAATAACTTTCATTGTTTAAAAATATGAGATTCATATTGTATGAAGTTCTCCATCTTCTTTGGAACCATGAACGTTACAGCAGATGAAGCAACACAGAGGGAGGGTGAAAAACATCGACATGTGACGGCACAGTAGCATTGTAGTTAGCCTAATGCTATTACAGTGCTAGTGACCTAGGTTCAATTCCACTGAGTCTGTAAGGAGTTTGTACCTTCTCCCCGTGACCACATAGGTTTCCTCCAGGTGCTCCAGTTTCCTCCCACAGTCCAAAGACTAATGGGTTTGTAGGTTAATTGGTCACATGGGAGTAATTGGGTGACATGGACTCATTGGGCAGAAGGGCCAGTTATGATTATGAAGACACACAGTCCTCCTTTATTGTCATTTAGTAATGCATGCATTAAGAAATGATACATTATTTCCTCTGGTGTGATATCACAAAACACAGGACAAACCAAGACTGAAAAAACCGACAAAAACACATAATTATAACATATAGTCACAAACAGTGTAACAATACCATAACTTGATGAAGAAGTCCATGAGCACAGTAAAGTTCAAAGTTTCTCAAATGTCCCACATCTCATGCAGACGGGAGAAGGAAGGAAAACTCTCCCTGCCATGTCGGCCACAATCCGACTCTGAGTCATCCAAAAACTTCGAGCTCTGATCAACTCTCTGACATCGAGTACTCAGCGCCATCTCTGTCCGAATGATTCGACCTCCTTCTTGGTTGCCAAAAGCAGGCAAGGCCGGGGATTTTGAGGCCTACCCGCCAAGAGATTCCCGACTGCACGGTAACGGCAGCAGCGAACGGGTGTTTCAGAAATTTCTCCAGATGTTCCTCTGTGCTGTTACCATGCAGTATCTCTAAATAATTTTTTTAAAAAAATAAACAGAAGATATTCAAAATTGATTTTAATTTATGTCAGGTGTACAGTATACATATGGAAGGGTAAAGAATTTCACTTACTGAACATAACAACAATAACAGGTAATTTAAAAACTTACATAAAAATTGAGGAAAGCTTATGTATCATGCAAGTACTTTAAAATTAAAAGACTGGGACAGATATAAAGAAAAGCAAACAAGAACGCAAAAAAAGCTACAAACTGCAAAAAATAAACTGAAAATGTATTTCCAGCATCTGCAGAATCTCTTGTGTTTATGAAAGGAAACTTGCCAAGATTAACACAAGTACTCTACCAATAGTTAAGAAAGGGTAGTCAAAGGTAGTGATGTATCTTTAAAAACAGATGGGAGTAATATGACAAATGAAAATAAGGAAATGGCAGATTTGCTGAATTGCTTTGTCTTTAAAGCTCAGGATGACCGTGGCATGCTTGACATTTCAGACAAACTAATAACGAGTTAAGGACTGGAACTTATTAAAGATAATAATGAGCAAGAAAACATTATTTGAAATAATAACAGCACTATCGACTGACAAATCACCAAGACTGAAAATTACAGATGCTTCAGTCCTAATCTTTCAATTTACTTTTCATTCAGGAATCGTTTTTTTAAAGCGGAAAATTGCAGATGTGAATACTTTATTTAGAAAAAAATAAGTGAAGGAGGAATAACCCAGGAAATGAAATGACAGCTAGACTTATTCTGTCATGGACAGGTTACATGAGTTATAGAATCATTGAATAATTACAGCATGGCAAAAGGCTATTCTGACTGTCATGTCGGTACGAATTCCATGTAAAAGGAATCCAGCTAGAAAACGCAGTAAATTCTTATTTTCTCTAAGTATTATCTTGATCCTTTTTGAAGCCTATAATGAAATCTGCTTCTAAAAATTGCATTCCAGACTGTAACTATTTGCACAATAAATAGCTCCTTGTATTGCATTTGATTCTTTTGAAACTCACCCTAATTTTGTGTCTCTTTATTGTAGATCCTTCCCAACAATAGGAATACTTTCTCCTTCTTTGCTTATACTCATAGTAAATATAAATACCTCTGACAGTGTTCCTAGAATAAACTATTTACCAACTGTGATGAGGAGAAACAATATTGGAACGCTCTGCCCTGGACAACTGTGTGAATTATATTGTAAATTATATTGTCTGCAGATGCAGGAAATCCAAGGCAACACGCACACAAAATGCTGGAGGAACTCAGCAGGTCAGGCAGCATCTATGAAAATGAATGAACAGTCAACGTCTTGGGCTGAGACCCTCTTCAGGACTACTGTTGTGTTCATTCCAAATAGGAATCATGTTTGGCAAAGTCGGCTCCAATGGTCACCCCGTCTGCTCCTGTTCCTATTTATTCTGTAGATCAACCATAGTGGTGTTTAATGCAGGAACAGATTTGAGAGTGGAGTCATCTATTCCTGTCCCCATGAGGAAGAGAAAATTCAACATTGAAGTATATGTCCATTTAAAAGGTGGATATAATTCACCAGTATTGTAAAATTTCTGTTGCTGTTAGTTTCTTCATGTATGGTCATAAAGTTATTATGCACCTTAATGAGATGTGCTTTTTCAAGAATATTATATAAAATAATTATTATGAGTTTTACTGAGCAGGACATCACACTGCCTCTTATCCTCACCTACCACCCCATCCAATGCATCATTCCTCACAACTTCCGCCATCTTCAATAGGATCCTATCACCAAAGACATCATTTACTGCCCCCCACCACCACTCTAGGCTTTCTGCAGGATCACTCCCTCCATCATTCCACTGTCCTTTCATCCCTCCCTACCAATCTCTTTCCTGGCACATATCTCTGCAAGTGAAAAAATGCTACACCAGCCCATTCACCTCCATTCAGAACTCCAAACAGTCCTTGCAGGTGAGGCAACATTTCACCTGCAAATCTGTTGGGGTTGTCTGTTATGTCCAGTGCTCCTTATGTGGACTCCACCACATTGGTGAAACCCAACATAAACTGGGGGACAGTTTTGTTGAGCACCACCACTCCATCTGCTAAGAGAGGAATTTCCTGGTGCATGCCAACAAATACACTTAAAAACTTCTATAGTTGTACCATGGAGAGCATTCTGACAGGCTGCATCACTGTCTGGTATGGAGGGGCTACTGCACAGGACCGAAAGAAGCTGCAGAAGGTTGTAAATCTAGGCAGCTCCATCTTGGGCACTAACCTACAAAGTACTCAGGACATCTTCAGGGAGCGGTGTCTCAGAAAGGCAGCATCCATTATTAAAGACCTCCAGCACCCTTTTCTCACTGTTACCATCAGGTAGGAGATACAGAAGCCCGAAGGCACACACTCAGCAATTCAGGAACAGCTTCTTCCCCTCTGCCATCTGATGCCTGAATGGACATTGGATCTTTAGATACTACCTCACTTTTTTTAATATACAGTATTTCTGTTTTTGCATATTTTTAAATCTATTCAATATATGTAATTGATTTACTTGTTTATTTATTATGTATAATGTTTTATTTTATTTATTATTTTTTTCTTCTCTCTGCTAGATTATGTATTGCATTGAACTGCTGCTGCTAAGTTAACAAATTTCACATCACATGCTGGTGATAATAAACCTGATTCTGATTCTGATTCTATCCCCATTCTCATTCTGACATGTCAGTTCATGGCCTCCTATCTGCCATGATGAAACCACTGTCAGGGTAGAGGAACAACACCTCATATTCCATCTTGGTGGCCTCTGACTGATAGCATGAATATCAATTTCTCCTTCCGGTAAAATTTTCCCCTCCTCTCCTCCCCTTTCTCTCCTCTTCTGTTCCCCACTCTTCTCCTCACCTGTCTATCACTTCCTGCTCACCCTCCTTCTTTCCTTTCTCCCATGGCCCACTCTCCTCTCCTATCAGTTCCTCCTTGTCCAGCCCTTTACCTTTCCAACCCACTTGGCATCACCTATCACTTTCCAGTTTGTCTTCCTTGCTTTTTCCCCACCTTTGTATTCCGGCATCTAACCCCTTCCTTTCAAGTCCTGGTGAAGGGTCTTGGCCTGAAACATTGATTGCTTGTCCATTTCCTTAGATGCTGCTTGACCTGCTGAGTTCCTCCAGCATTTTGTGTTGCACTGTCCATTAGGCCTGCTATGAGGTGAATTGCTTTGAGTAAGGCTTACAGAGACTTGTGTAAGTTTCCGATGGGAATCTTGCATCACTGCCAACTTCACACCACCCGTAAGAAGGAAGATGTTAAAACCGTGGAGGAAAATTGTAGGAGGATAAATACTGTGAAGTGGAAGAAAAAAATGAATGAAGACTTTGCAGCCTTTAGCTAAACCTAAAGTGGCAACTATTTGGAGGGAGAAACAATACTGGGGCATTTATCTCCTACCTGAGAATGAATGGACTGTTTCCTTGGAGAAGGGACTGCCGGCATTGTTCCCAGCAGGAAAGATCAACATCAGGAAGCATCAGGAAACCGGTGGCTGATTTTCTCTCATCTGTTGATTCTTAACCTGTCCCATTCCATGCGGTAGATGGAAGTTCAGTCCTCCACATCATCCTCCTGCATAGTCACTGAGAGTGCAGCTTTGACAAGGCTGTCCAAATGGTTATCAAAGAAATACTGCTTAATGTAGAAAAAATAAAAAGTGAAAACAAGAATAGGGCACTAAAATGAAGTCGTGTTGCACCAGTGGCTTATTGGGAGTAAGGAGCAAAGTGTAGGAAATAAGAATTCATTCTCGGATTGGCAGTACTGTCAAGTAATGTTCCCCTGGGATGTTAACTGGCTGCACAGTTTTTCACCATATGTATTAATAGGAGACAGAAACAGTAATGCTCTTGCTGTCATGCAGATTAACATATTTCCACTTGCATTTAGGTTAATCAATTCACTCGTTCACTTACAATTTTAAATCATAATTCTACTTCATATTCTCTCCCTGCATCACACAGTGTTGAAAAATATCGTTGTCGAGCTACTTTCACAAAGTGAAATATGCTTATCTCTTTCACACAAAGCTTGATCCTTTTACTTTCACTGACTTCATGATTCGTAGAAACATTCAAACACTTTTGGAACAGGAACTGTAAATATTACAGGCTCTTACTCTGTCGTGGTAGAACCATAATGAGGCAGTAAGGATCATTAACGGGCCCAAGCATTCATGAATGTTTATTATGTCACTCTCTTTAACTGCACTTGCTTGTGTGCCTGCATTATACTTGTTAGGGAGTATTCTGGAGTTGCATGAATATAGCAGATATTAATTCAAAAAGAATCAGTCTTCGGTTCTTAATGTAATTTGTAAATTGCAAGCAGTAATTTGAAATTAAAAGTACAGGCCAACAGACTAAGAGATATGGTTTGCAAAATGATGACAATGATATGTTTACATATGCAGCAGCCAAACGATAAGTCAACGGGTGGTGCAAATTGGCCTGTATCATTCCAGGAAACATCGGGTCAGTTATTTACACCATTGTGACTCAAGTTCAAGCTGGCAGACCAGGCTGATTTTGTCACTTAGTATATCAAACATGGTCACATCGTATAGGCAATCATTACTTTTTTTTATGTACTCAGAATATTTGTGTACTCAGAGACATGCCTGACAACATTAATTTTGGTTCTCTGGGATTTCTGTCCTCAGAAGCTTTTGGACTATTTGTGTGAATTACATTGTAACGAAGGAGCTTGAACATTCAGAGGTGTCTATCACTATAAACATGTCATTCAAAGGAAGCATTGTCAATGCAAAATATTGAAGTAAACGATGTCAGTGTAACTATGGAAATTCTATTGAATCACTTGCTGTTTCAACCGAGACAGTCTCCAGAAGGATGCCTGCTTGTTGTGTTTAAATAAAGACTTCTATATCACCAGCTTCTTTGTCTCTTCAGTGACTTTGATCACAGTCCCTCCATTTGGTGGGCTTGTCTGGAACATATTTGTGACCCACTGTGTGGTCAGTGACTTAAGCAATCTGAAGGGTGAGTGTTTTAATAGTCATAGTCATACTTTATTGATCCTGGGGGATATTGGTTTTCGTTACAGTTGCACCATAAATAATTAAATAGTAATAAAACCATAAATAATTAAATAGTATTATGTAAATTATGCCAGGAAATAAGTCCAGGACCAGCCTATTGGCTCAGGGTGTCTGACCCTCCAAGGGAGGAGTTGTAAAGTTTGATGGCCACAGGCAGGAATGACTTCCTATGATGCTCTGTGTTGCATCTCGGAGGAATGAGTCTCTGGCTGAATGTACTCCTGTTCCCACCCGGTACATTATGTAGTGGATGGGAGACATTGTCCAAGATGGCATGCAACTTGGACAACATCCTCTTTTCAGACATCACTGTCAGAGAGTCCAGTTCCATCCCCATAACATCACTGGCCTCACGAATGAGTTTGTTGATTTTGTTGGTGTCTGCTACCCTCAGCCTGCTGCCCCAGCACACAACAGCAAACATGATAGCACTGGCCACCATAGACTCATAGAACATCCTCAGCATCGTCCGGCAGATGTTAAAGGACCTCAGTCTCCTCAGAAAAAAGGGAGTAGCAGCCCATGTTTATATCTGTTCAAGTTCATGAACATTTATTGTTTTACTCTCTTTACTTGCTTGTATGTCTGCATTATACTTAAATATCACAGTTTCATACACTACACTTACTTTCTCCTTTTTAAAAAGGATGAGTCACTCTTTCATTTTATGATTTTGTTTTCCAAAGATGCTTTGAGAAAATCTCGAACTGTTTCATCTGAACTCCTGGTAATTTCTTACGATGTCAAATATCATAATCAAATGTTTCAGGAGTCTGTCATCGGGCAGAGGAATGACATTGGTCTGCTTAACTGACCAGTGGATTTAGGGGATTTTGAAGACAGATCAGGAATGTTCTACAAAGTCATCTGTCAATTTGCATTTTGCTTCTCTGAAGTAGAGGAGGTCACTTCTTGAGCACCAAATAAGACCATAAGACATAGGAACAGAATTAGGCTACTCAGCTCATTCAGTCTGCTCTGCCATTCCATCATGGCCGATCCCAGATCCCACTCAACCCCATACACTTGCCTTCTCGCCATATCTTTTGATGCCCTGACCGATCAGCAATCTATCAACATCCGCTTTCAATATACCCACGGACTTGGCCTGCACCACAGTCTGTGGCCAAGCATCCCACAGATTCAGTACTCCCTGGCTAAAAAAAATTCTCCTTACCCCTGTTCTAAAAGGTCACCCCTCAATTTTGAGGCTGTGCCCTCTGGTTCTGGATACGCCCACCACGGGAAACATCCTCTCCCCATCCACCCTATCGAGTCCTTTCAGCATTCAGTAGGTTTCATTGAGATCTCCCCGTATTCTTCTAAACTCCAGGGAGTACAGGCCCAAAGCTGCAAAACGCTCCTCATATGTTAACCCTTTCATTCCGAGTCATCCTTGTGAACCTCCTCTGGACTTTCTCCAATGACAACACATCCTTTCTGAGATATGGGGCCCAAAACTGTTGACAATACTCTAAGTGTGGCCTGACTAGTGTCTTATAAATGCTTGGCACAATATCCTTGCTTTTATTTTCTATTCCTCTTGAAATAAATGCCAAAATTGCATTTGCCTTCTTTACCATAGAATTAACCTTCTGGGAATCTTGCACAAGGACTCCCAAGTCCCTCTGCACCTCTGATGTTTGAGCTTTCTCCCCACTTAGATAATAATCCACACTATTGTTCCTTTTACCAAAATGCATTATTGTACATTTCCCAACACTGTATTCCATCTGCTACTTTTTTGCCCATTCTTCCAATTTGTTTAAGTCCTGCTGGAATCGCATTCCTTCCTCAGCACCACCTACCCCTCCATCTATCTTCGTATCGTCCACAAACTTTGCCGCAAAGCCATCAATTCCACTATCCAAATCATTGACAAACAACGTTGAAAGTAGCTAAACAATACTGGCCCCTGAGGAACACCACTAGTCACTGGCAGCCAACTAGAAATACCTCCTATATTCCCATTTGCTGCCTTAGTCATTCCTCTATCCATGCCAGTATCTTTCCTGTAATGATACATAAGTACTGGTGTCTTCCTGCTTCCCTTATGGTTTCTGATTGCTGGAAAGCATTCACTCTGACCACAGATTAGATGTTTTATTGCATTCCTAATTCCATATTAGATGAGATTAGATTATGAGGACAGGCAGTCCTCTTCTATTGTCGTTTAGTAATGCATGCATTAAGAAATGATACAATGTTTTTCCAGAATGATATCACAAAAACACATGACAAACAGTTTAAAAACTGACAAAAACCACATAATTATAACATACAGTTACAACAGTGCAAAGCAATACCGTAATTTGGTAAAGAACAGACCATGGGCACAGTAAACGGTAAAAGTCTCAAAGTCTCTCGAAAGTCCCATCATCTCACGCAGATGGTGAACCTCCAGCACTGCAAACTTGCCGATGCAGCATCCTGGAAGCATCCGACCACAGTCCGACTCCGAGTCCATCCGAAAACTCCGAGTCTCCGACCAGCTCTCCGATATTGAGCACCGAGCACCATCTCTGCCGGGCGCTTCGACCCCAGCCCCGCCAACAGGCAATAGACAAAGCCGAGGATTTAGGGCCTTTCCCCTCTGGAGATTCTTGATCGCACAGTAGCAGCGGCAGCCAAACGGGCATTTCAGAAGTTTCTCCAGGTGTTCCTCCGTACTTCTCACGGCTGTCTCCATCAAATCAGGATTGTGCACGGTCCCCTAGTTAACATATACGATATCATTCGGAACGGTCACGCGCACTGCGTGGCGCCGCCATCTTCTCCTCCATCTTCGCCATATTTGTAATTCTTTACCATCTCATGGAAATTAAGATAAAATTTATCTCTAACTTTAGCATTTCCTTACTAAAGAAAACAGCTTTTGCCTTCCACAGTTTGAAGATATTTGTAAACATAGTCTGTTTCAGAAACTACATCAGTTAGAAGGACATTATTTTGTGCAGATGCATTTACACCATCAACATCAATTTCCATTATGTTATTTGGTCTAAAATGCAGTTCCCATGTGCTCTATCCACATACATCAGCTCAAAACCAAGAGCTATTTTGTGCTTTTCGTTTGATGCCTGTCCTAATAAAATCGATGATCATAGCCACCGAATATTATGCCATTTCAGTATCTATTTGGCCAAAGTATCAGACTTGTTAAACTAATCACCAGACATCCCTTAAATACATTTCCTGTGGCACTGGACTCGTCCCATTGCACACAGACCCACAGTTGCTCTGCCGGCTGTACTCTAAGTACTCCATACTTCCATGCCAGTCCTTGTCTAAAGTATTACTTAGGGGTTTCTCAAGATACATGTTTCCCCTTTTCTTGAGCAAGCTGCTCTCTTCTGTACCCACACATGTTGGCACTCACTCAATTCTACTGCTGAGCGATGCTCCCAGTTGGATCTAATATAGTCGTGTTCACTTATGCTGTGGGCTCCCAATCAAGTCTTCTTGCTTGACTAAAAGTCCATTTTTCTCTTCATGTAAAGTCCATTCCATAAACACTTATTAACAGCTTTTTCTTACTCTATACAGTGGTTCTTACTTTGTGTTATCTATAGTACCAGAAATACAACAAATTGCCAAGAAGCATGGGAGCTCCTGTAACATGTACTCATTCTTTCTAACTACCCAAACAAACTTATTACAACATGCAATATGATACTCATTGCTTTATTTTCTGCAATCTCACAGGAAGATTAGAAGCCTTCCCGAAATCTGTTTTATGTACAGTTCTCAAAGTTGAACACATTATTTCCTTTTTCTTGTGACATCATCAATAGCCAATCAACTTCAGTACATTGATGTTACAAGTATTTCCCACATGGTTCAAATAAACCTGCAGCCAAGTTTGCCCATTCTGAATGTGGACATTTGGCTACTTACCAGTTGAGACAAGCCATTCACCCAGCCATAAATGGTTGTGTTTACACATAGGAATGTTTTAGTTGGAGACCAGGCTAAATGATGTAAAAATGAAAGCTAACAATATAAAAAGAACTGCAGTGCATGATCATACAAAATGATGTGATGGGGGTAGTAGTTCATAATTTTCCACATACAGTACGTGAATTTCCCTGATACCATCTGCACTGCCAACAGCAATACCCAGTAGAGGTAAGGTGCCTTTCCAAAGGAAGAAAGGAAAAAAAAAATGTATGCACCTTTCAAAATCAATATTCATTTGGATTCACAGAAACAAAACACTGTGTTTTTTTAATTGGAACATAAAATGTTGCCAAAAGGGAATGAAAGCAAAGTAATGTGGTACCACCCCTGCTTTCGTTTCAAACTCATAAAACTATGGTTGCTCATTAAATCAGCTCTGAAAGCTCTAGGGTTGCAATCTGAGCCTAAATTCACCCCTGACCATTTACTCTTCTGAAGGTAAACTTGTATTCATCAATAATCAGATATTGCTGTCAAATGGCCTAATTCCAGAAAAATCAACTTTGGAACATGATATAGCTCGTGGTGGAGGATGTGAGAAGACAGGAGGAGGCAGAGCACCAAGCCAGGACTGTCAGTGGCCAAGCAGGGTCAATGGACTAATTGGGAGAGCCTGGAAAAGAGGAAACTCAGCTGGCATTACATCTGGGAGATGGAGGGATCTCGGCTAAGTTTTGTCATCAGAGCCACTTATGACCTCCTACTCACACCCCAGAACCTGAACCAGTGGTGGGGAGAAGACCCCACTTGCTCTCTCCGCACCTGGATTACTAAGGCACATTTTAACAGGATGCACCACGAGCCTCACCCAGGGGTGGTACACTTGGCGGCATTACCAAGTTCTCAGACAGCTGGCATCAATCTTGGAACAGAGGCGAATCATCACAAATGTTCTCCCACAAACATAAGCAGGAAATGTTCACATCACATGATTTGTACCAGCAGGCCAACCTCCAGAGCACCATATAACATCAAAAGAGGTAAGAATTCTACAGGTTGCTCGGGGATTGGAAAATAGATGTGGACTTGGAAAAAAAGTTTGTGTTCCCTAGACATTGCGGCTACAACACTCCGGCCAGACATGGTCCTGTGGTCCACAACAGCCAAGTTGGCATATGTTGTGGAATTGACAGTACCGTGGGAAGATGGTGTTGAAGAAGCTTATGAGAGGAAAAAGACCAAGTACTATGAACTGGCAACTAAAGCTGCCCAGAATGGCTGGAAGACCAAGATTTTCCCTGTAGAAGTGGGATGCAGGAGATTTGTGGCTACATCTATGACCAGTCTATTGAAGAAGATGGGGATGAGGGGTTATTCACTCCAACAAGTAATCAAGTCCTTGTCAAATGCAGCAGAAGAAATCAGTAATTGGATTTGAATTAAAAGGAAAGACAACAACTGGGCTGCAAGATGGAGAGTATGGAACTGAGGAGGGTGTATCTGGGACACCAGGTAGCACCGTTGAGCCCTCTGGAGACGTTGTAGGCTTATCAACAAAATGTCAAAGAAGGAAGCTGCCCACCTGATGACCCCGATGAGGTGCCTGCCCTCCTTGTCACCACTCCAAACCCACTGCCAGCGTCAAGAGTGCCGACTTATCATAGGGATTGAAACATCAAGTGCTATTAGCTTACTAATAGGGTAGAATGTACTGTCTGTGGTGTGCCTGTGTTGTGGTCAGAGGGAATAGTAATGCAATTGTATGTATCTTCTCCTTCTAAGACAGTTCTTTGGGATCGATGATGACTTACTCCAGTTATGTTGGTTCTGAAAGGACCGTTGTAGCTAAAGAGGGATCTGCAGACTCCTCCAGAAAAGGGACAAGTCGTGAATGAAAGAGTGGGTGGGTGTTTCTTTTTTTGGGGGGAAGGGAAAGAGGTGGCTAATGTTTAATCAGTAACTTTGAGCACTCCCAGTGCGAGAACTCAGTGTTCTCAAAACAATCCCAAATGCACCTTTCCTCCTTGAGTGACCCTCAGGAGTCAGTAGGAATGTTGAAGGAGGATTTGAGCACATCCTGGAATCTCTTCCGCTGTCTATGTTGTAAAGCATGTGACAGAGTTTGGAATAGGAAAGAAATGACACAGCTTGCCCAATCTATCAGAATCAGAATTAGGTTTAATATCACCAGCATATCAATAGGTACATTTAATGTCAGGGAAATGTATACAATATACATCCTGAAATTCTTTTTCTTCACAGACATCCATGAGAACAGAGGAGTGCCCCAAAGAATGAATGACAGTTAGATATTAGAACCCCAAAGCCCCCTCCAGCTCCTCCCTCCCATGAATAAGCAGCAGCAAAGCAATGAACCCCCTTCCCCACAGGCAAAAAAGCATGGGCACCCCACCCCCCACCGAGCACTCAAACATGCAGCAAAGTTTCAATAAAGACAGACTTGCAGTACCCCAAAGACTACTCATTCACACGGTGTTCGACATACCACAGGCTCCCTCTTTCCATAAAAAGGGAAAAAGAGGTGTCCCCTTTCACAGCGAGAGGAGAGACATAACAAAGCAACTCGCTAATTTGTGGTGTTAAAAGTTTGTTGTGTCACTTTTCCGAGCTCTGTGCCCAAAAGAAGTCGGGTCTCTGGGCACACAGCCAGCCGCCAGCTCACTGCTTACGATCTCCCATCTCCCACGACACATCAGGCGGCGGCACCAGCCTTGAATCTGCCCGCCTCCAGGGCCAGGAAAATCCGGCGCCCTGAAGGCATGCTAGTCTTCCAAGCCTCATCCTTGGCATATCGAAAAGCGGCCAGTTGTGAGGCCCTGAGAGCGGGTCGCATTTCCGCAAAGAACTGAAGTCAGCATGTAACTCCAGGTCAGGGTCTTCAAAGGAACCTTGAAAAAGATTCTTTATATTGTGAAATGTATTAACTTTATGGCAGCAGTATCTAAAAGAGAGTAACTTATCCTCACAACTGGAAACGCTGGCCTACAGAGGACACTGGCATTGGTTTATTTATCTCTCCAGAGATTTTGGAGGAGCTTGCTGAGGCAGCATTAGTGCTGTTTTCTAGTGCCTTGAGATTCCTACCCTGACCATTAACAATGTGCCGAATCTGAAGTCTTCATCTTCAATTACGTTTACCTTCATTAATTGGTGACAAGAAAACACAGTAGTGCATTTTGTCATCGATGTCTTTGATTTCATTGAGAGATGGGAAGTGGTCTGCATCTTCCCAGGTTTCACCATGACCCTTAATTGCTGGAGGGCAGGGTGATGCAGAGAGGCCAGTTGAGAGAGGAACTTTGTCTTGTTGATGTTGAATGTCAAGCTCACCCTTGTGTTTGTTTCAATGAAGGCATCAACAATGGCTTGGAGCTTGGCCTCTGAGAATGCACCATAGTCATTACTGCTCTGTGCTTTGGGTAACCAGGCTCTGGAGTGTAGCTGCCTGAAGTTCAGTAAGTCTGACCAGAGGATGTAGCAACATCATCACATGTACATTTACATTATGTATGTAAAATGTGTATGGAGCTTTTTGATGATAGAGTTGGACTACCCTTTGTTCAAAGCTCATGTATTCTGTAGTAACACACACAAAATGCTGGAAAACTCAGTAGGTCAGGCAACATCTATGGAAAGGAATAAAGAGACCCTTCATCGGGGCTCAACTCAAAATGTCGACTCTATATTCCTTCCTATAGATGTTGTCTGATCTGCTGAGTTCCGTCAACATTTTGTGTTTCTCACTCTGGATCTCCAGTATCTGCAAAATCTCTTGTGTTTATCAGCTGCTTAGTAACCATCTGTGTAAGTGGAGCTCCTTTAAATTCTCACGGTATGCAAGGTCCATATTAGGATCCATTACATTTATTATGAGAAGATAGGGAGAAAAAGTAAGAGCTGTGCTTGTAAAAGTTGTGCCATTAACTTGCAGACTCTGTAAAGTCAGTGTCTGCAAACAAAATGGAAGGAAAATCCACAATTAACAGGCCATGAGGGGTCAGTCTCCTGATTACATGCACAGGAAGTAAATTTGGAAGAGTCCTATTCGTCAGATCAGAGAAGACAGGGAGAACTCCAAACAGCCTCAATGCACAATAATTCATCTAACTTAAATTTAAAACAAGGATATTATTGTAAATCTACAAACAAAGGCTTATGTAGGACAGAGGATTTGAAGACCTTCCTAAATATAGACCATGTACCTACAGTAAATGAATATAAAAAGCAACATTTATAGAAATTGATTTAGAAAGCATATTACACACTCTCTAACGTTATTGCTCCACAGAAAGTCAGAGGTAGGTTGTATAGAGGTTGGACGAACTCTTCAACCCACTGTTGATTGAGATTGCGAAGAACAACATATACTGAACGTGAAATCAAAAGCCGAGAAAAACTATCAGAGAAGACACTATGGCCACCGCAGACCAAACACAGTATTGTAACTTTGAAGAGTACTTAGATCAAGCCCTCAGAGACACTTTTCTATGTGGTCCGAAAGACAAGGGGGTCTTGCGGATGCTCTTGGGCACAAAGAAGACTAACTTCCTTGGAAATTGTAGGCAAAATTACCAGGGAATTCCACCCTTTACACCCACAAATGTAATGGTAGTCTACGGTCAAAAAGTAACTTCCATGAAGCACATTGTGATGTTACTGCAGTGGAGCATGTCAGTGTTAAGGTATTCGCTCCTCACGGAATTGTTCTTCAGAGTCCCCATTCCACTCACATCAGAAGGAAAGATGTTTGTTAAAAGAAACATAAGAAAACAGATGTACGTAATCTTGAATCATCATCATCATCAGGTGCCATGCCCAGATTGAGCTTTGACTGCCATGGCCCACACACTCCTGTTTCGGCTCAAGTGGATCAATTCATTAGTATTCATTTCCAGTTCTCTGGCTGCTGTCTCCATCATCATTTGTCTTTGCCTTCCTCTTGCTTTCTTTCCTTCCATCTTTCCCATAGTTACCGTGCATTCTAACTCCTCTTTCCTAATCACATGTCCAATGAAGTTACATTGCCTTTTCATGATCTCATACATTATTTCTCTTTTTGTGCTTGCTCTGTTCATGACATCCTCGTTAGATATTCGTTTCGTCCATGATATTCTTTGCATCTTCCTCAAAAACCACATCTCTGCTGCTTCAATTCGTTTCCTCATGTTACTAGTTATTGTCCAACATTCTGATCCATATAACATAACTGGATAAACATAACATTTCAGTACTCTGAGGTGGGTTGTCATGCCTAGTTTAGAGTTGGTCAGTATACTCTTCATTCTCATAAAGGTGTCTTTTGCCATCCCTATTCTTCTTTTGATGTCCAAGTCGCACCTGCCATCTGATGTCACCCAGCTTCCTAAGTAGCAAAAGTTCTGTACTTGTTTTATGTCTTCCCCATTTATTTTCAGCCTACAGATAGGATTCTCCTTCTTTTTGGATATCACCATACGTTCTGTCTTTTTGCAATTGATAGATAGAACCATTTTTGCACTTTCTTCAACAACTATATCAATTAAGTTTTGTAGTTCTTCCTCCGTACTTGCAACTAACACACTGTCATCCACATATCTGAAATTATTGATGTTTTCACTGCCAACTTTGATTCCCAAGATATCTCTTATTTTTTGTAATATTGTTTCACTGTACACATTAAACAAATCAGGGGAGAAAACACACCCTTGTCTAATGCCTCCCCTGATTTTCGTAAACTGACTCACTTCTCCATCTATTCTTACAGCGGCAGTTTGTTCCCAGTACTAATTTCTGATTAGGCAGAGGTCTTTCGAATCTAGATCTAGAGTTTCCTGTAATACTTCAAATAACTTATTGTGCTTCACTTTATCAAATGCTTTTGTGTAGTCGATAAAACAAACAAATCTTTTTGCACTTGAATAGCTTGTTCTGATAGTATCCTTAACATCAATATTGCGTTTCTTGTACCTTTGTCTTTCACAAAACCACATTGTTCTTTACCTATTTCAGCTTGTATCTTACTTTTAGCTGTTGTCATCAAAATTCTTAGAAGTATCTTAGTGATATAACTCATTAAACTTATGGTCCTATGTAATTCACATTCTATTGCTCCAGGTTTCTTAGGAAGAGTGATAAATACTGATTTTTTCATCTCTTCTGGTGTTATTCCAGTCTCATAAATGTCATTGATTAAATCAGTAAGTTTTTCAATTCCATAATCTCCAAGGGCGATAATTTGTTCTATTACTAATTCATCAGGACCTGCTGCCTTTCCTTCCTTCATCTTATTTATTGCATTACGAACTTCAGATTTTAAAATACTTGGACCTTCAATGTTCTTCTTAATTGCTGTTTTTTTGCCTCAATCGTCTTCAAACAATTGCTGAATATACTCAGTCCATCTGTTCATAATTTCATCTTTTTCCATGATAATGGTACCGTCCTTTGCTTTCAAACATCCACCTGAAGAACAGAGGAACTTTTTACCAGTAATATTCTTGATTTGTTGATGTACTCTTTTTGTATCAGTAATAGGGATTCTTTCTAGTTGCTCACATTTCTGGTTTAACCATTCTTCTTTGGCTTTTTGACATAAGCTTTTAACTTTTTTATCTAAGAACCTATATTCCATAGGATTTGTTTTCTTCAGTCTCCTTTCTTCCATTAGATTTTTGATTTCATCTGTCATCCATTTATTCTCTGTGCTTTTTTTCTTTTTTAGGGATCACTGACTTTGTTGATTCTACCAAGGCATCCTTCAGAGAGTTAAACTTCATTTCTACATGATTGCTATCATCTTCAACAGATTTTATTTCTAGACTTTGAAATCTATTCCTTACTTCAATTATAAATTTTTGTCTTAAGTTTTCTTCTTTAATTAATTGTGAGTATTGAAGGGATTTTTCAGGTTTTTGCTTCTTTAGTTTTTTAAGTTTTACTTTTACATGACATATTACTGGGTTATGGTCACTATTACAGTCTCCACCTGGATATGTTTTGCATTGAGTCACTGAGTTTCTAAATCTTTGGTTTATAGTAATCTTGAATATATCATCTAATTTGCTGGTGAATGTTTGATTTTCACATCTCAGTTTATGGGCAAGGACTCCTGGTAGCAGTCACTGAAACTACTCTGTTAACTTGCATTGATACAAACACACTTTAAGTCTGAACAAGTATCTGAATTAAGCTTTGCACTCTATAATTAGAATATTAAATTATCAATAGGCCAAGATGTTTTTAAATGGGGACATAAAGTGGTCACTCCAAGAGAACGTGGCTGAGCTATATGCTAAGTAAGATGAATACCATCACCTTGCATTTTAAAAAAAAATCAAAGAAAGGAAATGGTGACTCAAGCAGAAGCAGGTAAAACATTGATAAAAATATAGAGGAAGTACGTCCATGTGGATAGTTTGCTAAATGGTCTTATGGTTTAATACTATCTATCAAAGTGGGTATGGATGACTTGGCCATTCCATTTTCTTTTAAAAGAGAACCACTTAGTTTTGTATGGATCACCATACATTCTAAATGGATTAATATCAGAAATCTTATCAGAAAAGTCTATGTACATCAATAGATTACAGGGAAAGGAAAACATAGTTATTTCAGTGATGCATTATGATGAATCTGTTTTTGATTTTAACACAGATTCAACGTCTGTCTGAGTCACAGAACAGTAGAGAATCGAGTCAAGAGGTTGCAAGTTGCTGGGGTGCAGGAACAAGTGGGAAAGGTAAGTACACAAACCAGGGTGTCAACTGCATAAGGAACAGACTGAATTTATAATGACTGTCCACATCTGTGAAAAGTGTTTGCACGTGTTTTCTTCATGAATGGAAACCAGCGGTGTCCTTTTACATACAGTAGATGTACAGTTAGGTCATGTCATCTGGGAATTCAATGTCATCATCATGTTTGTAAGTACCACATTGAGGGAGTTCCTTGCTCTCTGAATTAAAATAAACACCATTGCTTAAAGCTCTTGTGTCCTGTAATTGTTATTGTAAATTCATTTCAACTCTCATCCAACAATATCCAAGCTTCACCTTAGGATGTATTATATTTCCCCGACTGTATCATCAAATGAAACTGACGCACATCCTTTCAGTTCAGTATTTATTTTGGCAAGGAAATCAATCATTAAACCCACAGTAAAAAGTCAGAGGACAGCGGTTCACCTGCTACCTACTTTCATAACATAATAAGCAACCGTGGATGTGAAAATGAAAACTACCCTTTCAATTTTGTGCGAGTTTTATATTATCTCAAGGGTATTCGTTTCAGGTTTGGCTCTTATTAATATTTTGTCAGCAAGCAGTGAACACCGCGTGAGCATATGACTGCAATTTGCTGGTCTAGGTAGAAAGAAAAGAATTCTGTTAACTTTTCCGAGGATATTTACCCCCACCAGTTCTTGACCCTGGCACCTTTTTCATCACTGACTTCAGATGGTCTATGTGCAGAAGCCCTGTGCACGTATCAATGGGATCCTTCAGTCTAGAAGGCAGTGTGAAGGCCAAGTTTGCGATTCTCTCCAGCCCAGGTTCAAGTATGACATGTGAATTTGAGTTCAAATAACATATGTAGACCTACGTTTGGCACAGAAAGACTATCGTTGAAGGGTGTCCAGTTGCATTTATATAGGTATGAGGTAAGGTGTGCATTACTCCCACTTCTCTCCTTGAATGGATTTTGAGTGAAAAGAGTGTGTGAATAAATGAAATTGCTTCCCCTGGACCCATGTGGGTAGACAACCCACTTGGTCATATCTAACTTGGCCAGAAACTCATCAACAGATGAAGATGACCTCTCTCATGCCCATCAGGTTATATTTTCCAGAAAGCTGTTAGAATAACTCCACCACATTCGTCTCATTGTCCTCACCTTCCACCCATGCAGTTGTAACATTCAACAGATCATTCTTCACAATTTCTACCAGCTCTAGCAAGGTTCCACTACCAGACACATATTTCTTCCTGCTTTGACATTTTGAAGTAATTATTTCCTTTATGACTTTTCTCCACTCTTTCCTCGCTACTAACCATTTCCCATCTTGTGGCACTTTTCCTATGCAGTCGCAGGAAATGCAGAGACTGGCCTTCCACCTCTTACCTATCTACAATTCAAGGATCCAAACAGTCTTTCCAGGGGAAGTGCTTCACCTGCACCTTTTTCAGTCTAGTGAGTGGCGTCTGGTGATCACAGCGTGGTCTCTTCTACAACGGAGAAACTAAATGCAGATTTAGTGAGGAGCAACCTTGAACAACTGCAGCAGTAGCGCTCCCGTGCAGGTCCGGTGAACTGCCTTAAAGACCAGTCTCTATAAAAGAAAGGTACCACCTAGCGGAGCAGTCATCGTGGGAGCCGGCGTCGTCTGAGTCAGAGTAATAAGGCTTTGGCAAGAACAGGCAGAGGCAAGGTAAGTGGGTAAGTTCATTCCTTCTTCTTATTTCTTTTTATCTGAATTAACCCTTGAGAGTATAGGGGGTATGTCTACAAAGCCAGTGTACTGTTCTGGGTGTCAGATGTGGGATTTCTGGGAGATTACCAGCCTCCCCAATGGACACATCTGTACGAGGTGCATCGAGATGCAGCTCCTTAGAGACTGTGCTGGGGAACTGGAGCTGCAGCTCGATGACCTTCGGCTTGTTAAAGAAAGTGACGTGGTGATAGATGGGAGCTACACGGAAGTAGTCACCCCAAGGCTACAGGAGTCAGATAAGTAGATGACTCTCAGGAGAGGGAAGAGAATTCAGATAGTGGAGAGCACCCCTGTGGCTGTCCCCCTCAACAATGAGTACTCCATTTTGAGTACTATGGGGGCGGGGAGACATCTTACCTGGGGGAAGCAACAGCGGCTGTGCGTCAGGCACTGAGTCTGGACCTGTGGCTCAGAAAGGCAGGGAACTGAAGAGGTTGACAGCCGTAATAGGGGACTCTATAGTTAGGGGTACAGATAGGTGATTCTGTGGATGCAAAAAAAGAAGCACAGATGGTAATTTGCCTCCCAGGTGCCAGGGTCCGCAATGTTTCTGAACACGTGCACAATATCATGAAAAGAGAGGCTGAGCAGCCAGACTCATGGTACATATTAGTGCCAACAACATAGGTAGAGAAAGGGAGGATGTCCAGAAAACCAAATACAAGGAGTTAGGAAGGAAGCTGAGAGTCAGGACCTCAAGGCTAGTAATCTTGGGATTGCTGCCTGTGCCATGCAACAGTGAGGATAAGAACAGAATGAGGTAGCAGATAAATGCATGGCTGAAGAATTGGAACAGTGGGCAGGAATTCTGACTTCCTGATAATTGGGATCTCTTCTGGGGCAGGTGTGACTTGTACAAAAGGGACGGGTTGCATTTGAATCCGAGGGGGACCAATATTCCTGTGGGCAGGTTTACTTGAGCTGTTGGAAGTGGTTTAAACTAATATGGCAGGGGGATGGGAACAAGTATGGTAAAGCTGAGGATGAGCCAGCAGGTTTACAAGAAGATGATGTAATATGTAATATGAATATGTAATCATATGGACAAGCCAATGATTGGGTACAACTGCAGGCAGAGCAAAGAGTTAAGTTGTACTACAGAGACAAAATTCATAAGGGCGAAGAATGCTGGATTGAAGGTGCTGTATGTAAATGCATGAAGCATTTGGAATAAGATGGACAAACTTGTCGTTCAATTAGAGATTGGTCGGTATGACGTTGTGGGCATCACTGAGTCGTAGCTGAAAGAAGGTCATAGTTGGGAGTTTAACATCATAGGAATGCATTGAATGTAGTAGAACAAAGGGATCTGGGAATACAGGGGCTTAATTCATTGAAAGTGGCATCACAGGTTGATAGGGTCATCAAGAAAGCTTTTGGTGAATTGGCCTTCATAAATCAAAATATTGACTACAGAAGACAGGATGTTATGTTGAATTTATATAAAACATCGGTGAGGCCTAATTTGGAGTATTGTGTGCAGTTTTGGTCACTTACCTGCAGGAAATATATAAATAAGGTTGAAAAAGTACAGAGAAAATTTATAAGGATGTTGCCAGGTCTGGAGGACCTGAGTTATATGGAAAGACTGAATAGGTTAGAACTTTATTCCTTGGAACGTAGAAGGTTGAGAGGAAATTTGATAAAGGTATACAAAATTATTTGGGCTATAGATAGGGTAAATGCAAGGAGGCTTTTTCCACTGAGGTTGGGTGGAAATACAGCTAGAGATCATGGGTGAGGGGGAAAGGTGAAAACTTCAAGGGGGACATGAAGGGAAGCTTCTTCACTCAGAGGGTTGTGAGAGTGTGGAACGAGCCGCCAGCGCAAGTTGTGCATGCAAACTTGATTTCTACTTTTAAGCAAAGTTTGGATAGGTGCATCGATGGTAGGGATATGGAGGTCTGTGCTCCCAGTGCAGGTCAATGGGAGTAGGCAGTTTAAATGGTTCAGCACAGAACAGATGGACTGAATCACTTGTTCCTATGCTGTACTTTTCTATGACTCTTTGCATATTTTTGGAACAATAAAAGCTTTCTCCTGAAGTATGGTCATTCATCCAGAATCATTTTGTGCCATTTTGCTGTTGACAGATAAGCTGTAAACCTTTGCCACAAATTATCTGTAACTACATTTTAATTTTAATTTATTGGGCTGTGAAACGATTAAAGAGACATGAATGGTCCTATATAAATGTAGGCTCCTCTTTACAAGTAAGCAATTTTAATTTAATTCAGTATGTAACCAAACATTTCATTTAAATTAATCACCTTCTTTCAAAATATGTTAGCTGAACTATGTCCTACAATCCTAAGAAATCATGATCCCTAACATCAGTACAACTGTTCGATATTAGTCGCTTTCTTGTATCCTGATCATTGTGAGGGCGTTTTGTTAAATTTAAGTTTACGTTTGCTTCCCAGATTGGTGATTTTTATTACAGAGGATTTGAATTTGTTGTATTTTCCTAACACTCAGAAGATGCAGTAAATCTTTTGAGAGAGCCAAAAAGAAACCATGCCTTAGCTTGAATTTATGACATTTTTAAAGCATATTTATTCAGTCCTATATGTAATGTCAAACTCTTGAAATGATGGAGCTGTAAAATAACAACACCCTCAGATCTGGAGCAAAATCTCCATGGAATAGACATTTTCCCTTAATGAAGCACTCAGTAACATAATGCAATGTTGTTCTTTTTGTGTTGTTACCCTTTTCTAGTCTGCCTGTTACCATAGAGATGAATAAACGTCTATCTATCTAATCCAGACCAAATTCAAATTCTTAACACTGCTCCTCCCTTCTCCAGATAAATAGGACCATACTTATATGATTTAACTTCTGGGTTTGATTTTAACCACAGACAAAACTTCAAGTTGAGCCAACTAAAACAAAGTTAGAGTTATGTCAGCACTTCAGATCGGCCAAGTTTAGATATTTATTCAGATACAGTAGATTCTGGGATACTTTTTCTCTAAAGTACAACTCCTTAAAGAAATTTCACAGCACTTGGCCAATGCAAAAGTTTATCTCTTTGGCAAAGTCTAGTTGTTAATTAAAAAGAAATAATTTGCTTTTATTTAGAACTTCCATTGATCCCAGTTTGATTAAGTTACTTTACAGCCAATGATGGTTTGAAATGTAGCCACAGTTATGATGTACGTAAAAAAAAACAGGGATTGAAGCCAGATAATTAAAAGTACAAGTTCAATGTCTGAACATGCAGTGAATAACACCATATTTAGACTAGTGGTTTAGCATAAGCCCAGAGATCAAATCTGAAGTATTAATTTGCTCAGAGTTTTTGTTTGCTTCCTTGCAATGAGCCTATTTAGAAGATGTCTCCTAATTAAACTGTCAGATATGTGTAAATATATGTCAATATCTGCATATATACAGTTAGTTATAGTCATCAGAAGTGAAGGCTTGCAGGCAAGTTGATTTGTCAGTGAATTTGTCTGCTGTTATAAGTTAATATAAACCTAAGGTAGCAGATTCATGAAATTCTCTAAGGAATGGAATAGCTTTACCGTTTTATTTTGAGGCAGAGATTATCTTTGCAAATTATATTTTCTACATTTTAGTGTTTCTCTGCTACTGGTATCATCCCGGTTAAGGGAGAGTATTTCTCAGGTTTTCCTAACTGTTCTAAAGCCAGCCGCTAAGACGTATTAAAATAGAACAAGAGTTCTTTCTTTGCTTTTCCCTCGTGTTTTGCAAAGAAATCCATCACTTTTATTCACTGTCTTTTGGTGGTGTCATTGCTGAGATCGGTAATTCATTGTCCTAATGTTTTCATGCTCAAATTCAGATCCCATCACCCCACGATGCAGTGTAAGTTTCCAAATTGTCATAGCATTGAATGGATCTGAAAATAAAGACTTAAAGCTGACATCAGTTCAGCGCTGATAGCAAGCTGAAATATATCTTTAATTAGACCTCTCTCTGCCAACCTATAGTGTTCAAAATAGATGCTACAACATCCTATGCCATTCCAAGTCCTGTAATCTACATCACCTGCAATTTTCCCCAGAAATTGAACACACCACTACACAAACTCCAAGAAGTCCTTCTCCCTCAATGAAGAGAATGTCTGGTTAATTGAAAAAGCTGTCACACTTGAGTTTTGCTCAAATGCTGTTGGAGGAGGAAACACCCTCACAAGTTCTGCTATTTTGAATTGTTTACACCACATACTTTGAGCTTTGTTCAATGATAATTGGTCCCTCAAACACGTTCAAGTTCAAATTTAATTGTCATTCAGCCTTATACATGAACACAGACAAACGAAACAGCGTTATTCTCGGGCCAAAGTGCAAGCAGTCATACACAGCGTGAGGCACGTATAGCATATATAATTACAATAGCAGTAAGCATACAATCACAATAAAAATAATAACAATAATGATAAATTCCTGAGTGTCATGTCCTAAAGATTTATGGTGCATGGGATGTTGTCTGCCAGAACAAGCACGCAGCAGTCCGATCATCATCCACTAGTACAGAGTCCAACTTGTCTTCTGCCTAGTGAACACTGGAAGGCAGCACTGTGGGAGGGGCCAGCCCCTAACTTTTCATGTTCACCTGCCACTCCACACTGCTTCCGATGTCTCCTTCCCTGGGCAGCTGCAGCAGGTCACCCTGCGGCATGAAGGCCAGCCTGCGCACCAACCAAGGCCACACAGCTCCCCACCATCGGTCTGTCCAACGAACCAGTGAACCAGACTTGCAGTATTCTACATTACCAATGTCCAAAAGGGTCTTGCGATGACAAGACAAATGCCCAAGACAGTCATTTGCACGTTTGTTGGGCTGCACACCGTCTCTGACGCTTTCCTATAGCAAGTGGCAACACGGTATGCAACAAGTCCAGTTCAACCATGAATGAGTAACTCACATGGAGGGCAGACTTGCAGTTCTTGATGTTCTAAATATCGGGCAGTAGTAAAAATCACGTACAGGTTGAATAACTATATGTTTGTTAACAAAAATACACGCCGCTGTAATACCGGAAGAGAGATTTTGGTGGAGATGCTGAATTTCATTATTCAAAATGTACAAATGAACAATTAAGTACTTGACTGCTTACCAAACACAATCCAGCTGTGCGAATATTAGGAAATTATGGATGTATTCCTCCACTGAGAAATATGGACTAACAATCTCTTGAAGCAAATCATAAACAAGTTGAATTTATTAACTCCAAGGGACCACAAAGATATCTGCCACCATACTTTTCAAAAATCTTTTAATTAACAAAAGATATCAAATATGTCTAAGAGTATAAGCAGTGTCAGCACCCATTTTAATAGACCAAAGGTATATCAGACAGGTGCATTATCAATGGAAATCCACTCTTCTGATACTGAAATCACCATGGAACTGTTTTTAAAACAGACACAGCTGCGAGTTTCTCTTATCTGGTGAGGAATGCTTTTACAGTTTTTGATCTTATTGGCAGTGAAGTTTTGTTTTTCCTTGAACAGAATGCCCATTCTGTGGAATAATATGCCCTCTGAAGCATTAGTTCATATTCTGTAGAGGTACAAGATCTGACATCTGTTTTGTTTGGATTTCTGCTTCGTAAAGCTGAGCATTCAAAGAAATGATACAAAGTCACAAGACATATAGTATCAGCAGGAATGGCTGTGACCTTCTCACTTGCCTGATATGATGCAGCTTCCATCTGTGATTGTCTATCAAATGCCAAGTACGTTCCATTTATGTTAAGCATAATTCAGACAGTGGTGACAAGCAAAAGACTTAAATCAGACATGCTTCTTAAAGGGCGTTTACAAATGTCGAGTACTTTCAAGTTTTCTGTTGGTTCCTATCAGCATGCTGCTATATGTATGATCTCCTACTTTTATATAAGTCAGTCAATGCAAATGCATATTTTATATTAGAATTGATATAGGTACAGTGATTTCACTAAAGTATTCGACAAAGTGCAACATGAAAAATCATTTCAAATTCTCACTAAACTAAACATTGACAGAAGGGACCAACAACTGCTTCAAAATTTATATAGGAATCAAACAGCAGCGGTAAAAATTGATGATAATATAAGTAGTTGGACTAACATTCAAAGAGGAGTTAGACAGGGATGCGTTGCCTCACCGGAGTTATTTAATATCTATAGTGAAATGATTCTCTGAGAAATAGAAGACCTAGACGGGATAAAAATTGAAGGTGTTAACATCAACAATATGAGATATGCAGACGATACCACCCTAATAGCAAGTGCTGCAGAAGACCTACAAACCCTCCTAGACAAAGTAGTACTAACAAGTGCAGATTTTGGCCTAACCATCAACTGTAAAAAAACCAAATGTATGGTAATATCAAAACAGCAGGATACTCCCAACTGCCAATTGCACATAGGTAACCAAGAGATTGAACAAAAGACCAGCTTTAATTACCTGGTAGCTTTATATCACAAGATGATATAAAGGGTGAGTGGGCATATGCATGGCAGATGCAGTTTAATGTGGATAAATGTGAGGTTATCCACTTTGGTGGCAAGAACAGGAAGGCAGATTACTATTTGAATGGTGTCAAGTTAGGAAAAGGGGAAGTACAACGAGACCTAGGTGTTCTTGTTCATCAATCACTGAAAGCAAGCATGCAGGTACAGCAGGCAGTGAAGAAAGCTAATGGCATGTTGGCCTTCATAACAAGGGGAGTTGAGTATAGGAGCAAAGAGGTCCTTCTGCAGTTGTACAGGGCCCTGGTGAGACCACACCTGGAGTATTGTGAACAGTTTTGGTCTCCAGATTTGAGGAAGGACATTCTTGCTATTGAGGGAGTGCAGCGAAGGTTCATGAGGTTAATTCCCGGGATGGCGGGACTGTCATATGTTGAAAGATTGGAGCGACTGGGCTTGTATACACTGGAATTTAGAAGGATATGAGGGGATCTGATTGAAACGTGTAAGATTATTAAGGGATTGAACACACTAGAGGCAGGAAACATATTCCAGATGTTGGGGGAGTCCAGAACCAGAGACCACAATTTGAGAATAAGGGGTAGGCCATTTAGAACAGAGTTGAGGAAAAACTTTTTCACCCAGAGAGTTGTGGATCTGTGGAATGCTCTGCCTCAGAAGGCAGTGGAGGCCAATTCCCTGGATGCTTTCAAGAAAGAGTTAGATAGAGCTCTTAATGATAGCGGAGTCACGGAATATGGGGAGAAGGCAGGAATGGGGTACTGATTGTGGATGATCAGCCATGATCACAGTGAATGGTGGTGTTGGCTCGAAGGGCCGAATGGCCTACTCCTGCACCTATTGTCTATTGACAATGCTAGAAGTAAAAGTAGAAATAAAAAGAAGAATTGCCATTGCCAAAACCAACTTCCAAAAAATGAAACCCATTTTTACCAACGGACACATTTCTATAACAATAGGGCTCAGGCTACTAAAATGTTATATCTAGTCAATCTTGCTGTGTGCTTCCGAAACATGGACTATAACACCAGAACTCCAAAGAAACTTAGAAGCAACAGAAATGTGGTTTCTTAGAAGAATGCTGAAAATATCATATAGAGATAGGGTAACTAATGAGACAGTACGCCAACGTGCCGATACGAAAAGATCTTTAATGAGAACATTAAATGAGAGGAAATTTAAAATTCCTGGGCCATGTTATCAGAAAGGTAGAAATAGAATGTCTTACATTACAAGGCCGTATGCCTGGGAAACGCGGTAGAGGAAGGCAAAGAAGAAAATATTTGGACACTGTGAAAGAACTAACAGATCTAAGTGTGCGAGATATCATTGACGCTGCGAGGGATTGTTCAATGTGGAGAGCCATGATCGCCCAAGCGTGTAACACACGCAAGGCATATGAAGAGAGAGAGATAGGTACAGTACATTTTAACATTCTTGTGTTGTTTTTCTGCTTCGTTTTCAAGTATACTGTGTGAAAATGTTGGAATCAGTAATAAATCATGTAGGAATGTGAAAAAAAAGGTCCCTTAAGATTGTTATAGTGAGGGCTGATAGTGGGGATAAGCTCCCACCACCAATTAAATGTTTACTGACGCCTTAAAACCAGTCGCTTCGGGCAGATGGGGCTTATTAGCCATGGTTGGCAGCTCATCTAGGAAAAGGAAAACTCTGATCTCAAACCTTCACTGCTTTGCCGATGTACCATTCATTGGGGAAGGCTTAGCGAGTAAACCCCGAGGAAAAATCCCGATCTGGAGTCCCTAAGGCAGTCTTAAGTTGAATTGAACACTGACTGGCAACTCCTGTGATGCCAAACTGTATCAGTCTCTGCCTTTCCTTTGGATTCATCAGCTGCGTGCAAAGGGATAGCCTGCTGCACGGGCAACAGCTTGCTATCCATATCACACTGCCCTGGCTTGCATATCATGGAAACAGGTGGGACGCAGTATCCATAGATGACCCTGAATAATGGTGGGTCCCAACAGGGCAAACACCTTAAAGCAGAAAATAGTCAGAATGTTACCACAAGAAGCACTAAAATGAATGCAGCCAACAAATTAAGAGATGAGGTTGTGCTAAGAGTTACACGACGAACACCAGAAGACAGAAACACAAAAACAGACCTGCTGGGACAAATACTGTCAGAGCCTTCCTCATTGCTGGAATATAGCACTATTTTATTTCGAAGCTATTTCTAGAATTTGGGAAATGAGATGTAAAGTTTTGTGGTAATGTTATTATTCTGAATCTTTATTTCAGCAGATTCTAAATCATTTTATTCTTTTAGACAACATTTAAGTCTGCCTCCACTTAATATTTCATTTATTAATGAGGGGAGGAGAAGATGGTGGCGCAACGCAGCTCGCAGTGGCCACTCCGGTGGTGATGTCTGTTATTTGTCAAGTAGGGTGCCGTGCACAATCCTGATTTGATGGAGACGGACGTGAGAGCATGGAGAAACATCTGGTGAAACTTCTGAAATGCCTTTTTCACTGCCGCTGCTACTGTATGATCCAGAATTTCCGGAGCAGAAGGTCCCGAGTCCTCGGCTTTGCTTGTTGCTCAGCGGCCGGGGCGGGGTCAAAGTGCTTGGCAGAGGATGGTGATCGGAGAGGCAGTGTCGGAGGGGCTGGTCGGAGGCTCAAAGTTTTTGGACGGACTCAGAGTCCGCTGCGGTCGGGTGCTTCCAATGGTGCTGCATTGGCAAGTTGGCGGCGCTTGGAGGTTTCATGGCAGGGAGAGTTTCTCCCTTCTACCGTCCGCGTGAGATGATGAGTCTATTGGGACCTTGAGACTTTTTTTACCGTGCCCATGGTCTGCTCTTTATCAAATTAGGGTATTGTTTTGCACTGTTATAACTATATGTTACAATTATGTGGTTTTGTCAGTTTTAGTCTTGGTTTGTCCTGTGTTTTCTTGTGATATCATTCTGGAGCAACGTTGCATCATTTTTTAATGCATGCATTTTTAAATGACAATAAATGAGGACTGAGTGTCCTCATAATCTAATCTAATCTAATCTAATCAAATTCTAAGTAGTCAAGGGAGTTTCAGGTCTTGTCTCATTGCTGATGAAGGAATGAAAGCCCCATTAGGAGAATGAATGATAATGGCTGTCTAATCATATCTTAGTTACCCTTTACTTCTATTATACTTCCCAAACTCATTGACTACATTTAGGATAGAAAACACACTACAGATTAGTAACATTAACAGTGGTAACTGAAGTGCTGAAACCGGAGCGGGTTCTAAGGAGGTTCACAAAAACGATTCCAGCATTAAACAGCTTGTCATATCAAGAGCGTTTGATGCCTCTGGGCCTGTATTCACTGGCATTCAAAAGAATGAGGGTGACCTAATTGAAACCTATCGAATGGTGAAAGGCCTTGACAGAGTGGATGTTGAGAGAATGTTTCCTATGGTGGGAGTGTCTAAGACCAGAGGACGTAGCCTCAAAATGGAGCTGTGTCCTTTTAGATAGGAGATGAGGTGAAGTTTATTTTTAGCTAGAGAGTGGTGAATCTGTAGAATGTGTTGCCACAGGCAATTGTGGAAGACAAGTCTTTATTTATATTTAAGGCAGAAATTAATAGATTCTTGATTGGTCAGGGCATGAAGGGATACAGGGAGGAGGCAGGAGATTGGGGCTGAGAGGAAAAATTTATCAGCCATGATAAAATGGCTGAGTAGACTTGATGGGCTAAATGGCCATATATATCTTAAGGTCTTTTGGTCTTATGGTAACTAGATGTACTCTGACATTTTTACCTGATGAAATATACAGAGAGCTACAGTTTACTTTGTATTTGCACCCAGGCAAAAGTGGTTTAAAAGATTAAGGAGTTTCAGTATTCCCAATCTCTCAAACTGGTGACTGAGGCCTACCAACTTTGTGACAAGCTTTTAAGACACAATTACAATAATATATGTTTCTAGTCATTTGTGTGAAAAAAAGTTTTTAGAATTGTTTCATTGGAGTTGATAATCATTGAAGCTTAGAAGAAAAAGATGTGAATTTATGATGTTAACACAAGGAAATCTGCAGATGCTGGAATTTCAAGCAACACACATAAAAATTGCTGGTGAACGCAGCAGGCCAGGCAGCATCTATAGGAAGAGGTACAGTTGATGTTTCGGGCTGAGACCCTTCGTCAGGATTAACTGAAAGAAAAGGTAGTAAGGGATTTGAAAGTAGGAGGGGGAGGGGGAGATCCGAAATGATAGGAGAAGACAGGAGGGGGAGGGATGGAGCTAAGAGCTGGAAAGTTGATTGGCAAAAGAGATGTGAGAGGATCATGGGACTGGAGGCCTAAGGAGAAAGAAAGGGGGAGGGGGGATCCCAGATAATGGGCAATGAGTTATAGTGAGAGGGACAGAGGGAGAAAAAAGAGAGAGAGAGAAAAAATTAATAATAATAATAAATAAATAACGGATGGGGTACGAAGGGGAGGTGGGGCATTAACGGAAGTTAGAGAAGTCAATGTTCATGCCATCAGGTTGGAGGCTACCCAGACGGAATATAAGGTGTTGTTCCTCCAACCTGAGTGTGGCTTCATCATGACAGTAGAAGAGGCCGTGGATAGACATATCAGAATGGGAATGGGATGTGGAATTAAAATGTGCGGCCACTGGGAGGTCCTGCTTTCTCTAGCGGACAGACCGCAGGTGTTCAGTGAAATGGTCTCCCAGCCTGTGTCGGGTCTCGCCAATATATAGAAGGCCGCTTCAGGAGCACCAGACACAGTATATCACCCCAGCCGACTCTCAGGTAAAGTGTTGCCTCACCTGGAAGGACTGTTTGGGGCCCTGAATGGTGGTGAGGGAGGAAGTGTAAGGGCATGTGTAGCACTTGTTCCACTTACAAGGATAAGTTCCGGGAAGGAGATCAGTGGGAAGGGATGGGGGGACGAATGGACAAGGGAGTCGCGTAGGGAGTGATCCCTGTGGAAAGCGGGGGGGGGAGGGAAAGATGTGCTTAGTGGTGGGATCCCGTTGGAGGTGGCGGAAGTTATGGAGAATTATATGTTGGACCCAGAGGCCGGTGGGGTGGTAGGTGAGGACAAGGGGAATCCTATTCCTAGTAGGGTGGCGGGAGGATGGGGTGAGAGCAGATGTGCATGAAATGGGAGAGATGCGTTTGAGAACAGAGTTGATGATGGAGGAAGGGAAGCCCCGTTCTTCAAAAAAGGAGGACATCTCCCTCGTCCTGGAATGAAAAGCCTCATCCTGAGAGCAGATGCGGCGGAAACGGAGGAATTGCGAGAAGGGGATGGTGTTTTTGCAAGAGACAGGGTGAGAAGAGGAATAGTCCAGGTAGCTGTGAGATTCCGTAGGCTTATAGTAGACATCAGTAGATAAGCTGTCTCCAGAGATAGAGACAGGAAGATCTAGAAAGGGGAGGGAGGTATCGGAAATGGACCAGGTAAACTTGAGGGCAGGGTGAAAGTTGGAGGCAAAGTTAATGAAGTTAACGAGCTCAGCATGCGTGCAGGAAGCAGCGCCAATGCAGTTGTCAATGTAACGAAGGAAAAGTGGGGGACAGATACCAGTATAGGCTTGGAACATGGATTGTTCCACAAAACCAACAAAAAGGCAGGCATAGCTGGGACCCATACGGGTGCCCATAGCTACACCTTTAGTTTGGAGGAAGTAGGAGGAGCCAAAGGAGAAATTATTAAAAGTAATAACTAATCCCGCTAGACAGAGGAGAGTGCTGGTAGAGGGGAACTGGTTAGGTCTGGAATCCAAAAAGAAGCAGAGAGCTTTGAGACCTTCCTGGTGGGGGATGGAAGTATATAGGGACTGGACATCCATGGTGAAAATAAAGCGGTGGGGGCCAGGGAACTTAAAATCATCGAAAAATTTCAGAGCGTGAGAAGTGCCACGAACATAGGTGGGAAGGGATTGAACAAGGGGGAATAAAACAGTGTTGAGGTATGCAGAAATGAGTTCGGTGGGGCAGGAGCAAGCTGAGACAATGGGTCTACCTGAACAGGCAGGTTTGTGGATCTTGGGTAGGAGGTAGAAACGGGAAGTGCGGGGTGTGGGAACTATAAGGTTGGTAGCAGTGGATGGGAGATCCCCTGAGCGGATAAAGTTGGTGATGGTGTGGGAGACAATGGCCTGGTGCTCCTTAGTGGGGTCACGATCGAGGGGTAAATAAGAGAAGGTATCTGCGAGTTGTCGCTGTGCCTCAGCAAGGTAGAGGTCAGTACGTCAGACTACAACAGCACCCCCCTTATCAGCGGGTTTTATAATAAGGTTAGGATTAGTGCGGAGGGAGTGGAGAGCAGAGCATTCGGCAGGAGTGAGGTTGAAATGGGAGCAAGGTGCGGTGAAGTTGAGACGGTTGATGTCCAGTTGGCAGTTAGCAATAAAGAGATCCAGAGCAGGCAGAAGACCAGAGCGGGGTGTCCATAAAGAGGAGGAGGGTTGAAGACGGGAGAAGGGACTGGAGAACCTCCTATTGGGAGGTATACATTTAAAATAAGTAGCTTGTCCATTAAAGGTGAGGAGGAATTTCTTTCCTCACGTGGTCATGAATGTTTGGAATTTTTATTTCAGAGGTTGGTAGACACTGAGCAAAATTAGATTATTGAACCATAGGGACTATGGGGATCAGACAAGGAAATAGAACTGAGGAGAAGATCAGATCGGGCATGACATTTGAATGGCAAATAAGCTTGAGTGGCCATTTGGCGTAATCATGCTCTTAATTCTTATGTTTCTTACAAGGATCTACTTTATTCTTAATACTGTTGGGCTGTAAATTCCAGAAATCTAGGTCAGCTACTAGGAAGTGATATTTCTGTCCAAGTGGGGATAGTGCATGACAGTGATATCTGATTTTACTGTTTTTATCCTTATTAGTGGTGACACCTACAGGACTGGGAATGTGCAAGGTGGAAATGGGTAACATTGATTGTCATTTCCCAAACTGTAGCATTCTCTGGGAGAATACAAGGCATCTCTTGACTTGGGAGACTCAGGAGAGATTGTGTAAAGGCACTTTTAATTTTCAACATTGTGCAAAAACATGGATATTTATCTGAATTAAGTTATAGCTATTTCCATATTTCAGCAAGGCAATGTGGTACATCAGTCCTGAGGCAAGTTGGATTTTGAAACCAGTTCTTCCGTGCCAGTCTCTAATGTATATGGCAGAGAAGAGTGGCAGCAGGGCAGGTAAAGCACGCCTGTTCCACGTATTGATTCTGTTGGTGCACTGAATTCTCTTGTGGCGTTAACTGTTCAACATTCATTACAGATCTGGTGGATTTCCCACACTGTAGAAAATTGCCAAGGACTTGACTTAACGGGAGCCCACAAGAACTTTTGAAAAAGGAACTGAAAATGTATATTAAAATTAAAATGTATTATTGTTATTATAATCATTATATGTTAGCGATTTCGGTGACTTGTAAAGTTTCACCTGTCCTTTTGGCTTCATTAACAATGGAAATATTTACACAAAACTCCTTAATTATTTTAATTGATGGTCTGAAACTATCTGCTGTTCTCCTGTTCTTCCAACCTTTTCCTTGAATAAATGGTTAAAACTTTGGTAATTTTTCATGTTTATAAATGATGCAAAGTTTGCAGCATATTTCATGACTATACACTGATGTCGGACTCCTCACTGGCTCTTATGATTGGGTATACGCCATTTATACTGCATGCAGGGACAGCACCTACATATATTTGACGTAGATTGGATCTGAAGTACTAAGGTCTGTTTTAACTTAGATTTGTATTTATTTTAATGTTAAATTATTTAGTTTATTACTTCATTTAATAACCGGAGTTATTACTGTAATGCTTAGAGCTCATGATCATTTAGGCTATAAACAAATCACCATGTGATCCCATACCTGACACTGCATAGTGCATAAAGGTATTGTAGAGTCCCTCTCTCTCTCCGCTACACTTAATGGTGGGGGTGAGGTGGTATTGGTGTCCCCAGGCTTATTGACCTCAAGGTTGGTGACAATGGAAGCAGGCAGAGTGTGAGGGGTTTGTGCCATGAGGGGGAGATGAGAGGCACTAATCTGAGGCTCAGCAAGTCCCAGATGATTATCAGCTGGGTAGCAGAACAGTAAAGAGATGAGTCTGTATCCTGGCGGTGGGATAGGAGTCAGAGCCGGGGGGAAGTGTGTTTGTGGTTGGACAATTGAGAATTCGGGAAGCCAGAGGGGAGAGTGTGATCAGGAAATTGGGTATCAAGGCCAAGATATGGTGGAATTTGGAGGATCAGTTGATGCGGCTGGGATATTGAGCAGAAGTCAATGAGTAAGGTCAATCAGAAGATATGGGATGGAATGATGTCAAGCGCTGAGCTGGGGGTAGTATCAACAGTTGCAAGCTTATCAGACAAGGAGTCAGAGCAAGGCTGTTAATCAACACTTAGGCTTGGAGGTGGAGGTGGCAGTGGGAAGGACCAAGGCCTAGAATGACGATCAGAAATACAGTAATTATCAAGAATAAGGAATGGACTTTGTGAGGGTGATTTATATTCAGTGACAATAGAAGTAGTTATACCTCGACACGGTTTTATCCCCCCTTGTTCAATCCCTTCCTAGCTATGTTCGTGACACTTCTCACGCTCTTAAACTTTTCGATGATTTTAAGTTCCCTGGCCCCCACCGCTTTATTTTCACCATGGATGTCCAGTCCCTATATACTCCCATCCCCCATCAGGAAGGTCTCAAAGCTCTCTGCTTCTTTTTGGATTCCAGACCTAATCAGTTCCCCTCTACCACCACTCTGCTCCGTCTAGTGGAATTAGTCCTTACTCTTAATAATTTCTCCTTTGGCTCCTCCCACTTTCTCCAAACTAAAGGTGTAGCTATGGGCACCCGTATAGGTCCCAGCTATGCCTGCCTTTTTGTTGGCTTTGTGGAACAATCTATGTTCCGTGCTTATTCTGGTATCTGTCCTCCACTTTTCCTTCGCTACATCGACGACTGCATTGGCGCTGCTTCCTGCACGTATGCTGAGCTCGTTGACTTCATTAACTTTGCCTCCAACTTTCACCCTGCCCTCAAGTTTACCTGGTCCATTTCCGACACCTCCCTCCCCTTTCTAGATCTTTCTGTCTCTATCTCTGGAGACAGCTTATCTACTGATGTCTACTATAAGCCTACTGACTCTCACAGCTATCTGGACTATTCTTCTTCTCACCCTGTCTCTTGCAAAAATGCCCTCCCCTTCTTGCAATTCCTCCGTCTCTGCCGCATCTGCTCTCAGGATGAGGCTTTTCATTCCAGGACGAGGGAGATGTCCTCCTTTCTTAAAGAAAGGGGCTTCCCTTCCTCCATCGTCAACTCTGTTCTCAAACGCATCTCCCCCATTTCACACACATCTGCTCTCACTTGATCCTCCCGTCACCCCATTAGGAATAGGGTTCCCCTGGTCCTCCCCTACCACCCCACCAGCCTCCGGGTCCAACATATTATTCTCTGTAACTTCCATCGCCTCCAACGGGACCCCACCACTAAGCACATCTTTCCCTCCCCCCTCTCTCTGCATTCCGCAGGGATCGCTCCCTACGCGACTCCCTTGTCCATTCGTCCCCCACATCCCTCCCCACTGATCTCCCTCTTGGCACTTATCCTTGTAAGCGGAACAAGTGCTACACATGCCCTTACACTTCCTCCCTTACCACCATTCAGGGCCCCAGACAGTCCTTCCAGGTGAGGCGACACTTCACCTGTGAGTCGGCTGGGGTGATATACTGCGTCCGGTGCTCCCAATGTGGCCTTCTATATATTGGCGAGACCCGACGCAGACTGGGAGATTGTTTTGCTGAACACCTACGCTCTGTCCGCCAGAGAAAGCAGGATCTCCCAGTGGCCACACATTTTAATTCTACATCTCATTCCCATTCTGATATGTCTATCCACGGCCTCCTCTACTGTAACGATGAAGCCACACTCAGGTTGGAGGAACAACACCTTATATTCCGCCTGGGTAGCCTCCAACTTGATGGCATGAACATTGACTTCTCTAACTTCTGCTAATGCCCTACCTCCCCCTCGTACCCCATCCGTTATTTATTTATGTACACACATTCTTTCTCTCTCTCTCTTTTTTCTCCCTCTGTCCATACCCCTTGCCCATCCTCTGGGTTTTTCCCCCCTCCCCCTTTTCCTTCTCCCTGGGCCTCCTGTCCCATGATCCTCTCATATCCCTTTAGCCAATCACCTGTCCAGCTCTTGGCTCCATCCCTCCCCCTCCTGTCTTCTCCTATCATTTTGGATCTCCCCCTCCCCCTCCCACTTTCAAATCTCTTACTAGCTCTTCCTTCAGTTAGTCCTGATGAAGGGTCTCGGCCCGAAACGTTGACTGTACCTCTTCCTAGAGATGCTGCCTGGCCTGCTGCATTCACCAGCAACTTTGATGTGTGTTATTGTTAGTTATAAACAAATAGGGATGTCAGGAACCTAGAGGTCTGGCACAAGAGGTTTGGAGGAAATTCAGAGGTTTCACATAGAGTCATTAACCTGAAGTTTTAATTCTGTTTGTTTCTTCACAAGCTCCTTGAGTATTTCCAGATCTTCTGGTTTTTTTTTCAGTTTTCCAGGATGAGTATGGATCTTGTGGGAGAGTATTAAAATTGAGCAGAGCAGATTACAAGAGCATTAGGCAGGAACTAGGGGGAGTTAATTGGGAACAGCTGTTTCTGGGCAAGTCCGCATCTGACATGTGGAGGGTGTTTAAAGACCAAATGCACAGGGTACAGGTCACGTATGCTCCAGTAAGAAGGAAAGACAAGGATAACAAGGTAAGAGAACCTTGGATCTTGAGAGAAAAAGAAGAAAAAGGAGAAGTATGTAATGTTTAGGAAGCTAGAATTAAACGGAGCCCTTGAGGGTTATAAAGAAGCTAGAAAAGAACACAAGAAGGGAATTAAGAAACCCCGGAGGGGTCATGAAAAGCTCTTGGCAAGTAGGATTAAAGAGAATCCCAAGGCATTCTATACATACATCAAGAGTAAAGCAGATAACTAAGGAGAGGTTGGAACCACTCAATGATAAAGGGGAGAAACTTTGCTTAGATGTGAAGAATGAGGTTATTAATACTTTCCATTGGTATTTATCAAGGAGAAGTGTGTAGAGGATAAGGAGATCAGTGCCAAACATATTGATATGCTAGGACATTTTGAGGTAAAGGAGGAGGTAGTGTTGAGTCTCTTAAAGAGCATTAAGGTGGATAAGTCTCCAGAGTCTAATGGGATATACCCCCAGGTTAATGAGTGAGGCAAGAGAAGAAATTGCTGAGGCTTTGACAAATACCTTTGTGTCCACTCTAGCCAAATCAAGTTCCTGGAGGACTGGCAATTAGATAATTTTGTTCCATTATTCAAGAAGGGAACCAGAGATAATCCTGGACGTTATAGACAGGCGAGTCTCGCATCAGTGGTAGGGAAGTCACTGGAGACAATTCTTAGGGATAGGACTGACAAGCATTTGAAGAACCATGACCTAATTAGGAAGAGCCAGCATGGCTTTGTGCAGGGCAAGAGGTATCTTACCATCTTGTTTGTGGGTTTTGACGAGGCGACGAAGGTGGTTCATGAAAGTAGAGATGTGGATGTTGTCTACATGGATTTTAGTAAGGTGTTTAGTAAGATCCTCATGGGGGGCTCATCCAGAAGACTACAATGCATGGGATCCATTGTGAATTGGGCATTTCGATTCAGAACTGGCTTGCCCCCAGAAGTCAGACAGTAGTGGTCAAGGGAACCTATACAGTAGTGGTCAAGGGAACCTATTCTAGCTGGAGGTCTGTGATTAGTGGTATTCAGCAGGGATATGTGCTGGGACCTCTGCTGTGTGTAATGTATATAAATGGTCTGGATGAAAACGTACAGTAGGTGGGTGGGTTAGTAAGTTTGTAGATGATGAGGAGATTAGTGGTGTGGATCGTGTAGAACACTGGCAAAGAATACAACGGGATGTAGATCAGTTGCAGATGTGGGTGGAGAAATCCAGATGGAGTTCCACCCAGCCAAAATTGAAGTGTTGCACCTCGGCAGGTCAAATGAAAAGGTACAGTACACTGTTCAGGACAAGACCCTTAACAGTGTTGATGAACAGAGGGACTTGGGATCCAAGTTCATTGTTCCCTGAAAGTGGCTGCACAGGTTGATAGGGTGGTTAAGAAGGCAAATGGCATGCTTGCATTTATTAGTCAAGGCATTAAGTTCAAAAGTCAGGAAGTTATGTTAGAGCACTATAAACTCTAGTTCAGCCACATTTGGAGTATTGTATACAGTTCTTGCAGCACCTTTATAGAGGAATGTCAATGCTTTGCGGAGGGTGCAGAAGAAGTATATCACTATGTTGCCTGGATTACAGGGCATGAGTTATAATGAGAAAATGGACAGACTTGGGTTGTTTTCTCTGGAACAGTGGAGGCTAAGAGGAGATCTGATAGAGGTTAATAAGATTATGAGAGGCACAGATACAGAGTAGACAGACAATATCTTTTTCCAAGTGGTAAAATGTCTGATACCAGAGAGCGTAATTGAAAGTGAGATGGGGTCATTTCAAAGAAGTAGGGAGCAAGTTTTTTACACAGGGAATGGTGGGTGCCTGGAATGCACTCCCTGGGGTGATGGTAGAGGCAGAAACATTAGATACTTTTAAGGGACGCTTAGGTAAGAAAATGAATGTGAGGTAAATGGAAGGATACGGGCATTGTATAGGCAAAATGGATTAGTTTTGTTAGCCATTTGATTACTAATTTAATTGGTTTGGCACAACTTTATGGACTGAAGGGCTTGTTCCTGTTCTGTACTGTCCTGTGTTATAAGTGGTACAAGAATCTAGGCCCAGAATTTCCCTGGAACAGTTCCCACTCTGCTACTGTCACTGTAACTTCAACAGAGCTGTGAATTGAATGAACCTAATCCAACTGTGCTCTTGGGGTCCCCAGCTAATGCTTATGATTCAGCTGTGCACTGCAGCTGTGAAATTCCTTTGCATATTGTAGAGGAGAGATCAGTGGTATCCCTGCACATTCACCAACAACTTCAGCTCAACACTTTCTGAATGTCATGAGCTTCTCTTGGTTGTGAACCAACTATTGCCAAACCTGACCAAGCCAGACTACTGCCCAGACAGAGCCACACTGCTCAATGGGTTGAGCAGATGAGGGATAACCCAGACTAGAAGCTTGAGCAACTTTTGCTGCCACCTCCACTTTTTTCTCACCTGCGACCTTTACTTCACCTAGTGCCTGTTCCCTCTCACCATCTGAATACCCAGGGTACTTAACCTATGACGGGGCTTTCAGCAGACAGTCTGGAAAGCATTCAACAATTTGTAAATAAAAATAGACAATGAAGCATTTTAATGTATTGCTGATGAAGAACCATAATTACCAAGACAAGCAAGAATCTCTTCAGGTTATACTGTTCTGACGTAGCCTCTATTCCAAACACAACAATGATAGTAATTTGGCATAAACCTCATCAGAATGTTTAATTATACCTCAATACTTTGGGCTGCATCCTCAAAAAGTTTGCTTAGAATGGGTCACCAGGAATAATTTGTCTCTTTATGAGGACACATTAGTAAATACAGGTCATAGCAAATAAAGACCGAAGAATGCAATGAGAAATATGTAAAAGTAAACAAGTAGTTAATTGGATTTGGGGCTGAGGTCATACTGAGTGTGTCCTAAGCATTATAGATATGCGGACACAGAGACTCACATTCTATGTAAGTCCTGAAATAACTGGTGACTGGCTCCACTCATTGTGTGTGACATGTCTCACAGGAATGGGTTATTTCACAGTGTACATTATGATCTTTTTTTCACACTAAGCTATTTTAAACTTGCAATCAATGTTCCATTTAATCAGGAGTTTTTCTGACTGAAGAGCTCTGTAAGCAAGAACATTTCTTTGTTTGAAATTTATCTCTCAACTTTGTTAATTAAACAGAGGCTCATAAGAAGATTAAGATGTTCACTAGATATTAACAATTGAGCCAATGAGTTGAAATGCTGTGTATGAGGCCAATTAACTTCCTATGAATGTAATCCTGCTCTCACAGTTGTTAATGTGGAGGGTTTTTCTTAATAGTGACTATTTCAGGGGCAGGAACTCAAGGAGTTAAAGTCTGATTGCGCTTAACATTGCAGCTACCAGTGTTGTCACCCCATCGGAAAGTCTGTTAACACTGTTCATTGCCAGCATGTTCACTTGGGGCTTGGGTTGCGAGAAGCATTAATATAAACACAAAACCAAGGGTAGGCTATATGGTCCTAACTATCTGCTCTGGAACTTGGTCAGATCAATGCTGAAATACCAGTTTCTAGCACAGACTCTCAATTACCTTATTATCCAAGAATCAATCAGCTTGAAATAAGCCAGTAAAATCTAAAAGGAAAAAGAGTACTGTGACCTCCAACTGACAAAGAATGCTTGTTTTGAAAGACGTGGCTGGAAGAAGAGCAGATTTAGATCAGGTCTTCAAAGCTGCTTTGGAGAACATGGTCAAGCCTCAAAAAAAAGGAGAATGAGGTGTCACCTTCCACTTGAACATCAGTCCCAAAGCCAACTAGTCTTTCAAGTTGAATGGAAACAGAAAAATGCAGCACTGGAAGTGTCACAGGGCTGAAAGGGCACACAAACAGATCCTTTATCCATACAAGTCCATATTGACCATCAAGCACCCAAAGATCCCTGTAGTTTCACTGCTCGAGAAAGAGACATTCTGGTACCAGGAATCCAAAATGTGCCTTGCAGTTGGAATCCATTTAGAAAAAGATTGAAATCCATACCTTCATGATAAGGTGGTTCACTATGAAGGAAGTCCACATAACTGGACTCAGTTCGTTAAAAAACAATGTCTGTCAATTGGCATGGGCAAATAGCTGGATAGACAAGGGGCAGAACATTTTAGCTGGGAGGTCATTTATTGATTCTCTTATAGTTGCTGTTCATTAGGTTTGCTGAGTACGTCCACAAGAAAATAAATCTCAGGGTTGTATATGGTGACATATACAGTAGAAACATAGACAACCTACAGCACAATACAGGCCCTTTGGCCCACAAAGCTGTGCCGGACATGTCCTTATCTGAGAAATTACCTAGGGTTACCCATAGCCCTCCATTTTTCTGAGCTCCATATACCAGTCCAGGAGTCTCTTAAAAGACCCAATCGTTTCTGCCTCCACCACCATTGCTGGCAGCCCATTCCACACACTCACCACTCTCTGCATAAAAAACTTACCCCTGATTTCTCCTCTGTCCCTACTTCCAAGCACCTTAAAACTGTGCCCTCTCATGCTAGCCATTTCAGCCCTGGGGAAAAGCCTTTGACTATCCACACAATCAATGCATCTCATCATCTTATACACCTCTATCAGGTCACCTCTCATCCTCTGTCGCTCCAAGGGAAAAAGTCAAAGTTCACTCAACCTATTCTCATAAGGCATGCTCCCCGATCCAAGCAAAATCCTTGTAAATCTCCTCTGCACCCTTTCTATGATTTCCACATCCTTCCTATAGTGAGGCAACCAGAATTGAGCACAGTACTCCAAGTGGGGTCCAGTATGTACTTTGTTAATAAATCCTCCAGGGAGGGGGGAGAAGATGGCGACGCAACAGCAGCACGCGCGGCCACTTCGGTGATGATATCTGTTATCTGTCAAGTAGGGGACCATGCACAATTCTAATTTGATGGAGATAGACATGAGAGCATGGAGGAACATCTGGAAAATTTCTGAAATGCCTGCTTCGCTGCCGCTGCTACTGTGTGGTAACGGGAATCTCCAGAGCTGAAGGCCTCAAAATCCTCGGCTTTGCGTGTTTCAGAGGCCGGGGAGAGGTCAAAGTCGCTTGGTAGAGGATGGCGCTCGGGGGGCTGTATCGGAGAGGCTGGTCGGAAGCTCGGAGTTTTCGGACGGATGGACTCAGTGTCGGCTGTGGTCGGCTGCTTCCAAGGTATTGGCAAGTTGACGGTGCCTGGAGGTTTATGGCAGGGAGTTTCTCCCTTTTGCCACCTGCTATTGGGGACTCAGGAGTCGATCAACTTAGGACTTTGAGACTTCTTTTTTATACTGTGCCCATAGTCTGTTTTTCATCAAATTATGGTATTGTTTTGCACTGCTGTAACTATATGTTATAATTATGTGGTTCTGTCAGTGTTAGTCTTTGGTCTGTCCTGTTTTCTGTGATATCACTCCAGAGGAACATTGTATCATTTCTTAATGCATGTATGCATTTCTAAATGACAATAAAAGAGGACTGAGTGTTCTCTTAATCTATCTATATGCTTTGAACTTTGAAGATAAAGGCAGTGTCATTGTACAAAACAAGAACATATAGAGAGTTCAGTTTGTTGTTATGACATCGCATACTTGGGTCATTTTTTGTCCCTCCAGCAATTTATAGTGGAAAGAATGCTAATTGTTGGGAACTGTTATTCTTAATTTATTTAAGGGTGTTATACTAATAAACTTGCCTGAACCTTCCAGAGTGTATGCTTAAAGAAATGGATCTGTGAACAGCTGATGCAAATGTTGTCATGCAGAGAAAGTAAACATGAGCAGGACTAATTTTAGATAGTGGTGACACATTAGATATGCAGAGCTCCAGCAGAAGCTGGCCCAAGCCCATTAGTTGGCCATTAATTTAGCAACATTAATTTTATACAGCTCAGAAGTTTATAGAAGTCAAAAAGAATATGCTTTTACATATTAATTTAAATTAATAACATTACAGTTTAATTCTCAGTGATGTTCAACACAACAGCCATTGTCTGCCAATAATTGTCACAAATATTGCCTAGCCAAATTAGCTGGATATGATACTCTAATACTGCATCATTCCCATGAGGATATTTAATACTTCATCGCAGAAGTGACAGGGATGGGCATTTGGCATTTAGTTTTTTCTGCCTTGTGAGTCACACTTTGTTTAGGATTGTTCTATGTAGGACCTTATCAATTGAAGTTATGATTTATATCTTGATTTCTAGAGCACTCCTTCAAAATCTGAAAGTAGCAGATAACAGGCTGGCAACGGTAAAGATTATTGGTGTGTAGACACAGAATTTAAGTCTAGACTGGGATCTATAATTGCATCTGCACTGAAGAGTAGATCTTGACATCGAGATACCATGTCTGTAAGATACGATATGCAGCTGAGTGATGCTGTCCTGGCTTTATTAAAAGGGACAAATAGAAATGGAATTTGAAAGAACTGGAGGGTTTTCTTACAGTGTATGAATCGAGAGCAAAGAGGGATTCCGAATTCAATGACAAATTGTTGGAATTGCTCTGGCTGCAGTTGAGTCCAGAAAAGAGATACATTCCTCCAGTAATAGAAAGGGGAAACCAATAGCTCTCAGTGTTAAACAGCTGAGAAAATGAGCAGCACTAATGCAAGAAATGGCTTAAACAGGCCTGTGAAAGGGAATATATTTGCTGATTCACCAGTAATCTCCAGTTCCAACTCTCTGCCCCTGAACCTGAGCCTGCTTTTATTCTGTTTTACTGAGTTACTCTAGCACATCACTGCTCTCAACGTTCCGAAACATGTGGCCTTCACTTTGTGTTGTTTTCAACTTATTACATATTGCATGTGATCACCATCACTGGGGCATTGCAAGGCCTGACTCTCTTCAATCAAATGTGTTCTTCATGCTTTGGAGGGTAATTATTGCACCACGTGGTTGTTGCAGAGTGGAAAGTGCAGACTGGACTGCTCACCTTACGTCAGCTCTCTTCAACAAAAATCTTGTCATTTCCTCTTTCCTTGCCATATCCGCACCCTTCCAGCACTTCAATATAGAAGTGATAATTGACACCCCCGGTGTGCCTTTCAAAGTATGAATTTGAGGTGACGTGATGTGCTTCAGGAAAATAAAATTGAAATGTTGCTTCAACTCTTTTGCTAATCTCTTTGAATCTGTGCCCTTTGGGTCTTGACTCTTCCACCAATGGAAACAGTTTCTTTCTAGGCACTCTGTCCACTTCTAAACATCTCTGAAGACAGTTCACAATATTCTCCACTCTAAGGAGACTAATAACAATTAGTCTACAGTATTCAGAAACACCACAATACAAAATGAGCGGATTTCTGGTGGAGGTCTGTAACAATAAGGCCAGCTCACTGCACAGAGAGGAGGAACTGAGAGGTAACTGGTAAAATGATTTTCCCTCAAGTAGAGAAGCAGGGGAATGCACGGTGAACTAGGCACAAAATTACAAATACCTGCTGCTATCACGCTGATTAAATTACTGTGAAAAGACGTAGTATGGTGATGGTCAGTTTTACAAAAGTAACTCTATTATCTTCTTTCATTTTTTGGAGACTTACAGAAAAAGTCATCAGCCATACGGTATGTTATGCCAATTCCACACTGGGCCATCACAGCACAAATGCTCACACCAACAAGCATTTATTCAGCTTTTTAACTTGATAATTCATACCTCATGGCTGAGCACAAATGAGGACTGGTAATCCAGAGTATTGAGGAGAATTAACCCGGCAGGTTTGAGAGACACAGTGGAAATTCTAATCCTCTTGAACCTCTGAAGGACAATTCTCGTGTAGCATCTGCATCTTAGCTAAGCACCAATGGATATGCTGTGAAGACTCTTGAGATTGCTGGGTAGCATGAAGTAATAAAAGGGCAGGGCAAGGAATGAAGAGGGTATTTGCTGGCAAAAGATCTGCATGGAGTTTAGAACATCATTTTCAAATGAGTTAGTGGAGACAAAATGAAGAATTTGAATGCCATCTGACCTCTTAAACACAACGGAAGCTACATTATCCATGATCACTGAATTTCTCTGCAGTGAATGGGAACGATGACCAGTTCAGGCAGATTGAACAAAGAGAAACGCTTCCAATTGGTGGAAGGTGAGAGGTGCCGACGATATGGAAAGGGAACTCCACATGATCCCACGTCTCTTCCATTGCCCTTCAACTTCAGCCAGCCTGTAGTCACACACTTCTGATTTTTATGTCATTCATGATGCTCCATCAGGTTTCATGACTTAATTTGAAGTTAGTATTTGAGATTAATGAGCCTGTCCCTGTCATTGTTGGGGTGGGGGGTTGGTTTACTTGCTGGTCAAAAGCTGCTTCTACAGTGCTGGTCATCAACTGGACTTTTGAAGTATGCAGCAGCTCTTTCCCATTGGTTGCCTTGTGTGCCACGGCACTGGTGTCTGGTTTCTGGTGCTTTTCCTTGACTCTAAGGCACTCATTATTCACACTGAGGTTGTGACCAGTGTGAAAAAACTATTGGGAAAGTACGCTCCAGATTTAGGAGGGCCCACGCACACTTGTAGCTAAGTATCTGTTTGTGAATTTTAGTATCATACTTTGTGTAACTTGAGAGACTTAGACTTTGGTCGAATGTTTTACTGTTTGAAAATAAATGATTAACATGCTTAATCATAATCAGCGTCTTCTGTCGCGTTTACCTCACCCATGAACCTGTTTCCTTGAAACAGTCCCTAAAAGATTATCAACCCAAATGAATGGATCTGAAAAGCTGAACATCAGAAGTCCAGGTGACATGATACACATATAGGAAGCTTTTATTTTACAGTATTTTAATGATTAACCAGTTACATATTGACTGAACAATATCCCCTGCAATATATTAAAGCACCTGTTTATTACTGTGATGCTTAAATTGCCACATGTGCAGTAAGTGTTGAATCATGGGCTTGTGAGAATCCGGTCAAGGAAGTGATTGCAAGTCCTCACTCATTAGACTGTTATGTAACTTCTATCTGTGGGAAGCAGTTCATCTGCCAAATGTGTTTATACACCATGAACTGCAAGATCAACAGAAACATCTTAAATGCCATCCAAGTTAATTCCCGCAAAGTACATTGCCATGACTGCTGGTGATGTTCCACTCTCATAGGCTGTCAGACAGCTACACCTAATTAACACGTTTTACTTCCTGAGTTCATCACAATTAAAACCTCCAAAATCTGGAGGCAAACAGAAACAATTTGCCACTGTTTTGTCTGTTGGAAGTGCAGCCCTGGGTATAATTAGTGAGCTTTGACAAAAACCTAACTACTTTTCAGAACCAAGCTCCATGTAAACTCCTAGTCAGTTTTCTGAATCCTATTAAATTCATTTTAAAGATAAATTAAATTTAATTTGAAGAGACCTCATTAATATCCCCTAGGAATGCTAAGTGCTCTAATGTGCCACCAATCTTCATCAGTCAGGGATCTGTTAATGATGAAAAGTTTAGTGAGAGGCATCACCTATACCCTATTAAATGCTGAAACGAGCAGATTAGAAATGATCTGTAGTTGCAAATAATAATTAAGTTATTTTGACTCCCCTGCAATATTCAACTCACCCATTTTCAGGGATGAAAATTAATACCTTTTGCAATTTTTTAAGGTTAGATGCATGTTGGTATATGCCATCCATAAGGTTATAGCATGTATTTTCTATGAATGGTTTTCTTCTGCTAAGAAATGAGCTGACTCCACTTGGCACTTATCAATTGACCCCCAGCACCCAGGGCATGCTCTTTTCTCATTGTTACCATCAGGTAGGAGGTACAGAAGCCTGAAGGCACACACTCAGCAATTCAGGAACAGCTTCTTCCCCTCAGTGATCCAATTCCTGAGTGGATATTGAATCCATGAACATTACCTCACTTTATAAATTTATATTATTTCTGTTTTTGCACTATTTTAATTATTCGATATACGTATGCTGTTATTTATTTATTCTTCTATATTATGTTGAACTGCTGCTGCTACTAAATGAATAAATTCCACGACACATGCCTATGATAATAAACCTGATTCTGATTCTGATTCTGAATTGAGAGAAGCCTCTGACACAGTCCAATATGAATACTACATGTTGCTTCAGTGTGCAAACCTCAGCAAGTATATTAAATTATTTTAACTGCCCTGCAATATTCAACTCACCCATTTTCAGGGACCAAAACTAATATCTTTTGCAATTTTTTAAGGTTAGATGCATGTTAGTATATGCATAAGGTTGTAGCATGTATTTTCTATGAATAATTTTCTTCTGCTAAGAAATTAGCTGACTCCATTTTAACAAATGACATTTTTGAAAACATATTTGATAATGTTAAACTCCTTTCATGATATAATTAAGATAGATTGTCAACTTATGTAGGTATGAAAAACTGGAATATGGATTCAACTTCCTATTGTAGAAACTTCTGAATTTTCAGTTGTATTCTTTTTTTTCTCCTTAGCAAGTTGCGATGAACCAAGTCCCTGCACCAGTCATGTCCAAGAATGGTTTTCTTCTGCTAAGAAATGAACTCATTCCGTTGGCATGCTTCAAAAATACCATTAAATGTATGAAAGTGGTCAGGGTCAGAAACAAGGAGGCAAACTTATCTTTTCTGTACTGTAAGAGACAAATACTAAGTCACTGTCAAGAAAGTAAATGGCAGGCTGATTCGTACTTTCTTTTTATGTACAACAGTGTAAGATCTGAGGCAGAAGTGTGACTTAAACAGTGAATGGAAATTTTCAAGATGATCATCCACATAAACTGGCATAAATAATGGTCTGATTTTGAGGCAGCAGCACAATGAGAGAAAATTGAAGTGCTCAGATCCCCGATTTTCCAGAAGCAAATTTTCAGCACAATTTGATTTTACAATGATAAAACTGTTGCACTGCGGGTATTTTGGTAATTAGAAGCAGCACACCCCTCACTGATTGTATACTTTTGTCCAATACATTATTCATGCTGTTGAATTCTGATAGATCAAAGCAAACATTTCAATAAAAAGTCACAAATTGGAGCTACTTAAAAAAAATGATTACAGAGAAAATTATCTTGATTACTCAGGGCAATGAGAAAATGCTGGTACCTTTTGCTGCAGTGATTATGTTGTAGGATAGAGGGTTCTATAGCTTGTCAGCAATGCTCAGAAGAATTTGAAAATATTTCTTAAATTGAAACAACTTTCAGAAAGTAAGTTGGTTTCTTCAAGTGATTGTTCCCTCAATGTTTGCAGAAATGATTGATTGAGAATAACTGGCCAACATGCTCGGGGTATAAATCCACAATTAATTTTACATGTGATTTTCTGTCATCTCTGCAAGTGGGCAATATGAGATCTACCCCACCTGCTGAACACTTCAGCCCACTGATGACTCCGGGATTCTTCAGATGAATCCCCTGAGGTTTGACCATACATATATTCCTTTCACAGGGAAACTTATAATTATAATTTCAGTTTCCCTGGAGTCTGCCTTCCTCAGGCTGCACACTGTTAAAAAGTTTGTGAAATGCTATTCATTTCCAGGAAAACATGTAACAAGTGATTTCAGATTACATTTTTTATAATAAAAGTCATATGTACTAATAATTCCATTTAAAAACTTGTATTATCAAACACGTTTGTATAAAAGTTTTACTTAGTTTTATTCTGTTCCTTGAAAAATCAATGTTGAATCTATATCAATATATTGCCATCATGCCACCTCCCCCCACTGTCATTTCATCTCCTTGCTTACTCAGTTTCTTACATTCAGTTTATATCTGGAATATAGATGGAAAAACTCAGCAGTAATGAAAATCAAAGTACAATTTAATTTTAAAATTATCAGTTAAAATGATAATTTGTTCCAGTCATATTTAATCAAAGGTTCAGTTTCCACGGTCAGTCTATTGTAATGTAACAAACACCATTGGAAATGTATTGTGGGTGAAATAATTACTGATGTTCGAACAGTGACAAACAATTCAGAAAATATTTATAAGTGCAACATTGAAAGATGATATTTTTTCTTATTTAGAAACTGCTAACTTATCAGCTTTCTGATCAGTATTATCGAAGAAAATCTCATTATGATATTCAGGAAAATCTCACTATTTTGACTGGAGCTGTAGTGGGCTAATTGAGAGCTGTTGTGGGTTTTTGGAAAGTTTTTTTGTGAAATTAAGCACTGGCAGAAGAAGTAACTGCTATAATTTCTTAGTAAATATAAGATGCAAATGATTCTTCCTTATTTCCTTACAAGATAGGAGGCCAGTTTGGCCTATCAAGGCCATGTAATCCCATGGCAACCTCATGTACTATTAGCTTTCTCCTGTGAGCTATTCTCTACATATTGCTATCAACCTTTCCCACATTCTATCATTCATCTACACACTTTGGCAGTGGTTAATTAACACAGCAACCTGCCTGTCTTTAGGGTATTCAAGGAAATCTGAGCACCCAGAAGAAACCGAAATAGTCAGGGGAGAACATGTCAAATCCACACAGACAGCCCAGGATTGAACGTGGATCACTGTTGCTGTCTACGTGGATTTTGCATTTTATTTCCTAACTGTGTGAGTTTCCTCTGGGTGCTTAGGTTTCCTTGAATAACCCAAAGATGTGCAGCTTGTTGGGTTATATAGCACTACTAGCCAGCACATCTATATACTACTAAAACTCTCATGCTCTGTTTGTCTGTTCGTGACCTCCAATTAGGGCAAATGGTGCATTACAGCCGCAGTTTTTTTTTTGGCTAAATCGAATTAAAATGCGCTAACTTACAGAATGCAGGCAAAGTTCACGGTTATATATTCATATAAAATTGCTCATTCGCCAAAATAAACAAGCTCGCTTTTAACCCGAGACCCGATCGGCCATCATGGAAATCGGGACGCGACAGCCCGACGCATGCACAAGGCCAGTCTCAGCTGCGACACCTACCGGAGCAAAAGGGCAGGGCAGCTCTATTTCACGTGGTCACATTCTGCTAATCACCATCAGCATGTGCAGGATTGGGACAGATTTAATTGCCACCCATCAACAAGAGACAATTAAATCTTATTGTAATGACATACTTCAAGACACCAATAAACCCCTTTGCTGCAGTCAAAGGACAGCGGTGACTATATCACGTCCATTTTAGAGAGTGCCAACCACATCATCAAGAATAATCAGCATCCTTTGGTGTTATTGCTTTGTATCTCCTATCCAGCATTAGGGTAAAAAAAAATGGTCAGCCTAATTATGCCATGTGGAAAGGGAAGGGGGAAATTATGGTCAAGAGATGATGCCAAAGTTCATCAGGAAGCAGCAAGGAGAGGGAGAGAACAAGAATCGGATGAAGCCAGGACCTCACGACTCCAGGATCAAAGAGTCAGGACGAAAAAAGATGAGAGAAGAAGAGACAGAGGAGGAGAGGCATGCATGTCGCTAGGATCAGAGACAAACAACAAATAGCAGAAGGGATGAAGAGACGAAGTATAAAAGGGCTGCATGTCTCCAGAATGACAACAAGAGGCACAAGGGTGGCAGAGCAACACTCACAACACGCTGGAGGAACTCAGCAGGTCAGGCAGCATCCATGGAAATGATCAGTCAACGTTTTGGGCCAGAAACCTGTGTCAGGACTGAAGAGGGAGGAAGCAGAGGCCCTATAAAGGAGGTGGGGGGAGGGTGGGAAGGAGAAGGCTGGTAAGTGCCAGGTAAAAAACCAGTAGGGGGAAAGATAAAGGAGTTGGGGAGGGGAAGCAGGGAAGGGATAGGCAGAAAAGTTGAAGGAGGAATAGGGGAAAGCACAATGGGTAGTAGAAGGAGGCGGAACCATGAGAGAGGTGATAGGCAGCTGGGGAAGGGGGTAGAGTGAAATAGGGATAGAGGAAGGGAGGGGGAGGGAATTACCGTAAGTTGGAGAATTCAATGTTCATGCCCAGGGCCTGGAGACTATCCAGAGGGTATATGAGGTGTTGCTCTTCCTACCTGAGGTTAGCCTCATCATGGCAGTAGAGGAGGCTATGTATGGACATATCTGAATGGGAATGTGAAGCGGAGTTGAAGTGGGTGGCAACCAGGAGATCCTATCTGTTGTGGCAGACGGAGCGGAGGTGCTCAACAAAGCGGTCCCCCAATCTACGTCAGGTTTCACTGATGTAGAGGAGGCTGCACTGGGAGCACCAGATGCAATAGATGACCCCAACAGACTCACAAGTGAAGTGTTGCCTCACCTGGAAGGTTTGGGGCCCTGAATGGTGGCAAGAGAGGAGGTGTAGGAACAGGTGTAGCACTTAACGCTTACAAGGATAAGTGCCGGGTGAGAGATCCGTGGGGAGGGACGTGTGGAGCAGGGAGTCACGGAGGGAACGATCCCTGCAGAAAGCAGAGAGGGGTGGAGAGGGAAAGATGTGCTTAGTGGTGGGGTCCTGTTGAAGGTGGCAGAAGTTGCAGAGGATAATGCGCTGGATCCCGAGGCTGGTGGGGTGGTAGGTGAGGACAAGGGGAACTCTGTCCCTGTTGTGGTTGTGGGAGGATGGGGTGAGGGCGGAAGTGCAGGAAATGGAGGAGATGCGGGTGAGGGCATCATTGATGATGGCAGAAGGGAAACCATGATCCTTAAATAAAGAGGACTTTTGAGATGTCCTGAATGGCAGATAAGCCAGAAATGATGCCATCAAAAGTGTCCTTCGTTAAATGAGGAGGAACTATATTTGCTTTGCTACGCGTCGTTCTTCTTTAATAAACTGAGGTTTACTACTTCAGTTTCCAAAGCAAAGCGATACTAATAGCAATCAGGAAAATTTTAATGTTCATTCTGGTCACATCAGACTGCACTACCCTTCTCTCAAAGGGTGCCCCAACGGGTCACCCAGTTGTCTAGTTTGTACTAAGAATATGGTTTTAGGATTTTTTTGCCAAATTGAAATTTAATAGTTAATTTACAGGGGAATGTCTTCATAACCCAGGGAATATCTTCATAATCCAGCAATATTAGTCCTCCTTCTCACCATTGCCTACAGAGAGAGGACTGTCAATTGATTTGCTCTGTATGTGGATTTTGTCTTCAGATGCTCCCAATAATTCTTGTGGCAATATCAGCCATCCTAAGCTATGGAAGCAGAAAAAAAACATTGTAAATCTCTCCATCTCTACTGAGCCTGGACAAAAATGATGGGCAGAGTTAAAAATAAAGCCAGCGGAAGCTCTGACACAACACTGTGATGCAACACTTGGGAGTCCCACTGAATTTCCAGCCTTCCAGGCCCTCAGAGCTAAGGAGGCAGGTGTAAAGTGCATACTAGAAAATTAGCTGCAACTTCAGAATTTACCAGAACCTGCAACTTACAGCATAATCATGTCAAAGTTGCCAAAATATTGTCAACATTGCACCCTCTGCCCTAATAACTTCAAGAATTGCTCCCAAAACACTCCACATAATAGATTATAATTCCTTACAGAAAATAGACAGACAGAGAGACTTGAAAATGAAACACAGAACTAATAATGTGCAAATTTGAAGGATTTGAAATGAAATTGGGCCTTATTAAGGAGCATTTAAAATATAATACATAAAATATTCATATCCTTGGATTACACTACAGTCAGAGTGCTTATTCCCCTTTGCTATAGAAAGGTTGGAAAAAACACTTTCCATTTACTAACTGTTAATTAATAATTAAGTGCCCCCCTGTGTAAGTACTATAGCTCCATGTCTGAGTTTGACAGGGAGGTCGTTTCTAACAGGTTATCAAGGACTAGAAGCGTTCCTTAAATATGTCATAACAGATCTTAAGAGTATTAACAGTTTGCATCTGTTCCTGTTTACTCCTGTACTGAAAGGCGCATGGTACAAGGTTAACTACTGTGTTGATGCTCTTTTCTGCTGATGCTGTGATGTTTTCTACTCAGAATAGCTACAAAGTAAACTTTTAATTACCACGGAAGTCATCAGCATCACATTAAAACAATGAGGCATGGAACTTCTAGAGACAACCTGCTGAGGAATTGATGGTTTGAACTGCTCTCCCCAGGGTGATCTCATCACCAGGACTGCTTTGTATCTTCATTCTAGTATTGGCTTATTGTACCAAGATACAGTGAATAGCCTACCATTTGTGCAGGTCAAAAAACTGCACAGTGCATTCAGAAAGAACAAAATAAAACAATAACAATGCATAATGAAGTATGAAAATCTACCAAAATAAGTGTAGTGCAGGTAAATGATAAAGTGCAAGATCATTATGGGAAAAGTTGTGAGGCCGAGAGTCCAGTTTATCGTACAAGAGATGTTGAAGTGGATAGAGGCTGCCTTTGAGCATGGTATACACGTTTTCAAGCTTTTGTATCTTCTGCCCAGTGGGAGAGGGGAGAAGGGAGAAGGGAGAATGTCAGGGGTGGGTGCGGTCTCTGATTATGCTGCTTGCTTACTGGGGGAAGGCTGGTTCTAGTCATCGGTTGAGCTGTGTTCACAACTCTCTGCAGTTTCCTATGATCATGTATAGAACAGCTGCCATACCAAGCCATTATGCATTCAGACAGAATGCTTTCTGTGGCCCATCGATAACTATCTCCTTACACATACCTCCCATCCCATGACACCTGCAAAAAGATGGCACACCTTGGACAGTGGGGACTTAGATCATAGATGTGGCCTCCTAGATGCAGTGCCTAATGTAGGCACAGAGACCCCCTGTTGGTTAGGGTCAACAATGGATATTGCATTCCGGCTGGTCACACGATACGCAAGCCAGGGCAGTACGAGGTGGGGAGCAAGCTGTTGCTCACCTTCTCCATGCATCTGATGAATCCAGAGGAACGGCAGAGATTGACACATTTTGGCACCAGCGGTATCGCAGAAGTTGCAAGTCAGCGTTGAATTTAATGCAGGACTGCCTTAGGGACTCCAGCTCTGCATTTTTCCTCAGGATTTCCTCTTTTCCATGAGTGTGTACAGCCACAAGGCAGCAGAGGTTTGAGATCATAATTTTCCTTCCCCCTAAAGGAGCTGCAAACCACAGCTAAAGGGCCCCATCTGCCTGAGGATATTGTTTTTAAGGCACCAGTAATCCACCTTTGTCATTTCTCCTGCCAGTAGAAATGGTTTCACCGGGCTTAGTAGTTAAGCCACATGTGAAGGCCAGGAGCTGGACTTGGTTGTCAGAGGCTTTCTGAGTTGCACACCATTGGGAGCATTTAATAGGTGGTGGGACTTTATCCTCACTATCACCACTGGTTACTACAAACTGAAGGAATCAGTGTATATAATTGTGTAGATGCTACGAATGGTAGATACAATATGAATATGATGTATACACCATGATTAAGAATTGTTAACATTTTATGGATAAGTTCAAGTACGTGGCCACCATGATCTAGTTAGCCCTGTCGGGAATGGACAACAAGTGACACACCAGCATCCTGAAAAATAAAGGCTGTAGTAATTATAATTTAGCTAAAATAGTACCAACATTTTGTGTACATAAAATAACCACTTTGGTTTTTTTTAATTAAAACTGGATTTATTGCTACTAAGTAAAAGTTTTAGATTCGTATGAAAGATCCAGGAGTCCAAAGTTACAAGGTATTAACCAATGTTCTTCATTGCACAAGATCCTGTGCACAAATCTAATTTTAATTTTCAGAAATGCCAAATACGTCTCAAGTTGTCAAAATATGACTGAGGCAGCGCAGATAAAATATGGGTAGATGTGATGAGCAACATACTATTGAAACTACAGTGGATTCTGGTTAATTGGCACACATTGGGAACTGTACATTTTGACTGAATTAAGCGGCTGCCCCAAGTAGCCGAAGTTTCATCAAAATAGTTAAAAATGTTTTAAAAAGACTAACTACCATTTAACTGACTAACAGATTATATATTTAAATGAAATACAGAACAAATTAGAACTTAACAATACTGCTACAGTACTACAACACTGTAGTTCCCAATCCTAATTGTTGTGATGGGAGATTTTAATTTCCGCAATATTGGCATCTCCCTGGAGCAAGGGATTTAGATGTGGTAGAGTTTGTTAAGTGTGTTCAGGAAGATTTCCTGACACAATATGTAGATAAGTCTACAAGAGGAGAGGCTGTACTTGATCTGGCATTGGGAAAGGAACCTGGTCAGGTGTCAGGTCTCAGTGGGAGAGAATTTTGGAGATAGTGATCACAATTCTATCTCCTTTACCACAGCATTGGAGAGGGATAGGAGCAGACAAGTTTAATTAGAGCAACCAGAAATATGAAGCTATCAGGCAGGAACTTGGAAGTATAAATTAGGAGCAGAAATCCTCAGGGCAGGAATGTGACAAATGTTCAGGGGATATTTGAGTGGCGTTCTCTGTAGGTACATTTCAATGAGACAGGGAAAGGGTAGTAGGGTACAGGAATCATAGTGTACAAAGGCTGTTGAAAATCTAGTCAAAAAGAAAAGAAAAGCTTACAAAAGGTTCAAAAAACTAGGTAACAATAGAAATCTAGAAAATTATAAGGGGAGCAGGAAGGGGCTTAAGAATTAAATTAGGAGAGCCAGAAGGGGTCATGAGAAGGCCTTGGTGAGCAGGATTAAGGGAAATCCCAAGGCATTCTACAAGTATGTGAAGAGCAAGAGGATAAGATGTGAGAGATTAGGACCAATCAAGTGTGACAGTGGAAAAGTGTATGTGGAACCGGAGGAGGTAGCGGAGGCACTTAATGAATACATTGCTTCAGTATTCACTACAGAAAAGGACCTTGGTGATTGTAGGGATGACTTACAGCGGATTGAAAAGCCTGAGCATATAGACATTAAGAAAGAGGATATGCTGGAGCTTTTGGAAAGCATCAAGTTGGATAAGTCACTGGGACTGTACGAGATATACCCCAGGCTACTGTGGGAAGTGAGAGAGGAGATTGCTGAGCCTCTGGCAATGATCCTTGCATCATCAATGGGGACAGAAGAGGTTCCGGAGGATTGGAGGGTTGCAGATGTTGTTCCCTTATTAAAGAAAGGGAGTAAAGATAGCCCAGGAAATTATAGACCAGTGAGTCTTACTTCAGTGGTTGGTAAGTTGATGAAAAAGATTCTGAGAGGCAGGATTTATGAACATTTGGAGAGGCATAATATGATTAGGAATGGTCAGTATGGCTTTGTCAAAGGCAGGTCATGTCTTACAAGCCTGATTGAATTTTTTGAGCATGTGACTAAACACATGATGAAGGTGGAGCAGTAGATGTAGTGTACCACAGATGGAGTTCCAGAAGGGTCCATACGATTATTACGATGTATGATGTACGATGTATGTCAATGATATGGACTATGATACTAATGGATTTGTGGCTAAATTTGCCGGTGATACAAAGATATATGGTGGAGTGGGTAGTGTTGAGGAAACAGAGAGCCTGCAGAGAGACTTAAATAGTTCAGGGGAATGGGCAAAGAAATGGCAAATGAAATACAATATTGGAAAGTGTATGGTCATGCACTTTGGTGGAAGAAATAAATGGGAAGACTATTATTTCGATGGATAGAGAATTCAAAATGTAGAGGTGCAAAGGGACCTGGGAGTCCTTGTGCAAAGTACCCTAAAGGTTAATCTCCAAGTTGAGTTGGTTGTGAAGGAGGCGAATGCAATGCTGGCATTCATTTCTAGAGGTATAGAATATAAGAGCAGGGATGTGATGTTGAGGCTCTATGAGGCACTTGTGAGACCACACTTGGAGTATTGTGTGCAGTTTTGGGCTCTTTATTTTAGAAAAGATATACTGACATTGGAGAGGGTTCAGAGAAGATTCACAAGAATGATTCCAGGATTGAAAGGGTTACAGTATAACGGACATCTGGCAGCTCTTGGGCTGTATTCCCTGGAGTTCAGGAGAATGAGGGGGGATCTCATAGAAACATTCCAAATGTTTAAAAGCCTGAACAGATCAGATATGGTAAAGTTATTTCCCATGGTAGGGGCTTCTAGGACAAGAGGGCACGACTTCAGGATTAAAGGATGTCCATTTAGAACTGAGATGCGGAGAAGTTACTTTAGTCAGAGGGTTGTAAATCTGTGGAACTTGTTGCCACAAGCGGCTGTGGAAGCCAAGTCATTGGGTGTATTTAATGCAGAGAGAGATAGGTTCTTGATTAGCCAGGGCATCAAATGGTATGGGGTGAAGGCAGGGGAATGGCGATAACTGGAAGAATTGGATTAGCGCATGATTAAATGGCGGAGCAGACTTGATGGGCCAAATAGCTTACTTCTGCTCCTATATCTTATGGTCTTATGGTATATGGATTTCAGCAAGGCATTTGATGAAGTACTCCATGCAAGGCTTATTGAGAAAGTAAGGAGGCATGGGATCCAAGGGGGCCTTGCTTTGTGGATCCAAAATTGGCTTGCCAACAGAGTGGTTATAGATGGGTCATATTCTCCATGGAGGTCGGTGACCAGTGATGTACCTCAGGGATCTGTTCTGGGACCTCTTCTCTTCGTGATGTCTATAAATAACCTGGATGAGGAAGTAGAGGGATGGGTTAATAAATTTGCTGATGACACAAAGGTTGGGGGTGTTGTGGATAGTGTGGAAGGCTGTCAAAGGTTACAGCGGGACATTGATAGCATGCAAAACTGGGCTGAGAAGTGGCAAATGGAGTTCAACCCAGATAAGTGTGAGGTGGTTCATTTTGGTAGTTCAAATATGATGGCAGAATATAGTATTAATGGTAAGACTTCTGGCAGTGTGGAGGATCAGAAAGATCATGGGGTCCGAGTCCATAGGACCATCAAAGCTGCTGCACAGGTTGAATTTGTGGTTAAGAAGGCATACGGTGCATTTGCCTTCATCGACTGTGGGATTGAGTTCAAGAACTGAGAGGTAATGATACAGCTATATATGACCCTGGTCAGACCCCACTTGGAGTACTGTGCATTCTGGTCACCTCATTGCAGGAAGGATGTGGAAGCTATAGAAAGGGTGCAGAGGAGATTTACAAGGATGTTGCCTGGATTGGGGATCATGCCTTATGAGAATAGGTTGAGTGAATTTGGCTTTTTCTCCTTGGAGTGACAGAGGATGAGAGGTGACCTGATAGAGGTGTACAAGATGATGAGCGGCATTGATCATGTGGATAGTCAGAGGCTTTTTCCCGGGGCTTAAATGGCTAACATGAGAGGGAACAGTTTTAAGGTGCTTGGAAGTAGGTATAGAGGAGATGTCGGGGGTAAGTTTTTTTTATACAGAGAGTGGTGTGTGCATGGAATGGGCTGCCAGTGACGTGGTGGAGGCGAATACAATAGGGTCTTTTAAGAGACCTGGATAGGTACACAGAGCTTAGAAAAATAGAGGGATATGGGTAACCCTGGGTATTTCTAAAGTAAGTACATGTTTGGCACAGCATTGTGGGCCTAAGGGCCTGCATTGTGCTGTAGGTTTTCTATGTTTCTATCATCACCAATGGAGAAATTCATCCACAGCGTATACTGCTTTGTTCTTTTGATTGACTGTGAACATATCAGTGTAGCCAACTAGTGCAAATAATTGCATCCTCCAAATCTTCAATTTCATTGTAACATTCAACATGATTGTTGATACCTTCAAATTATTTGTAGTTCCTAGCTTGTTGAAGTAGTGAAATCAGGTAATCGTTTCATTTTCACTCCCAGCCTTTCTTACATCTCCAAGGCTGAATGTTTGAAACCACAGTGAACAAAACGGTTCTAATTTGTCACCAGCTGTCAGTGAGAAAAATCACTACTTTTTGAACACAAACACATGCAACTGACTCTATTTAAAAACTGTTCAATCTAAGCATGTTATAGTGTTTAGCAGCAACACAAGTGTACGCAGCTAACATGAGTTAGAAGCTTCGGCAGCAGTCTCCTGCCCCAATTAAGCATTGTGGTGTCCCAAATAAACGAAGGGAATCCCAGTGATTTTCTTGATTAGTTTTTGTCCTTTAAGAATTGTCCCAAGTAAGCACTGCCCTGATTAGCCAATGGCCCAATTAACTGGAATCCATCGTATTTTAAAGCAAGCTGATCTATACATTAGGAAAACAAGATTGTAATGTAGATTCACAAAACTCAATGTGCATTTCAGATCTTATTAGCAAACAAAATTATATCTACTTCAATTTTGAAAATTTAATTCATCCCATTTCCCTACCAATCCTTTGTGCGGGACAAAATACTTCCTAATTTTGGCTTAGTGCTCATGATTCAATGGTAATATCTTTCTAGATTCTCTTGGGAGAGGAAATGGTTCCTGCATCTGCCTTTTAAAATCATTTTACCATTTTAATTACCTCAGCTATTAAGGACAGTTTGACAGCTGTTAAACTATGACCAATGAAGGTACAGTGGTACATTTTCAAGTTGGTTTTGTGTTTAACTTAGAGCTGAATCAGCAGGTAGCAGTTTATGTTCCTCTGTGTCCACCTAAATGGTAGAAAATAAACGTCCAGGAAGTGCGAAAGTAACCTAGCTGTGTAACCCCAATGCATTTCGTAGATTCTGCAGTGTGATGGTGCTGGAGGGAATGAATATTTAAGATTGTAAAAGCATTCTCGTCAACTGGTTTGCTTTGTCACAGAACAAACAACAAGATGCTGGAGGAACTTTGTGCATCAGGCAGCATCTCTGAAAGTGAACAGTCAATCAGTCATAATGTTTTCAGTCTAGCTGGAGGGTCTCAACCCGAAACATTGACTGTCCATTGCCCTCCACAGATGCTGTCTGATCTCACTGAGTTTTTGAAACATTTTGTTCGGTCAACCAGATTCCAGAATGTGCCTTCTACTTTGTCGTGGATGTTTTAAGTGTTTAGTTATTTATTGACATAAAGCACAGAATTGGTCCTTCCAGCCCTTTGAGCCGTATTGCCCAACAATCACCTAACCTCATCCTAGCCTAATCACAGGACAATTTACAATGACCAATTAACCTACCAACTGGTAGGTTCTTGCCTGTGGGAGGCAAACGGAGCACCCGGAGGAAGCCCACATGGGGAGAACATGCCAACTCCTTACAGGCTGAGGCGGGAATTGAACCCATGTCCCGTGTACGGAAAAGCGTTGTGTTAACCACTATACCACCATGTTGGATTTGCATTTATTTCGGCAGGAGGAAAACATTCCACCACTCCTGATTTGTTCCTTGTGGATGACAGAAAGGATTTGGGCTGTTGGCGTAGGTTTGTCACTCACCAACTGATACCCAGATTCTCCTCTGCTCTAGTACTTCTGTGGATGATCAGAAGAATTTCTCATAAGTGGAGACTCAGTGCACTCACTCTCAGCCCAAAATGTTGATGGTGGAGGACTTGGTAATGATGATATTATTGAATACTAAATGTAGATATTTAGTTCCTCTCTTGGAGATGATCATTCTGGGGTACCTCATAGTAGAAATATTAATGGAATGGTTTCTGTTTTGCATTCAATATTTCAGTAATACTTGAGTAATCTTGTGAATATATTGTTTGATTAAGCATTCTCTGTTGTTTATGTAATTCATTACAGTTATATGTAAAAATTCATGAATTGCATATGTCATAACACTACCCTGTGATACGTGTGCGCCTTGCTTAAAGTAAAAGATGAACTTAAAGACTTTCATCTCTCTTGTTTTCCTTTGAAATAGTTAAGTGTTTTGAAGTTTTAAAACGTAACAGTTTCTACTGAAATCATAGCTCAGGGTCTTGCCTCCCTGTCAGAAAATACACGTCAGATACATACCAAATTAAACTATGGAAAGATTAGCTGGAAATCAATAAATCAAGTAAATTAACATCAAGTGGGTCAAATTTGAAAGAGTACATTTGCAGATGTTCATTTTATTTAAATTCTTGAGTCCAAAACCAATGCACGAACTACACAATCATTTGACACAGTTTTCATATGTTTTCCTGTCATAACAAAAACATAGGAATTAGAATTGTTAATATTTAAAAGTTCTTGTACATACTAGGCCCATCAAATGCAATTTAGGATTGGATTCTTCATGGAATTTATTCCAAACTACTCAATGTCTCAAATTAACACCAAAGCTGCAGCTATCACATAATCCCCAGACAAATGGTTCTGTCTTTAAACAGCACACAGGAGCTACACATTGTAGTTACTAAGGACTAAAAACTAAAATAATATGTCTCTTCATGCACCGGTGTTTTATTGTGCACTTTAATTATTTTATGTATAAAACTTTCCTGTCAAACTTGAATAAAGATCTTAGCCATTTGATACTTAATTATTACAGGCAACCACCTCATATGGCAATTTATATTACAGAATTCACAAATCACTCCCAAAAAAATGTGGGTTAATTAATAAAATTTGCTTTCATGTAATTTATGTGTTAAAATGTAAATAAGGCAACAAGAGTCATCTTTTCCAAACTTGTATTTCTTGACTTCTGTGCAGATTTGTGGCTTCAGGTTATGAAAAATCACAACATGGACCATTTCCTCCACAGTGGTCGCCTGATCAGTGAAAACACTAAAGGACGGTTAATTTCTGAGCAATTTTACTGCGAGTGTAACTATTTACTATTAATTTTTAAGATAATTTGGATCTTCAATTATAATTTTTGATATTACTTATGTAAATAGTCTTAATTGAATTAACCTGAATGAATAGTTATCTAAAATTAAATAAACAGGATGAAACATTCTCCAAAATTGTCATCTCATATTTATCTCTACAACATAGTTTACACATATTCATTAATTATAAAAAAATTAAGCTGTCCTGCTTGCAGAGCCATAAATTGAGAGTGAAAACCCATCCGTTACTTTCAAATCTAGTTTCTAAACCTCAGATCTTGGCTTTTGCCTTTTTTTAAAAAAGCAATTTATCACTTAGAAAGTAACAGATTTCATTCCAAGTTGGAACTAACTCCAGTGTTCTTTGGACTCTTTAGGCATTGAGCTGATCACCAAGGTGACACAAGCAGATTTGGCGATAAAATTGTCTCTTTGCCAAACATAAACTGCCATCTAGTGGTCAAAACATATATCAGGTTTGGAGTTCTATTAGGAATAGAAAGCACAATATATTCTTTTAGAAGAAAGAGAAGTAAACATGTGCATGTTTTTAAAATCAGACTTTTAATTTGGGAATATCAATATTTCAGGAAAATACTGCTCCACAACTGAAGTATTTTTAATATTTGCAATCCAAAAACATTTGTCATTTTATTTTCAGCATACTTGGGGCCCATTGTAACTGGTCAAAGGTTAAAGTAGGCCCTAGTAGAAATGACTTGGATGGATTGGTTATGTGAACTCAAAGTGTTATGGGAACTGTTCTTCCCTCAATCGCAGGATTCTGCAGAGAGTTGTGCAGACAGCCCAGCGCATCTGTAGATGTGAACTTCACACTATTCAGGCCGTTTACAAAGACTGTTGTGTAAAAAGAGCCCAAAGGATCATTGGGGACCTGAGTCACCCCAACCACAAACTGCTCCAGCTACTAACATCCGGGAAATGATACCGCAGCATAAAAACCAGGACCAACAGGCTCCAGGACAGCTTCTTCCACCAGGCCAACAGACTGATTAACTCACACTGATACTATTGACTCCTTTTCTACATACTATTTATTACAAATTGCTATAAATTGCACATTGCACATTTAGATGGAGACGTAACATAAAGATTTTTACTCGTCATGTATGTGATGGATGTAAGCAATAAAGTCAATTCAATTCAAAAAAGGCAATAATTATTGACAGTATATTTCCCTCCATAGATGTTTGACATGCTGAGTTTCTGTAGCATTTTGATTTAGATTTAGAATTTAGATTTCCAACATAAGCAGAATCTCTTGTGCAATTGATTAAATTTGATTTTTTTTTCTGGCAAGGTAAAAGGAACTAGAGATTTCTATTCACAAATATAAAAGTTTTTTGACTCAGTCCTGGACTTTCTTCCTTCTCCCACAATGCACACCATCCTCAAAAGTTTTCCCAAGCACCAAAATTGTATTCATCAGATTCAGAACAGGTTTACCTCATTGGGGCCAGGAAATCTCCCAGCTTGCATATTGCATATACAGGTTCACAATCCCTTATCCAAAATTCTGAAATCCGAAAAGCTCTGAAAACCGCAGTTTTTTTTGTGGATTGTGGAGTGTGTCATAACAAGGCTTGGTTGGCGCGCCAACAGCTGACATCACTCAGGTGTGACGTGGCAGCACTAGCAGAGGCTGCCAGACGTCAGTTGTGGTTCAGTGCTCGTACTGGTTACACGTGCATTTGCTGTTCACTGATATTTTGTGTTCACTGTTGACTTTGTGTTTACTTTCACTGTGAAAATGTCAAAAAGAGCTGCAGATACCCCTATGGGTATCATACATATTTAGCTTAGTTTGAACCTGTATATGTCCTAGAGTATTTATGTTCTACATTTATTCCAATTAGTCATTTACCATGTGTTTGACTCAGTTCATTTGAAGCTGCATATTTTTATGTTTTATTGAATGTTTTTGTTGGAAAAAAATGTACTAGTGTATTTATGGTTTATAATTATCCCACTATTTCATTTATCAGTATATTACTCAAAATAAACTGTAATAATATTTGTAAAAGAACACGGATTGGGAAAACCTGGAAGTTCTCTCTCCAGCACTCATTGTTTGAGCATGTACAGACTTTTTTTCTTGTCATTATTCCCTAAACAATACAGTATAACAACTATTTACATAACATTTACATTGTATTAGGTATTATAAGTAATCTAGAGATGATTTAAAGTATACGGGAGGATGTGCGTAGGTCTGGAGCTCCCCTGGATCCTAAAGTCCACCTCACTGAGACAGGTTAATTATCAATATAATTATCAATTTTCTGAGATCTGAAAAATTCTGAATTCCGAAATGCAACTGGCCCCAAGGATTTCCGATAAGGGATTGTGGACCTGTACTTGCCAAGTTCCTTCCATGGACTCCAACAAAAAGTTAAAAAATCAAACTTGGATGACTTAAAAACATGTTTATCTTTAAATTAGTGTCACATTGTGCAATATAAAAATTTGGCTAATAAAACAAAAGAATGAAAAAAGTAAGAAAGGAAGCCTAACACTCATCAATTAAAATTCTTATTTTTCCCCTTTTATCTTCAATTAGTTTATCACTCACCCAACCCTATAATCTCTGCTTGACTGTTGCATTCCCAGTGTCTAATTAACACCTGTTTAATTATCAACAACATTAACAAGGATTGGAACCATGCGCAATCACGATTATACAAATTTCATTGGTAGATAGATTGATAATCGGAGAATATTAATTCACGCTGAGCACCAGATGAGGTAAAGATAAGGAAGGCTTCATAAAAATAAGGACACGCCTCTTGGAAGACAGAATGGGGTAAAACCTAGTTAATTCAGTGATTCCAACAAGCAGCCAAATTAGTTCCTAAATTCAATAATTAAGGATCAACTCTGTTCACCGTGTACATGTATTCTGGCTAATTGGGATACATTGGGACTAGTACATTTTGGTCAATTAAGTGGCTGCCTCAATTAGCCCAAGTTTCATGGAAATAGTTTAAAAGATAGAAAAAGACAAACTACCATTTAACTGAGTAACAAATTATGTATTTAAATGAAATACAGAACAAATTAGAATGCTACCAATACTACTGGTGGTTGTCCGTCATATCGGACGACGCCAGGAAAGTTTTTAAAGTGGAGAAGCCGTTGTACTGGGGCAGTTACACTCTCTCGACCAGAATGTTTGGGTCCAGTGGGATGAGTAGACATCACAACTGAAGTCTCCTCTCATTGTAGTGGATGACTCTGCCTTTTTCTGTGCCTCATCCTGCTCTTTGCTCTCCACATAATATTGCAGAACTGCCTTCCTGGCTGTTGGATCTCATCCACCCAATCCACTAGAGCTGACTTCACATGCTGGGGCAGGTTTTCCCCTATCTGACCAGCGTATGAGACCTGCCATCTACCCTCTCCTGGTTTAGCCCACCTATCAAAGCGGTGTACTGGGGCGTGGTCTCTCTCTCTCTCTCTCTCTCACTCTCTCTCTCGCATGCTAAGAGTTACTTGGAGCTGAGTGAGAGCTGAGTATTCAGTGGGAATCAAGGGTAACATTCAAGATCATTGCAAGTACCTTCAGTTTTTTTGTAGTTTCTAACTTGTTTAAGTAGCGAAATTGTTTCATTTTCACTCTCAGTCATGTCTGGCACTTCTAAGTCTGAATGCTTGAAACTGCAGTAAGCAAAAGAGCTCTGAATTGTCTTACTACTTATTTCTCGCCAACTATCAGTGACAAAAATCACTGCTTTCTGAACACAAACACACACAACAGATGCCATTTAAAAACTGTTCTATCTAAGCATGATGTAGTGCAAGTATGGCCACACAACATACAACCAACTGATGCAAGCAAGGAAAGCCTCCTGCCTCAATAAAATGGCAGATTATTGCAAATAAAAGGAGGGTATTCTGGTTATTTTCTTGATTTATTTTTCTTCTTTAAGAGTTGTTCCAAATAAATGGCTGCCCAAATAACCAATGGCCCAATTGGCCAGATTCAAATGTATTAGGAAATTGCTCTGGTGTGTAGCCACTGCATGCAGCAAAGAATTATAATATATTACTATTATGCAGAAAAAAAATTAGATCAAAATAAAGACAAGTACAGATATGGAACAAAATGTGCAGAAATATATAAATACTGCATTTATTTACTATGTAAACAGCACTATAAGAAGTGGTTAAACTGTTAACATTGCAGTACATTGACTGAAGTAATAGATAGATGGGGCTGGGTTCATCCAACTGGAGTGGTTTATCAGATTAACCGCCTGTGGGAAGAAACTTTTAAAATTGAATGAAGATTTTTGTTTTAATAGCCCTATAGCTAGTGCTTCCCTGAATGGAGCTTTTGGAAAAGACAATTTACAGGATGGGTAATGTCTCCAGAGATTTTTCCTGCCCACTTTTATAATCTCAATTGTATAATGGTTGTATAATCTCAAAAAGATTAGATTATAATAAACTGTATTTTTAAACGAAATATTTTGTTCTGTTTAGGTATACTGAAAAACTTGTATTACAAGTGAAGAACAGTTGTAAGTTTTGAGAGGAGTGTATTTCCTAGCAGGATTTAAAAAGCATAACACAAAAATATGGAAATTATTGTAGAACTGCAGAACGAGAAAATATGGTGGGAAACTATGTAATTAATCTCAGCCCTGGACATATGTTTACACAACACCAAAAAATGCAGTGCAGTGCAGTTGAAATTGGCTTAACTGGAACAAAAAACATGTGCACTTTTCTGGATGAAATAATTCCCATTGGGAACAAAGAGCCCTGATAATCTGTTGGGATTTAAAAACCTTTTCCAAACATCATTAATAATAGTGCAATGTTTAACATTCATCAGTAGTATGATTTTTTTCAAACATTGTAGTCCAAAAATATCAGATCAGCTTTGCTCATAGAACAGCAAATTCTATTTCCCAAGAGTCTGTACCATTGGTAGATCAACACCCAGACTGCATTTTGCCATCTTTTAGACTGTGGCCTCATGATTTCAAATACCTCTTCATAACAATCTCCAGAGCTAATGGGCAAACTGTTCAACTTACTTACTTGCACACTCAGAGTGACAGTCATCCTGACCCCAGTGGTCAAACTGTACAATGCACACCATGCTTATGGATAAATTAGGACACCCAATATATTAAATTTACGAAGGCTGTTCCTGACAAAAGCTTTGTTCTTTATTCTGTTTGCATGTAGATCTTGTTCCTGATACTCTTGTAGCCCACACTAACTCTTGCATTTTTAAACCTGGAAATTGATTAGCTAGTACAGTATAAATATTATGAGCTTCTAAGCAATCATGATGTGACGAAGATCATTTTCAAAGTCAAACAGTCTAGATTTTTAGCCCAATCTGGAGATGATTCCTTCAATAGATCTGAGATAGAGCTTTGCTGCCTCCAAATTTACCCATCCAAAACTGTATATCATTTACACAAAAGCAATTGCAAATTACATAATTTGACAGCATCTTCCTGCCCAGTGATCTTAACCTATAGTGTGGACAAAGAGAGCAAGATGAAGAGAATAACATGATCTCAAAGTTCCCTTCCAAGTTAGAAAACTTCCTCTTCCATGACTGTTCTATCAAAATCTGAGTCAAAATCCTGAAAGAACCTCTCACCAATATGATTATGGAAGCAGTACCAGCACAGCTTATATGGTGATATAATATGTCCTTCTACAATCCAAAACCACACTGTAGATCACTAAGTATAATTGTACTGATTTTCAGACACATGATGAGGACATACAGTGCCCAAATAAGATCATAAAGTTTACAAAATGAAAAGATAATAAGCAAGTGTCAAGGAAGGCTTCAGAATATTAGTCCTCTCTAATTTCAATGCATCCCGCTTTCAAAATCTACTTACTTGTAAGTCTAATGCAAGGTCATTGATTATGATCAATAATAATTATTATTTCTCCCTCTGTCTCTAGAAAACATGCACCCACATCATCTCCCACAGGTGTCTCCTGCTTACTTATAAAAACTTGTTTCAATCACCTATTTAAAAATATTGCTATTCTGAAAATGTGCCCAAATGAAGAATATTCTCTTTGCAGAGATTACAAAATTTGCCAGCAGATGGTGCAGTTTGATGTTCGTAAGTGCCACCGGGCAGCTAAATTTTCAAGATGTGCAAGATCATGTGATACTTGCACTTCTGGATGAGTCTCAGTACAGAGATTTAAATGAATAACTCAACATAATTTAAATTTCTCAACATTAAGAAATTTGTCTCTGATGTGTGTCTCATGCCTTTATTAGATATAAAAACATATTTTCTTGAACACAACTAAAGAACAAATCCAATAGATTTTAACAAAAATCACACATATATAACGTAATTAAAAGGACAAGATTGAAATTTGTAGAAAATGTGCCAATCACAACGTAAGGAAATCCAATGCAACACATACAAAATGCTGGAGAACCCCAAGTCAGGCAGCATCTATGGAAATGAATAAACAGTCGATGTTTTGGATCAAGACCCTTCTCAGGACTGAGAAGGTCGGGAGAAGACCCCAGAATAAAACGGTGGAGTGAGGGGAAGGAGGCTAGCTAGAGGTGATAGGTGAAGCCGGTGGGTGGGAAAGGGTGGGCTGGAGAAGAAGGAATCTGATAGGAGAGGAGAGTGGACCATAAGTAAAATCCTTTAATGCTAGAGACTGGTGTCGAATGGGGTTTATACCTGGACTGTTCACCAAAGAGTTGGCATGAAGCTAACTGGATATTGAGGATTAACCTGGCCTTATTCTCATAAAGCTGCGAATTGCTGATACCAGCCAGGTACTGTACTTCAGTTCACTAGACAGAGGTTTTGCCGCTATCTTTAAAAAATAAAAAGTAAAGTTAATGGTCTTGATCAAAAGTTAATGATTTTGCAACATTCCTACATATCCATAGCCCAAAAGGAATAGAAATGTCACTCAGATGTTTCTGTAGAGTGAAACAGAGCAAATAACTGAGAGTTGGAAACCAGTTGAGAATCATAACATGTTCAGGTTCAATCTGCAACCAGAAAAGGGCAATAAAGGATCAAAGAAATGTTGTGAAACATCAAAGATCTAGCAATTAAAATTGCAAATTAGCTGGGTCTAAGTTAGAAAGCTCATCAACAGTCAGGAAATTTCTCAATAGAGTAGAAATTAATTATATTCTAATGTAGTAAGATGATAGTGTCTCAAAGAATGAAATTTCTTTGGAAACAAAGCTAAACAGAAGGAATGCATATTATAAATTTGGAACAAATTATTATATACTAATAATAGCAAATACCTATGTCAGGATGCTGTTTATTGACTATAGCTCAGCATATAATGCTATCTTTCCTGCAGTCCTGATCGAGAAGCTGCAGAATCTAGGCCTCTGTACCTCCCTCTGCAAGTGGATCCTCGACTCCCTAACCAGAAGACCACAATCTGTGTAGATTGGAAATAACACCTTCACCTCGCTGACAATTAACACTGGCACTCCTTAGGGCTTGTGTGCTTGGCCCATTGCTCTACTCTCTCTACACATATGACAGTGTGACTAGACATAGCTCAAACAGCATCTATAAGTTTACTAATGCTACAACCATTGTTGGCAAAATTTCAGATGGTGACGAAAGGGTGTACAGGAGTGAGATATACCAGTTAGTAGGGTGGTGTCGCAGCAAAATCCTTGCACGCAATGTCAGAAGACCAAAGAGCTGAGTATGGACTTCAGGAAGGGTAAGATGAGGGAACACAAACTGATCCTCACAGAGGGACCAGAACTGGAGAGAGTAAGCAATTACGAGGTCCTGGGTGTCAATATATCTGACTACTGAACCTGGATGCAAAATATTGATGCAGCTATACGGAAGGCAAGATAGAAGCTATATTTTATTAGGAGATGAGGAGATTTGGCTTGTTAACTAAAACACTTGAAAACTACAAATGTGGCGTGGAGAACATTCTGACTGGCTACATCACTGCCTGGTATGGTGGGACAGATTGCTACTGCACAAGATCGAAGTAAGTTTCAGAAACTTGTAAAATTAATCAGCTCTGTCATGGTTACCAGCCTCCATAGTGTACAAATCATCTTCAAGGAGCAGTGCCTTAGGAAGGCAGTGTCCATTATTAGGGATCCTCGCTACCCAGGACATGCCCTCTTCACACTGTTACCATCAGGGAGGAGGTACAGAAGCCTGAAGGCACACACTCAGCGATTCAGGAACAGCTTCTTGCCCTCTGCCATCCGATTCCTAAATGGACATTGAACCCACGAACACTACCTCACTAGTTCTTTATTTCTGTTATTTTTCTCTACAATTGTACTGCTGCCGTAAAGTTAACAAAATCTCACTACGTATGTCAGTGGTATTAAACCTGATTCTGATTCTGATGAGACTTCCATCAGTCAGGGTTAACCATGGATGTTGCGTCCTGGCTGACTATATACCCAAGCCTGGGCAGTACGATATGGAAAGCAAACTGTTGCCCATGTATCCCCCTCTCCATGTATCTGATGAACCCAGCAGAATGGCAGAAACCGATACAGTTTGGTACCAGCAGCGTTGCAAGAGTTGCTAGCCAGCAATGATCTCAATGTAGGACTGCCTTAGTGACTCCAGCTCTGAATTTTCCCTCAGGGTTTACTCCCAAAGCCTTCCACATGAATGAACATAGCCATAAGGCAAGCAGAGATCTGAGATCAGAGTTCTCCTTCTCCCAGATGAGCTGCCAACCACAGCTGATGAGCCCCATCTGCCTGAAGCAACTGGTTTTAAGGTGCTAGTAACCCACCTTTGTCCCTTCTCCTGTCAGTAGAAATGGTTCCACTGGGCTCAGTAGCTAATCCACATGTGAAGGCCAGGAGCTTGTCTTGGTTGTCAGAGGCTATTTGAGATGCACACCATTGGGAGCATTTAATAGGCAGTGGGAGCCTGTCTCCATTACCACCCCCGGCTATAGCAACCTTAAGGAACCTGTAAAAGAAGAGGGAGATTGATAGGAAATATGAAAAATGAAAGGATGCAATAAAAGAAAATATTTAGGGATACTATAAACATATTTTCTTCTTAGTCAGTCTTTCCATTTTGAATATAATTTGCTTCCATCCCAGTTCTGTGGCCTTTGTGTTGGTTCATGAGGCCACATGACACCCAGTGACTCTGCTAAAGGTGAGGAAGGACGTATTAACATGGAGACAGGTCAGTATCTTGGCAAGTGTTGTAATGTTTTTGCTGTTTACCCTGGATGCCTGTGTGCTTCCAACAAATGGACTTTAAGCTTTCGATGGCATGTCAAATATTTTTGCCTTTATCAGCATTCATGGCCAGGTACTCCCACTGATCAAAGGGAATTCCATCTTTTCATGGAGGCTTAGAGAGTTGTGGCAGAGGCCAGAACAGCTTGTCTATTTTGGGGGCCCAGTGCCAGATATGTGAGCCATGTTGCCCGCCAGGTGGAACTGACTGAGTACAATTGAGGCATCATTGCTGGGAATGTTGGCCAGGGAGAGAACACGGATGGTGATTGCCTTCCCTGCCCATGAATTTAGAGTATTTTTGGAGTTAGTGTGATGGTACCTCTCTGGTGCTGTAGATGGTTCAAGTCTCAGAAGCATGCAAATGCATGGTGATTACCATTGTCTGATAAACCATGACTTTTGTGTACAGTGTGAGGTATTAACCTTAAGACTCTGTTCCTCAGTTAGCTTAAGATTGTGCGAGTGCACTGAAGGAGATGGTGAATTTTTTCATTAATGGCTTCCTTCATTAAGAGGTGTCTCCTGAGATATGGAAAATGGCCCATATTTTCCAGGCTCTTTGTGTTGCACTTGTATTACAGGGAAAGAGAACTCTAGTGTTGGGGATGTCAAGTACTCTCTTATTTGCGTTACTGCATTAATGAACAAGCATGATGTAGAATTTGACCTCTGAAAATGAAAATATGCAAACATCATCTACATTTTGCAGCTCTATGATTAAGTTGGGCTAACCTTTGATCTAGAGTAGAGGTAATATAGGTTGAACAAGTTCCTACTTGCCCTATAGATTTGCTCCACTCTAACAGGAACTTTTGAAGGTGAGGAATTGCACTGCAGCTAGGAAGATTGAGGAAAAACTTTGGAGCAATGATGCTGCCCTGAATAATGCCATTCTTCTCTGATATTTAGCCTGCTGTACACCAGTTCATTGAGATTAAAGCTTGCAAGGCCACATAAAGCAAGAGGAAGAATTGGCAATAGTTGAAAAGAATATTTCAGAATCTCTCTCATTAAATGAAGTCCAAGGCTTTTGCAAGGTTATTAAGGGTTACCTGTGCTCTCTGCAAAATGCTGTGAAGATGGGTCTTCTATAACTGACATACAGATGATTACTGTGCCAAAACTATAAACCTAGAACCTCACTCCAGGAGCCTGTGTATTTTATAACACTTTATTATACTTTATAATACTTTATTTTCACTCGGTTTCCTCCCCCTTTCAAAACATGTTCACATCACGATCAAAGTTGCTGGTGAATGCAGCAGGCCAGGCAGCATCTCTAGGAAGAGGTACAGTCGACGTTTTGGGCCGAGACCCTTCGTCAGGACTAACTAAAGGAAGAGCTAGTAAGAGATTTGAAAGTGGGAGGGGGAGGGGGAGATCCAAAATGATAGGAGAAGACAGGAGGGGGAGGGATGGAGCCAAGAGCTGGACAGGAGATGGGCAAAAGGGATATGAGAGGATCATGGGACAGTGGCCCAGGAAGAAGAAAAAGGGGGAGGGGGGGAAAAACCCAGAGGATGGGCAAGAGGTATAGTCAGAGGGACAGAGGGAGAAAAAGGAGAGAGAGAGAAAGCATATGTGTATATAAATAATTATGGATGGGATACGAGGGGGAGGTGGGGCATTAGCGTAAGTTAGAGAAGTCAATGTTCATGCCATCAGGTTGGAGGCTACCCAGGCGGAATATAAGGTGTTGTTCCTCCAACCTGAGTATGGCTTCATCTTTACAGCAGAGGAGGCCGTAGATAGACATATCAGAATGGGAATGGGATGTGGAATTAAAATGTGTCTCCACTATTTTTTGGATTCCAGACCTAATCAGTTCCCCTCTACCACCACTCTGCTCCGTCTAGCGGAATTAGTCCTTACTCTTAATAATTTCTCCTTTGGCTCCTCCCACTTCCTCCAAACTAAAGGTGTAGCTATGGGCACCCATATGGGTCCTAGCTATGCCTGGCTTTTTGTTGGCTTTGTGGAACAATCTATGTTCCGTGCCTATTCTGGTATCTGTCCCCCACTTTTCCTTCGCCACACCAATGATTGCATTGGCGCTGCTTCCTGCACGCATGCTGAGCTCATTGACTTCATTAACTTTGCCTCCAACTTTCACCCTGCCCTCAAGTTTACCTGGTCCATTTCTGACACCTCCCTCCCCTTTCTAGATCTTTCTGTCTCTATCTCTGGAGACAGCTTATCTACTGATGTCTACTATAATAAATATTAAACATTAATTATACAGAGTCTTTACAAGAAGAAACATAATTAGAACAAATCATAAACACGAGATTCTGCAGATGCTGAAATTCTTGGAATAACACAGACAAACTGCTGGAGGAACTCAGCAGGTCAGGCAACATCTATCAAGGGGAATAAACAAGTTGACATTTTGGGCTCAAACAACAGGAATTCTGCAGATGCTGGAAATTCAAGCAACACACATCAAAGTCATAGGGACAGAGGGAGAAAAAGGAGAGTGAGAGAAAGAATGTGTGTATATAAATAAATAATGGATGGGGTCCGAGGGGGAGGTGGGGCATTAGCGGACGTTTGAGAAGTCAATGTTCATGCCATCAGGTTGGAGGCTACCCAGACGGAATATAAGGTGTTGTTCCTCCAACCTGAGTGTGGCTTCATCTTATATATACACACATTCTTTCTCTCTCTCCTTTTTCTACCTCTGTCCCTCTGACTATACCCCTTGCCCATCCTCTGGGTTTTCCCCCCCTCCCCCCTTTCTTTCTCCCTGGGCCTCCTGTCCCATGATTCTTTCATATCCCTTTTGCCAATCACCTGTCCAGCTCTTGGCTCCATCCCTCCCCCTCCTGTCTTCTCCCATCATTTTGGATCTCCCTCTCCCCCTCCCACTTTCAAATCTCTTACTAGCTCTTCCTTCAGTTAGTCCTGACGAAGGGTCTCGGCCCAAAACGTCGACTGTACCTCTTCCTAGAGATACTGCCTGGTCTGCTGCGTTCACCAGCAACTTTGATGTGTGTTGCTTGAATTTCCAGCATCTGCAGAATTCCTTGTGTTCACATCACAATGTTGCTCTGCCAGATTCACGAAAAGTCCTGATCATCAGTGATGAATTTAAGACCAAGTATGGGTGAAGCCCACTCCAGAAAAGGTTTGGATAAGATATGAATCCCTTAATAACTAAGGAAGTACCAGCCCTTAGTGCAGGAGTGTAAAGACAAGGGATGGCAGGCATGGTTGTTCCCTGTGGAGATCGGCTGCAGAGGTTTCCCAGCCAAATCAGCATGGCGGTTGTTGTCAGATCTAGGCCTGGACGAAAGGAACAAAAAACAAGCAGCTCGTAGGATGGAGGAAGAGGCAGAACGAGCCTCTTGTTGGATTTTGAGTAGGCGAGAGGAGGGAAGCTGGAAGCCAGGAGCAGATTGGCAGTGATTTGGTCAACACTGCCTGCCCACTAACTGGAGAGTGTCGTGGTTAAGGGTCGAAACACTCGGTGAAGGTTGGGAACCACCTGATGACATCTGCTCCTGGCTGAAGGCTACGGTTACCTTATAAGGTAACTGGAGAATGTACCCTAACAGGTGCATGTAACAAGTATCGCTTCTTGGTGATTTCAGATAGAGTGCAAAATGAAGAACACCATTGGGTAACAGAAATGGCAGCCAGCTTAGTATGATTTCTAATAAATAATAGAGTTTAAAATTTCTGGGGCTATTCAACTGTGCACATTAGGTTCATTTGTTGCTGTTCTATAATTTATCCCTTGTTTACTCTGTATGATTCTGTCCTAAATGTTAAATCACTTTGTTAAACAATTTACAGATTCTCGGTTCATTTTGTGCTGGTGGTCCACAGCTAATGTCCATGCTAAGCTAGTTATTCAATCTGAGAATCAAGGTGCATGGTTGATGAACGTCTGGTGGACCTGTCCTCTGTAGTTATTGCACTCTGGTACCTGGCAGTCACTGCTGCAGGGTGATATATCTACTTTTTTCCCCTGGTCATTTTCAGAGATTCACAGAAACACACAGCAAAATAAAGGTTTCGGTCCCTTTTGGTTGAAAAGAAATTATTGAAATCGATCACGTTGCACAGTTTTTGTGAAGTAGCCAAGTAAATTGCAACACACCAAGTGATCATCCAGCTATTTTTAAATGTGATGAGGATTTCTGTCTCATTCACCCTTTTAAGTGAGTTGCTGACCTTTATCACTCTGCATAAAATTAATATTCTTCAACTATGTGGTAATCATTATCCCAATTAACTTAAATTTGTACTCCCTTGTAATTGGGATCACTACTGAGGAGGAGTGTTCCTTCCAATTCTCCTTATCTTGGCTTTTTGTAATTTCACACACATAATTAACTCTCCTCTTGACATTCTCTCTTCCACAACAAACAAGACTAAATTAGCAGTCTTTCTTATTATTTGTTTATTTTGAGACACAGCATGGAATAGGCCCTTCCGGTCCTTCAAGCTGCACCACCCAGTAACTTCCGACAACCCTGATTTAACCCTAACCTAATCATGGGACAATTCACAATGACAAATTAACTACCTGGTACATCTTTGCACTGTGGGCAGAAGCCCGGAGAAAACCCACGTGTTCCATGGAAAGTTGAATAGAGATTCCTTATCCAAGTTCTTGATATCTTGAACTCTGAACCGCAATGCCCTGAGCTGCAGTAGCGCCGTGCTAACCACCGCACTACCATCCTCATATGTAAATTCTCCTGCAAACCCTCTCTAAAGAGGTTACGTCCTTCCTGATATCTGGAGTTCAGGAGTTACAATGTGCTCCAGCTACAGCCTAATTAACACCTTGTACTGTTGCAGGATAACCCCCATGCTCTTGTTTGGTGTGTCTCAGCTAATAAAGAGGACTATCTTCTTATGCACCAATCATGTTACCTGCAACCATTAATGGACATGTTTACCTACATGCCTTAGCTCCTCTAAACCTCTCAGTGTTCACCTTTCTCAAATAAATTTCTTCTTTGAGATAAATCCGATGTAGCACTCTTTGGCTCCCTGCACCTGGTTATTGCTTTTTTTGTGCAGACAACATATTTCATCCTTATTACCAGTTAAGTCCTGGAGTTAATCAGCTGACAAGCCCAAAAGTTTACAAACAAATGAAATAATGAAGTAATGAATGATTTTCTATTATTACAATTTGATTGTTTCTTTTCTTACTGGCAAGCTACATGTTGGAAGTGTTCAACAGAAAGACTGAAATACTTGCATAGCCACCTCTTAACATTTGCAAATTCATTCATCATCAATGAAAGTGCCTTAGATATCGAGAACTTGGCTACTCCTGAGACTTGTTATAATTACATTTCAATATATACAGTATATGAATAAATACTGCAGTGTAGGTTATGCTAAAATTAACCTAATTCTTTTGTTTTTGCTGCAGCTAAAATATCCTTAATTGAGTTTGAAGCAGTTCACTTTGCTGATGGTATCAGAATTAGGGCATTCGACCCATAAACTCTGAGTGGATTTTAGAGGTTGGTGGGGGTAACAGATGCATGTAGGTTTGGCAAAGAACAGTGTCCCGGTATGTTAATTAAACATAGCCCTCTGTGATTTGACAAATAACTCCTTTTAATTGGATACAGAATGTCCTTGCCTTTATTTTTAGCATTATCCATTTGTGAGGTTGTATTGTTTTTGAATTTGCATCTTTGAAGTTCACAGTTATACAAATGCAGCAAAAAAAATTTCTAACTGAGGTGAGAATAGGCCCTTAAATGCCTTGGGCAATCTATTGGGGAATTTTGCAGGGAGATGTTTTCTGTCAGTTTGAAATATGTTAAGTGCCATTTAATATAAATGTCAGAGTCCTCATTCAAATACCACAGTTGCTTTTACTTGTCATTTTCACATAATAAAGGGTTCAAATAATGAGTAGATGCTAATAATATTGCTGGGATGAGTTTATGCAATATGACCTCAATGGTAAACTGGGAAATAAAATGCAGTTAATGATAGCACACCACTCTGGAGAAATACTCCACTCCTTTGACAACATTCAAGGAAATGAATTAGCATTTAACAAGTAGCACTGGCAAATTTCCATTTGTTGAATGAGGAAAGCTAAGTGTGACGACCACATGAAATTGTCAAAACGTTATTTTGTTTCTCAAAAGGAAGTCGAGCTTTGAAGTTGCTTTCTCACCGCTTGAAAAGCTACTGCCACTCACGAGCACACTGCAGGTCACTTCATTGTGATATGCTTTGAGACTTCACCTGAGAGCTTGTAATGCAATAGATAAATACAAGCTCTTTCATTTTTAGACCAATTATCCATTAGATTTTCAGGAACTCAATGGATGACGAAAGGGATACGTAAAGTAATTTAAGTTTCACCACTTTTCAAGGATCCCTTTAAACTAAAGCATATTATATTTTTATATTTCTGTGCACACGCTTCAATTCCTATTGACTAATTAAAGAAGCCTGTTTCCTGGCTGACTTTCCTGTCAGTCCTTGTGAATGTAATAGAGTGGATGTGGAGAGGAAGCTTCTGGCAGTGGGGTGGAGGAGTGCACAGTCTAGGAGTGGAGGGATATCCCTTTGGAGTTGCAACAAGGAGGAATTTATTTGGTCAGAAGTTGGCGAATCCATGGATTTCATTGCCACAGACAGTTGTGCAGGCCGAGTCATTGAGTATATTTAAAGCGGATGTTGATTAGCTCTTTCTTAGTAAGGGCTTCAAAGGTTACAGGGAGATTGGGGTTGACAGGGAAAATAAATCAGCCATGATTGATTGGCAAAGCAGACTTGATAGGCTGAATGGCCTAATTCTGCTTCTATGCCTTATGCTTCTGAATTTCATAATCCATATTTTTGCTACTTTTTCCCCTGTAGCTATTTCTTCCCTATAGTGTTAGTTTAGGAGTCCAAGATTGAATTTAAAACATCACTGTTTTATAATTGTTTGAATAGCTTAAGCCAAGTGAAATTGCTAATAGGGGGAGTGGGGCAGCAGGAATTGTAAAATGAATAAGGGAAAGTTCCATTCGGCCCATTTGGGAGATCAAACGTAAGGAAAAGGTATGCAGACTCATTGATATCACTGAAGTACAAATTAATCTTGTGGTCCATGTCCATAGTTTACTAAAAGTAGATATGGTGGTAAAGAAGGTTTATGGCCTTCATGCCTTGATTGGTAGGGGTGTTGAATATGACTAAGAAAGTCATGCTGCATCTATATAAAACTCTAATCTGAACATAAATGGGATATCATGTGTAATTATGGTCTCCCCCCTCCCCCAGTTTAGGAATGATATGAAGAGTGTGAAGAGGGTTCAGAAGAAATTAACCAGGATGCTGTCTGGATTAGAGGGTAGGAGATACAAGGGAAAGTTGATTTAATCTCCCTGGAGAGTCCAAGACTGAGGGGAAAACTGTTAGAGTTTTTAAAACTATGAGAGGCATAGGTAGGATAGACTGTCGGAATCATTTCCTCATCAAACACCACAGGACAATTTTTAAGGTTATGGGGAGCGGGAGGGTTAAAGGCAACTGAGAGGCAAGATTTTTACACAGAGGGTGGAAGCGACTGGAATGGGTTAGCGGGAATAGGCAGCTTGGGGGAGTTTAAGAAGCGTTTAGATAGTTGTATGAAAATTAAAAGAATGGAGGAACAGGATGATAGACAGGAGGAGGTCCTCGGGACCGAGATCAGCACAACGTAGTCATAGAGTCAACATCGAGTACAACACAGAAACAGGCTCCTTGGCCATCTAGTCTATGCCGAAAACCATTTAAACTATCTATTCTCCACTAACTACAGCCCTCCATATCCCTACCCATGTTCTAACCAAACTTCTCTTAAATGTTGAAATCGATCTCACATGGATTACTTATGCTGACATCTCATTCCACACCCTCACGGCCCTCTGTGAAGAAGTTTTCCCTCACGTTCTCCTTAAACGTCTCACCTTTCACTCTTAAGACATGTCCGCTTGTTGTAGTCGCACCCAACCTCAGTGGAAAAAGCTTGCTTGCATTTACCCTCTATATGCCTCATAATTTTGTATACCTCTAAGAAATCTCCTCTCAATCTTCTACGTTCTAAAGAATACAGTCCTAACCTATCCAATCTTTCCTTATAACTCAGATTCTCCAGATCCGGCAAAATCCTTGTAAATTTTCTCTGCACTCTTTCAATCTTGTTTACGTCTTTCTTCTAGGTAGGTAATCAAAACTGCACACAATACTTCAAATTAGGCCTCACCAATGCCTTATACAACTTCAACGTTAACATCCTCCCTTCTGTACTCAATACATTGATTTCTGAAGGACAGTGAGCCAAAAGTTTTCTTTATGACCCTATTTACTTGTGCCGCCACTTTCAATGAATTATGTACCGGTATTTTCAGATCCCTTTTCTTTACCACACTCCTCAGTGCCCTACCATTCGCTGTGTAAGAAATCGCAGTCTTGGTAATGAGAATCCAACTATGTAATTTGATATGATATCTACATTGCTAAGTTCTGCAGTGAGCTGCCTGTGAGGAGTTTGTCCATTCTCCCTGTGACTGTGTGGGTTTCCTCCAGGTGCTCCGGTTTCCTCCCACAGTCCAAAGACGCAATAGTTCATAGGTTAATTGGTCATAGTAAATTGTCCTGTGATTAGGCTAGGATTAAACTGGGGGATTGATGGGCGACGCGGCTCAAAGGGCCTATTCTGAACTGTACCTTAATAAATAAATACTAACCATTTGATGTGCAAGTGTAGCAACATCACTTTTCACCCTCAAAATATACTTTGTTCTTAAAATTTGCAGATGTACAATATAGCACTTTCATCTGTCATTATTCGCTTCAGCAAGGATATCATCATGTTTAATTAATATACCTACATTAGGTCAGGAGTGTATCAACTTTCATTCCTAAGCCCTCTATTGGTATAAGTTGAGAGGTAACTACACAGGGACCAGTGGGAATCCAAAACTGTGGCCTTTTCCCAGAGCCCTTGCATGGCTCCACCAAACTTCAGTCTCTTTTTCAGTTTGCAACATTCTGGAATGATGATAAAATTTTCCACCTTCAGGTATGCTGCTTTCTCATTGTTTTCCATTATCATCCTTCTTAACCCAGTTCTATAAAATTTCTTCCTAACAATCAGCATTCATGCTTAATCAACGTCTTAATCAATCTTTTATTTTATGTATTACTCTTCCTTCCCGTTCTGTGTTGAGTATTGTAAGCACTCCAGTTCTGATAGAGGGCTGCTGACCCGAAATATCTACAGATGCTGCTTGAGTGTGTGAGTTCTTCCAGCATTTTCTGTTTCCATGGAGATTACTGTAGCCATAGATTGTGAAGAAGGTTGCCTCGGGATAGGGTGGGACCTGGGTCACATGAATAAAACTGGGTGGAGCAGTGGGAGATGGAATGTAGTCCAGACAAGCATGAGTTAAGTCAAATTCGTGTAGAGCATGTAGAGTAAGTGATTAAAAATAGAAGGAATAGATTAACTTCATTTGTTACATACATTGAAAAGTAACCACACTCCTTACACACACGCACACGCACACACACACGAACATTGCCTTGTCATTCTGCTGTCATTGCAGTACGTGTACGCACTCCAATGTCTTGCCTGGTATATCTTCACAACGGGAAATTTTCACAATCGAGATGATGCTCTCCGGTTGGCTTTATAATGCCTTTCCCACCATACATGGTGGGATATTCCATTTCTTTAGTAATGGGAATGTGTAAATGTGTATATATTGTTTGTATGTGGTATTTAAGGTAGATACTTCTTTATATTCTGTAATATGATTGCAATTATATTGTGGGATGCCTCATATTCTAAGTTTTAAGTGAACTTTGTGGGTAATTGAAGATGGAATATCTTAGTGCCAAATAAAAAGGTGCTCATCACCCTCAGTTCAGAGGCTGCCAGGAGTTTACACTGGACAAAGTATGGAGCTATTATTTTCCGGTAGATATCTTTCTGTAAACATTGGCAGTTTTTGTTTCACTCATTTTTAGAAGCTTAATTTTTGATGCTCCAACTAAGCTTGCGACTCCAGCCATTTTTCCTTTGGTTATACCCATGTTTCTCACATAGCACATCTGGAGGAAATCCACATGGTCACAGGGAGAACGTGCCAACTCCTTGCAGACAGTGGCGGGATTTGAACCCTGATCATAGATGTTGTAAAGTGTCACACCAGTTGTTATGCTACTATACTGCCTTTAGGCAAGGGTCCTTAGGAGTGCAGAAGTAGAGAGGGATTTTAGAGGCCATGTCCGTATCTCCCTGAATGTAGTGATGGAAATAATGTGATAAGATATTTGGTATGCTTGAATTCATAGGCTCTAAGACTTTGAGTATAAGGGTTGGAACAACATGTTGCAGTTGTTCAAAATATTGTTTAGACCACACTTAGAGTACTATGTACAGTTTTGGTTGGCACACTACAGGGTGGGTGTGGTAGCTTCTTCTCCGTGGATTGTCACCTTGTCGTGGTGGAGAAGCTTGCGTGGTCCTGAGATCCCGAGAGCGATGCTGGCTGGAGCTATGCTCCTGGTAGGGTCATCCATGGTGGTAAGGTTGAGGGTGAGGTCCCCGACAAAGAACAATCCAACCAAGACCTCAACAGTGGAACAGGCGGACCAAGTTACTTTGAACTGAACGGCTGTGAAGGCGGATGAAGGTTGCAACAAATCCATCTGCTCCAATCGTCGTGGTTTCCATGCCATTGGAATCAGTTGGTTGATTTGTGAAGTATCGTGTGCTTCTTGGAGCGCAACATCAAGTACACATTAAACAAATACATGCAGAGGCGTTTTCGCTCTATACGGAATGAAGACCATCATCCTCGACCTCAAGGGATAGCCACAACGGGTGTGGTAGCAATAGTGAAGGTGCAGAAGATATTCACCAGAGGGTGGTGGGCATGTGGATCAAGCTGCCCGAGGAGTTGGTAGAGGCAGGTACCATCATAGCATTTTCAAAACATTTTGACAGGTACATGGACAGGAAGCAAATTGAGAGGTAAAGGGTAAATGCAGGAAAACAGGATTAGAATAGCATTAGCATAGATGAGCATCACAGTAAGCATAGATAAGGTGGGCGTTTCTGTGCTGAATATTTCTATAAATTCTCTGTTTCTTATTTCCAGCATCTGTAGTTTTGCTTTCCATGACTGACAGTGATACATGAATACCAGCAGTAGTAAATTTAATTGTTTCTACAGAATATGATCAACTGATGTACCTGTCCTCACAGAAAAATGGAAACAAGTTACACTCTGTACCTGGGTTTCAGCAGCAGTGACGCACAAGAGGACAAATGGGACCTTTTGTTGCAGCTTAGAGATAAATAGAAAGACTGACTTTCAAAATAATGAAGGTTAGGAGATCAGAAGGGATTTCAACTTCCTAAAAGTAAGTCTGTTATTTTCTTCCAAATGTTCCATGTTTTGCTTCTGAAGAGGCTTTAGTCTATTTTTGGGACAATTTCTTGTCACATATCAATGACATATGTGAGTCAATGTGGTAGTTAAAACAACTCACTTTTAAACTCAGGAGAGCATTCATTGAGCTCAGACTGAAAGCTATAGAAATTAAATGTGAACAAATGAATTGGGCCACTGGATTTTTAGAGTCATAGAACACTACAGAACAGAAACAGGTCATTTGGCCCATCTAGTCTGTTCTAAACCATTAATCTGCCTAGGCCCATTGACCTGCACCTGGACCATAGCCCTCCATACCCCTCTCATCCATGTACCTACCCAAATGTTGTTAAAATGTTGAAATCGACCCTGCCTCCACCACTTGCACTGGCAGCTCATTCCACTCTCTCACCACCCTCCAAGGCAGAGATTCTTAAACTTTTTCATGCCATGGACCCCTTGGCCAGTGCAGTGAAGCCTATGGACCCCTTCTCAGAATAATGTATTTCAATATATAAAACAGATACATAGGATCACAAAAGAAACTAATCATATTGAAATAGTTATCAAAATATTTTTTAAAAACTCATTTGTGATATAGTAATATATTTGCTTCTTTATTAATGCATTAAATAACAAGACTACACACTTAAAATTTAATTTTCACTTGCCTATATTTTATTTTTTAAAGACATATCAATGTGAAGGCTGTTGTTGCTTACCTTATTATCTAATGTTCTCATTATTTCTTACTATTTATTTATTTTTGCTGAGAATGCCTGCAGGAAAATGAGTCTCAGAGTGGTATATGGTGACATATACAGTATGTACTTTGATAATAAAATTTACTTTGAACTTTGAAGAACATTAAACTGTGGTGTGGTCATTGACAAAGCAATATGCATGTCATATTGGACATTAATCTATTCAATATACATACACTGCAAGTGATTTACTTATCTAATTTTTTAATATTATGTATTGCATTGAACTGCTGCTGCTAAGTTAAATTTCACAACACATGCCAGTGATAATAAACCTGATTCTGATTCTGACATCCAATGGCAGGGTTGCCCGATAGTTGGCCAGCTACATTGCACAAGTGTCTGCAGACAGGAAGACTGCGATCATGTTTGATCTAGTGGCGGTTCTAATAATTACCATAATTTCACAGTAGTGATGACTGTGCCATAAATGATATTTTGAGATATTTGTAACAACTGTAATATGATATAAAAATGTCTGCAATTTCTATTGGTGACAAAGTGACAGACACTGCTAATACTACTCTGGTTTGTTGTCTACATTCTTATTTGAAGGAAATGCTAAACTTCAGTTAGAGGCTAGTGTAAAATAAAGATGTAAAATTTTCCCATCCAGGTTCATGGACCCCTGGAATCAATCCATGAAACCAAGGATAAGAATCCCTGCACTAAGAGAAAAGGCTTCCCCCTCAAGTTCCCCTTAAACATTTCACCTTTCACCCTTAACCAATGACCTCTAGTTGTAGTCTTACCCAAAATCACTGGGAAAAGCCTGCTTGCATATACCCTATCCATTACCCCTCATAATTTTGTATACCTCTATCAAATCTCCCTTCAATCTTCTACAGTCTAGGAAATAAAGTCCTAACTTATACAACCTTTCCCTATAACACAGGTCCTCAAGTCCCAGCAACATCCACACATACATTATCAATCTAATCTGCCATGCCATCTTTGTAATGGCATTTACGTGCTAGAACCATGACAGATCCTCTGAAATGGTAATGGTGAGAATTTAAAGACGCTGACCCTCTCCGCCTCTGATCTCCTGGTGAGGTCTGGCTCATGGACCTCTGGTTTCCTTTCCTCCTGAAGTCAATAATCAGCTCTTGAGTTTTGCTGACATTGAGTGAGAGGCTGTGGCACCACTCAGCTGGCTTTTCAATCTCCCTTCTATATGGTGATTTGCCTTCACCTTTGATTTGGTCGACAACAGTGGTGTCCTGGTGCACCTGTGGTGATGGAGATTGTGGAGGTGTTGTTGCCAATCCAAACTGACTGGGGGAGGGCAAGCAAAAAAATACAAGCTTTGACAATAATAAAGGCAATTTGTAACCTGATGTGAAAGATTTAGGTAAATGAGGACACAAGTTGAACTGGACATAGCGCTATATCAGCAGCAAACTTCCAATTTCATTCAAAAATGTTTTATGCAATAAAAATATAAATAAACTCCAAGAACTATAAAGTTCAGATAAAATCATGGAATATAACTTTTATGATTTTATTGCATTAAAATACTCCTTGATATAATTAAGAGCAGTAACCAATTGCATTTTAAGTAATACAGTTAAAATGTGTTTGCTACATTGAAAGGAGCTGCTCAGCCATTGAAGGTCAGCTGAATAAGTGAAAATTACTTTTAACAGAGACAGAAGAAATTGTTTAGAATTTTGAATTTCAAAGTGTTTTATGTTTCAAGATCAAAGTACATACGCATTGTCACCATATACAACACTGAGATTCATTTTCTTGCAGGCATTCACAATGAATACAAAGCAAAAAAAAACCCAAAAAAAATAATAATGAATGAATAAATAAGCAATAGATATTGAGAACATAAGATGAAGAGTCCTTGAATGTAAGTCCATAGGTTGTGGGAATAGTTCAGTGTTGGGTTGAGTGAAGTTATCCACAATGGTTCAAGAACCTGATGGTTGGGGGATAATAAATGTTGCTGAATCTGCTGATGTGGTTCTGGAAGCTCCTGTACCACCTTCCTAGTAGCAGCAACAAGGAAAGAGTAAATTTATTATCAAAGTTCATAATTGTCACAATATGTTGCAAGCACATGGCGGTGGAACAAACCCAAGTGCTGAACACAGGCGCGGAGGCCAAGTCGGGAGGCGTTACGGTCGCAGCCAGCGTGGAATTGGTGTCCAAGAGAGTCTTTACCAGGAGTCTTGGTTTTAGCAGTGAATTCAGGAATGATACTAGACTTAGAACTGATGGTCCTAAGAACCATGGAACGAGATTACTCACACCAGAGTCAACCAACAAACTGGCAGCTCCTTGTTGTGATCACAGGGTCTTCATCCTGCAGTCTCTGATGGGAAGCAGGTGTGTATAGTTAGTGGAACCTGGGAAGGATTGGAAATTAAATGAGGTGATTGAGGCCCAATTCCTGTGGTAAATAGCAAGGTGGGGGATTGCCATGACACAATATACAACGTGAGATTCATTTTCTTGTGAGTGTACTCAACAAACCCATAATAGAATAATAACCATAATAGAATCAATGCAAGACCGCGCCAACTTGGGTGTTCAACTAGTGTGCAAGAGACAACAAATTGTGCAAATACAAAAAGAAAGAAATAATAATAAAAATAAATCAGGAATAAATATCAAAAATATGAGACAGATTCACTGAAATTGTCCATAGATTGTGGGAACGTATCAATGATGGGGCAAGTGAAGTTGAATAAGTTATCCCCTCTGGTTCAAAAGCCTGATGGTTGAGGGGTAATAACTGTTCCTGAACCTGCTGGTGTTGGTCTGGAGTTTCCTGTCCCTTCTTCCTGATAGCAACAGCGAGAAGAAAGCATGACCAGGATGGTCGGGGTCCTCGATGATGGATGCTGTTTCCCTGCAACAGTGCTCAATAGTGGGGAGGGCTTTAGCCGTGATGGACTTTAATTTCTGTAATCTCAAAAATCCATTATCTACACAATCAAGAGAAAGTATCATTGGTGAGTGGGGATGTAGGCAGTTTAATCAGGTATCCTTTGTTCTATTGCAAGTGTTTTTGTTGCTGTAATTTTAGCTCAGAAGTTACTCTTGTGCAGTTGTTTGGCCAGCTTTGGACAAACTGTAGTGAAAATAAAAAGTAATGGTAGGAATTTGGAATCTCTTGCGAAGGGCAAAAATGAATATATGAACAAGAAATAGAGGAGGGAAATGATGGAAACACACAGGGGGTCAGACAACATCCATGGGAGAAGAAAGAGAGTTAACACTTCAAGTTGAAGAAAACCAGAATATCTCAGTTTGAGGAATGGTTAAAGCCCGATTCTGCCCACAGCTGCTGCCTGACCTGCTGAGTTTATTTCAGATTCCCTGCATCTGCCGTTTTCAATTTGCATTCTTGTTTGAGAATTGGGCTTGATCGCCTTACACGTTCAGGGTCAGTCACTGGGATAACCACGCAGACGCTGCCCAGCCTGCTGAGTATCCCATGCATTTGGAACTCAGCAGGCCAGGCAGCATCTATGGAAAAGAGTACAGTCGACTTTTTGGGCTGAAACCCCTCCAGCATTTTGTGTGTGTTACTCAGATTTCCAGCATCTGCGGATTTTCTCTTGTTTGTGATCCCATGCATTTAACGCTTTTATCTCCCATATAATTGTTTGCACAAATATAAGTGTAGCCCCCTGGTAAACCTCAGGCTCGCTCAGCTCGCTTCCGTTTAGGGGCAGCAGCCTTCGGCCCCGCCAGACTGGGTAATCACACAGAGGGTTGTGGATCTGTGGAATGCTCTGCCTCATAAGGCAGTGGAGGCTAATTCTCTGGATTCTTTCAAGAAAGGGTTAGATAGAGCTCTTAAGAGTAGCGGAGTGGAGGGATATGGGGAGAAGGCAGGAACAGGGTACTGACTGTGGATGATCAGCCATGATCACAGTGAATGTTGGTGCTGGCTCGAGGGGCTGAATGGCCTACTCCTGCACCTATTGTCTATTGTGTGATGTACCCCACCCCTCCAAATAACAGACAGTACACCATATGCGATTAAATGATTACACTTTATAGATCTTACTGGAACTATAATTAATAGAGATAACATATAAAAGGAAAGTAAAAGGCGCAAAACTCATCAAAGTTCAACCACTTTGTGCACACAGTTGGAGCTCAATTAACGGAGTCCTCTTTCCACCATTTGATTCCCTCTGACCTCTTTGACCTGCCATCTGGGACCAACTACGGTGGTTGACCAGACGCTCGACACAAGTCTGTCTTTGTCTCCTCTCCTCGCCGAAGACCCAGGGCCTCGAGCTCCTGCTCGGGGTCCGTTCCACCGCCCAGCTTACAGCATCGTGTCTCCTCTCCCTGTCCCCATCACGCCTTCTGCCCCAAAACCCGCGAAAAACAATAGCTTACAGACAAGCAAGAAAGAATAACATCTATCCCAATTGGTTCGTTCTCTCTCTTATCAATAATATAACCCAAACAAGCAGAGAGAGAGAGAGAGAAATCCTTACATCGCAGTCATTGTTACAGAAAAGTCATTTTTAGTATAACAAAGGATCCATTTTGTTAGCCTTCGCAGTAACATAAAATAAGAAACCCCTTACATAAATCAACTAAACAGAAGTATTTTGGGCAAACAGGTGGAGGCTAAAATTGGCCCTAATAGTTTCCAATTATTTTACCCCCAATGATTAGGAGTTCTGGGAGCTCCAGTTACACTCATGGGTTTAAATTGGTTTTCTCCTGTTTGGTATTCCAATGTGCTGTGAAATACTCCTATCTTCACTGAAGCACCTCCAAAAGACTGAGGTTTGGTAAAATACTGAAAGGCTTTTATTCGCTGTACAATACCACCTCCACAGTGAGTGTCTGCCCCCAGACTCAGGGGGAGGGGCAAGGCAAACTCCTTTATACAGGACTCTGTGGGAGGAGCCACAGGGGCAGTCAGCAGAGGGGTGTGTCCAGACAGGTGACCGAGTTACAACGTATATACATGGTTTACCACATTCACCTTCATCACTGCTCATGATGTTGCAGTACCATTGAAAACATTTGTAATAGCGTGTTTTTGATAACAGCAAAAAGTTACTCCAGATTTTTGTCTCAATGTTAATCCACCCTACAAAGCCACAATATGCACAATGGCCATGCACTATGGTAGAAGAAATAAATCCATAGACTATTTTCTAAATGGGGAGAAAATCCAGAAATCTGAGATTTAAGGGACTTGGGAGTCCTTGTGCAAAACACTGTAAAGGTTAACTTGCAGGTAGAGTCGATGGCGAGGAAGGCAAATGTAATATTAGCATTCATTTCAAGAGATCCAGAGTATAAGAGCAGGGATGTGATGCTGAAGCTTTATAAGGCACTGGTGAGGCCTCACCTTGGGTATTGGGAGCAGTTCTGGGCTCCTCATCTCAGAAAAGATGTGCTGGCATTGGAGAGGGTTCAGAGGAGGTTCACAAGGATGATTCCTGGAATGAAAAGTTTATCATACGAGGAATGTTTGCTAGCTCTGGGTCTGTATTCACTGGAATTTAGAAGGATGAGGAGGGATCTCAGTAAAACTTTTCGAATGTTGAAAGGCTTAGTCAGAGTGGATGTGGAAAGGATGTTTCCCATGGCGGGAGAGTCTAGAGGGAAAGAGCACAGCCTCGGGATAGAGGGGTGTCCATTTAAAACAGAGATGCGGAGAAATAGCCAGAAGGTGGTAAATGGTGGAATTTGTTACTATAGGCAGCTGTGCAGGCCAGGTCATTGGGTGTATTTAAGGAAGAGTCTGATAGGTTCTTGATTTGAAGGTTACAGAGAGAAGGCCAGGGAGTGGGGTTGAGGAAGGAAAAAAAGGATCAGCCATGATTAAATTCTGGAACAGGCTCAATGGGCCAAATGGCCTAATTCTGCTCCTATGTCTTATGGTCTTAATTATGAGGCCACAAGCACAGGAGTGTCCAAGTGTTCCGAGTTTGGGTATGAAATTGTAATAAACAAATTTAAATAGATTCTTATCAAATGCTGTTACTGTTGTCAGGTACCCACTGTAAGGAGACATATGCGAAATGCCTTTTTCAATATCAGTACTGGGCTAGGAGGAATAGAAGAGGTCACCAGGGCTGCTTGAGGAAGGCCCCATAGATTGCAGTAGCTTCCAGTAACTTCTTCTGGTCCCTGCTGAGGCCTCTGATCTCTGCTCCTCCAGTATGCCAGGGGCCCAGTACAAAGACTGTCCATGACTCTGAATTGGCTTTCCCTTTCATCCATATTCAGGCTGTTACTTTAGCCAACTGTTGGACAGAAAGTTGATAATGAGGTTCTGCCATTAATTCTGAAACAGGAGACAAACCAGAAGCAGAACATTTTCATGATGCTGTTATTACTTGCATATTATGATAATTAATTACTTCAGGATTACCAATAATGTGTGGTCTGTACAACAGGCTGCCGGAATTTCTTTCCTGGAAAACACCTTCTTAGGAAGTGACCGTTAAATTATTTGATTTTCATTTAAGTTTTTAATTTATCTATGCCAGCAGTGAGATATGAGGCAGAGCGACTGCATGTGACAGGGAAGGTCGCAGAGCGGTGAAGACAGCAAAAGTGGAAGGAGCAGGCCTACTTGCTACCTTACACAGGCCTCTGCCTGTATGTCGCAAAACTGATCTTAGAAATGAGCTGAAAACAAATCGATTCTGTTTTTGTACAGTTGATACTAAAGTGCAGTTTTCAGGTTGCCAATACTATCAAAATAAATCCAAAGTTCAGGATGAATGAACTTTAGCCAACTGGACAGATTTCTTCATTTTTAATTAATAACTTCAGTGATACCTTATTTTAATATTGCTGCCCACAAAGCAATAATGGTGATTTTTTTTGTCCATATCCTTCAAATTATGTGATGACAGATTTGGTCAGGGTGTGCAAATATTAATTCATTAATTTACTTTAACTAATGTTTGCTATTGTATAAGTGATCCAGGATACAGCAAGTTAGAGAGATATATGAGTCAATAATGTTTTGTCCTAATTAATCTAAATTTCATTTGTAAAATAAATGTACTAATATGCTGAAATGATTTACTGTGGTGAAGAATAAAGGACAAGCTAATGAACTAAAGTCTTTATGAAGATGTTATTCTTAAATTTCTTTCTTTGACTCCTACCAAAAATACATACGTATGAAAGCAATTAGTTTTTGAAAGATCGTGAAAAAAATGGCAACTTTGAACAAAGTGAGATATTAATATATAATAATAGTGCTAAATTGTTCTGTTCTATATTTGATAATTAAGGAATGTGAAGTGACCATTTCAGTTTGTTTGAAATTTAAATTTGTTATAGAATGACTTCTTATCTCAAAGAATAATAAATTAAAGTTATTCGGGACAATTTATTTGTATTGCTTCCAGCAACATGGCTTGGCTTTGAAGCTGTTATCCTTCTTTTGATAGGTGATCTAAAATAACAGATGTATTAATACAGTCTGCACAGAGATTAACATGAAGACATGTGGTGGTTATAGCAGGTACAGAATTGACTAGTAAAGGTTCAGTCAATACCAATGGCAGCATCCTAGCTATTAAGGGTGAGGAATAATGACCTAATGCAAGAATGCAGACTACTATCCTTGTGGAGCATTTAGTCCCTACTGTTGAGACCAAGCTTCTGACTCCTCAGGCTTTTGGGAAACCTAGTAACACATACAAACTGCTGGAGGAACTCAGCAGGCCAGGCAGTAGCTATGGAAAAAATGGTCAACACTTTGGGTCGAGACGCTTCGTTACTGATGAAGGGTCTTGGCCTGAAACGTTGAGTGTTTACTGTTTTTCATAGATGCTTCCTGGCTGCTGAGTTCCTCCAGCATTTTGTGTATGTTGCTTGGATTTCCAGCTTCTACAGATTTTCTCATTTGTGATTGGGAAACCTGGTGCCTATTCCACAGAGCTTAGTTGAATTGAGTTCTTTAATAAAGAGTCAGCCTTTGTCTGCTTGGGAAACATACTGTGTCTTGTAAGACTGCCTGTCTGACAAATGAACAGGAGTGAGCAACTCAGACCCTCCATTCTGCTCCACCACTCAACTAATCCATAATTCAGTAACCTCCTTCAATTCCACTACCATCTTCATCCTCATCATTCCGCCCTGAAATTCCACTTCTTATAAAACTGCCCTTTATGCATTAGCTCCTCATTTGCCCAATTATCCATTCAGCTCTCACTCTGTGCGATTCTCTCACTAAATCACTCCATCTCTCCACCTCCTTGTGCACACCTTAGAACCACCTTAAATCATAAATTGACCTTTGGAATGACATTTTTTTTAATGGTTGGGGGCGGGGTGGAGACACTAAGGTTCCATGAGATGATTCATGGGACAAGGCAATCTTGTGCCAAAAGACCGAAGAGGCTTGAATTCACTGAAAATTATAAGACTGAGACACGAATTCATTTAATCACAGCATACTTAGAGGGTGTAGCTGCTGAGGGAATGCTTCAACCGGCTACAGAGTTAGGAACTAGAGACCAGTACCAACTGGTCCTTGCAATCCGACATATCCCTCAATCCACCATTACAATTAGCCAAGAAGATTCAGTATCAGAATCAGGTTTAGTATCACTGGCATATTTTGTGAAATTTGTTGTTATGTAGCAGCAGTAGAATGCAATATGTAATAATAGAAAAAAATGAATTACACATATATACTGTATATAATAGTTAAATTAAATAGGTAGTGCAAAAATGAAAATAAAAAAGCAACAAACACAAAATGTCCTGATGAAGGGTCTCGGCCCAAAACGTTGACTATACTCTTTTCCATAGATGCTGCCTGGCCTGCTGAGTTCCTCTAGCTTTTTGTGTATGTTGCTTGAATTTCCAGCATCTGCAGATTCTCTTTTGCTAATAAAAAAAAAGTTGTCAGGTAGTGTTCATGGGTTCAATGTCCATTCAGAAATCAGAATGCAGAGGGGAAGAAGCTGTTCCTGAATCGCTGAGTGTGTACCTTCAGGCTCCTGTACCATCGAGTCCTTAATGATGATGCCTCCTTTTTGAGGCATTGCTCCTTGAAGATGTGCTGGATCCTACAGAGGCCAGTGCTCATGATGGAGCTGACTAAGTTTACAACTCTCTGTAGCTTATATTGATTCTGTGCGGTAGCCCCCCCACCACCCCATACCAGATGGTGATGCAGCCAGTTAGAATGCTCTCCACAGTACAACCAGAAAATTCTGAGTGCCTTTGCTGACATACCAAACCTCCACAAACTCTGAAAGAAATATAGCCACTGTCGTGTCTTCTTTGTAGCTGCATCGATATGTTCGGCCCAGGATAAAACCTCAGCGATATTGGCACCCAGATAAACCCTTGTTAATAACCCTTGTCCAAGCCTTATGTACCTAAGACTCCATGCAAGGAAAGACACGCAACAGATAAACGAAAAGCAGAAAATGCTGGATACACTCAACACATCAGGGACCACAGTTAGAAAAGATTTGAAGTTTCAGATTGATGATCCTGATAAATTATATCATTTTTTAAAAACTTTATTCAATATAAAATGTATTATGCATTCTGCTCTTTTTCATCTGAGGCAGAAATTGCATTTTTTTTAGTTGCAGGTATGAACTTACCTTTGAAGATGAAATTCATGTTTAATGTATATATAAAATTATGGTGTATATAAAATATCTACTATGACGACCTTATAGTAGGGGGGTTGGGTTGCCTGGAAGTAGTGAAGAAATGTGTAGAATGTGGGGTATACTGTGGCACCACCAGTATAATGAGCTAATATTACTCCTGGCATCTCTTTCCTACCACCACACAGGGTTTCTCGAACTGGGGGGACCCTTCTAAACTGTGAGTGAAAACCTCGGGAAATGGTGACAATGGGCAGTGAGCATCTAGCTGCATGGAAATCATTTTGAAGCTCCAAAGTTGCCCCTCTTCCATCTTCACACTCACATTAAAGCTCAGTAATTCATACTTCTGACAGGTTAATTGTTTAGGACTGGATATACATTCTCAGAGAGGTATAATATAGATTTTAACAATCCGTGCCTATGAATCTGGAAGGCTAACAAGGTGGATTTTCCATGGAGACAATCCATCATATGTGAGATTCAGAGGACGTGGCTTTTTGAAGAGACATTTCACTTCAACCAGTGTTGGGTGAACACGTTGTGATACCTTTCAGAAAGGATGAGAAACTGAAACTATGAATGGCGGAGTACAGAATGACAGGAGAGAGCAGGAGAAGAGCATAGATGGGAAGGGAGGGAGAAAAAAAGCAGGTGGGAGGGTCAGAGACATAGGGTGCAATACTGAGGGTTTGGAGACAGGGAAGGTCACTGAAGAGTCAGAACAAAATTGAATGAAGAACAGAGGGGAGAGGGAGAGAGACTTCGTAACTCCAAAACATAAAACGAATTGAAAGAAAAACCCAGAAGCCGGGTGCATTTAGTGTGCGTTTAGTTTTAATTTAGTGTATTTAAGGCAGCGATTGATAGGTTCTTGATTGGCCACAGAATCAAATGTTTTGGAGAGAAGGCCGGGGAGTGGGGCTGAGGAGGGAAAAGATAGGATCAGCCATGATTGAATGGCGGAGCAGATTTGATTGGCCAAATGGCCTAATTCTGCTCCTATGTCTTCTGGTCTTAGTGAGGTGCTCACCTGTGACATGGTGGGGTAATGATGTATGTCTTTCACGTACTTATACATACAACCCATATTTAATCATATAAACAACAATATATGCTTAATCAAACAATATATTTACAATATTACTAAAATATTAAATACTGTACACTACACTCCTCCCTGTTTAGCTATAAACAGCAACTCTATATAGAATTCATCTTAACTAGAGTCACAGTACAGAAACAGGCCCTTCAGCCCATGCCAAAGCCATTTAAACTGCCTACTCCCATTGAACTACACCGGAACCATTGCCTTCCCTATCCCCACTATCCATGTACCTATCTAAACTTCTCTTAGACATTGAAATCGAACTTGCATGCCCCACTTATGTTGGTAGCTTATTCCACACTCTCACGAACCTCTGAGTGAAGAAGTTTTCCCTCATGTTTCCCTTAAACTTCTCACCATTCACTATTAACCCGTGACCTCTGGTTGTAGTCCCACGCAACCTCAGTGGAAAAAGCCTGCTTGCCTTTACCCTGTTTATACCCCTCAAAGTTTTGTATACCACTATCACATCTCCCCTCAATCTTCTACGTTCTAAGGAATATAGACCTAAGCTATTCAATTGTTCCTTATAACTCAGGTCCTCCGAAGTTATTTACATAAATTTTCTCTGTACTCTTTCAATCTTATTTACATCTTTCCCGTAGGTCACAGACCAAAGGTGAACTCTATACTCCAAATTAGGCCTCACCAACGTTTTATGCAATTTTAACAATAACATCCCATCTCCTGACTCAATAATTTGATTTATGAAGGCCAATGTGCCAAAAGCTTTCTTCATGACCTTATCTACATACATACTGTCGGAGCAGTGCTGCCAGGATAAGCAAGGACACGACCCACCCAGCCAACACACTTTTCGTCCCTTTTCCCTCCAGGAGAAGGCTCAGGAGCTTGAAGACTCGTACGGCCAGATTTGGGAACAGCTTCTTTCCAACTGTGATAAGACTGCTGAACGGATCCTGACCCGATCTGGGCCGTACCCTCCAAATATCCGGACCTGCATCTTGGTTTTTTTGCACTACCTTACTTGCCATTTTTCTATTCTCTATTTATGATTTATAATTTAAATTTTTTATATTTACTAATTTTTACTATTTTTAGTATTTTTAATATTTGTAATCCAGGGAGCGGGAAGCGCAGAATCAAATATCGCTGTGATGATTGTACGTTCTAGTATCAATTGTTTGGCGACAATAAAGTATAAAGTATATGTGCTGCCACTTTCAACGGATTATGGACCGGTGTTCTACAACACTCCTCAGTGCCCTACTGTTCACTATGTAAGACTTACCCTGGTTGGTTCAGCTGTAGTGCAAAGCCTTGCACTTGTCTGCATTAAATTCCATCTGCCATTATTCCAGCTGATACAGATCACTCTGCAAGCCATGATAGCCTTCCTCACTGTCCACAAACTCCCAGTCTTGGTGTCATCCACAAATTTGCTGATCCAGTTAACCACGTTATCACCCAGATTATTGATATAGATGACAACCAACAAAGGACGCAGCACTGATCCCTGTGGCTCACCACTAGTTACAGGCTTCCAGTAAGACAGGCAACCATCTACTACTACTCTCTGGCTTCTCCCACAAAGCCAATATCTAATCCAACTTACTACCTCATCTTGAATGGCAAACGACTGAACCCTCTTGATCAACCTCCCATGTGAGACCTTGTCAAATACCTTGCCTTCATCAACTTCCCTGGTAACTTCCTCAAAAAAACTGTATAAAATTGGTCAGACATGATCTACCACACGTGAGGCTATGCTGACTATCCTTAAACAGTCCATGTCTACCCAAATATTTATATATTCAGTCCCTTAGAATACATTCCAATAACTTTCCCACAAATTATGTCAGACACACTAGCCTATAATTTCTTGGGGTATACTTAGAGACTTCCTTGAACAGCAGAACAACAATGGCTATCCTCCAATCTTCTGGTGTCTCTCCTGTCACTAAGGACGTCTTAAATATCTCAGCAAGAGCTCTGGCAATTTTTGCACTTGCCTCTTGCAGCATATGAGGGAACAGCTTGTCAGGCCCTGGGGATTTATCCACCCTGATAAGCCTCAAAGTAGCAATCAGCTCCTCCTTTGTAATCCGTACAGGTCCCATGAAGTTGATGCCGCTTTGCCTCACTCCTGTAGGCTCTGTGTCTGTCTCCTGAGCAAATAGAGATGCAAAACAATTAAATAGGATCTCCCACATCTGTCTTGGCTCCAAACATGAATTATCATTCTGGTCTTCCAGAAGTCCAATTTTGTCCCTTGCAATCCTTTTGCTCATCATATCTGTAGAATCCCTTAGGATTCTCTTTCAACTTGCTGTTAGAGCAACTTCATGCCTTCTTTTAGCCCTCCTGATTTCTTTCTTAAGTACTCCCTTGCATTCCTTATACTCCATAAGCACCTCATTTGTTTCTACTTAACTATACCTGCTATGCATCTCCTTTTTTCTCTTAACCAAAGCCTCAATATCTCTTGAAAACCAGTGCTTTCTACACTTGTTATCCTTATCTTTTATTCTAACAGGCAGACTCAAGCTTTATACTCACAAAATTTCACTTTTGAAGGCCTCCCACTTACCAAGTACACTTTTGCCCGAAAACATCCCGTCCCAATCCACACTTGCCAGATCATTTCTGATATCGTCAAAATTGGCCTTTCTCCAATTTAGAATCTCAACCCATGAACCAGACCTATCGTTTTGCATATTTACTTTGAAACTAATAGCACACAAACTTCTGTCACCTGCCCTGTCTCTTTCATCAATAGCAGATCAAGTATCGCACACTCTCTCGCTGGGATTTCTACATACTGATTAAGGAAACTTCCCTGAACACATTTGACAAACTGTATCCCATCTAGTCCTTTTACAGTATAGGATTCCCAGTCAATATGTGGAAAGTTAAAATCACCTACTATCACAGCTTTATGCTTCTTGCAACAGTCTGTGACCTCTTTACAGATTTGTTCCTCTAAATCCCTCAGACTGTTGGGTGGTCTGTAATATTGCCCCATTAACGTGGTCATACCTTTCTTATTTCTCAGTTCCACCCATAACACCTCACTAGGCGAGTTCTCCAGTCTGCCCTGATAGAGCATTGCTGTGACTTTTTCCTGACTAGTAACACCACCCCTCCTCCTTTAATCCCTCCTGCTCTGTCATACCTGAAGCAATGGAACCCCAGAATATTGAGCTGCCAGTCTTGCCCCTCCTGCAACCAAGTATCATTAATGGCTACAATGTCATAATTCCAGGTGTTGATCCAGGCCCTAAGCCCATTTGCCTTTCCTATGATACTTCTTCCATTGAAATATATACAGCTTAGGACACTAGTCGCCCCATACTCAACCTTTTGATTCTTGCCAACATCTGTTTCCACAACCTATCCACCAACTGTTCTGGAATCCTGGTTCACAACCCCTGCAACTCTAGATTAACCCCCACAATTCAGAATTAGCAAACCTTCCCACTAGGATATTAGTCCCTCTCTAGTTCAGGTGCAAACCATCCCTTCTGTACAGATCCCAACTTCCCTGGAAGACAGCCCAATGATCCAAAAATCTGATGCCCTCCCTCCTACACCAACTCCTTAGCCACATATTCAACTGTGTAATCTTCCTAGTTCTGGCCTCAGTAGCACGTGGAACGGATAGAAATCCGAAGAGCACATCCGTGAAGGTCCTACTCTTTAACTTAGCACCCAACACCCTGAACTCCTTATGCAGAACCTCGTCATTCATCCTACCCGTATCATTGGTACCTACATGAATCTCTGGCTGTTCACCCTCAAGAATGCTGAGGACTCAATCCAAGATATCCCAGAACCTGGCACCCGGAAGGCAACATGCCATCCAGAAATCTCGTTCTCACCCACAGAACCTCCTTTCTGTTTCCCCAACTAACGAATGCCCTATCACTACAGCACTCCTCTTCTCCCCACTTCCCTTCTGAGACAGAGGCAAACTAATGTCAGAGACCTGACTGCTGAGACTTTCCTCTTCTAGGTTACTTGCCCCCAACAGTATCCAGAGATATATATCTGTTGTTGAGGGGGTTGGCACAGGGGTACTCTGCTCTGGCTCTTTAACCCCTTTCCCCTTCCTTACTGCCACCTAGTTTCCTGTCCCAGTTCCAGTTCCAACTCCTTAACTTGGATTGTTAGAAGCTGCAGCTGGATATACCTCTTACAGTTGTAGTTGTCAGCGCCACTGGAGATCTTCTTGACTTCTCACATTCTGCAAGGGGACCATCCAACTATCCTGTCTGGCATCTCTACTGTTCCAACTGAGCAACTGTAAGGAAGGGAGCAAATGGAGAGCTTTTCTCTTTTGGTTTCTCTGACTGAAGTCTTGAAGAGCTAAATCCTCAAAATCACCACTCTAACAATGGCCGCTTTGCTTGCCCCTGCCCTCCTTTGATTTGTTCTTGCTAATCGATCCCAAATGCCGATTGGTTGCTGGTCAGAGCTCCAAAAAAAAACTGTCATTGAGTTGCTGCATTTTATACTCGGTCAGCAGACCTGAGTAAAACTCCCTCCTCTCAAGCTTCTGATCTCCTGATAGGTCGCTCCTCAGGGCTCCAAACAAATTGCCACATGATGCCGCCTTTTATTCTCAGTCAGCGAAACTGAGTGAAATTCCCTCCTCTCAAGCTTCTGATCTCCCGACAGGTGGCAGGTCTATATGACTCGAATGCCAGTCTTCCATATAACCTTACCCAGGCCTATGCCCTGGAAACTTTCCAAGGAGGAAATCCATGGCCTCACGAGCCTAACTGATGCCTATTTATTTTAGTAATGAGTTAAAGGGGTGGAGCATATTAGCCAAGATTAGCAGGAAACTGTTATAGTAATGGACAAATCCTAAAAAGGACCATAACTATGACATGTCCTTTAACCTTGGGGCAGCCACCTCTGCTTGAATTTTTTTCAGCACATCTGTGTAAATCTTTTGCATCAACTGTGTGACCACAGTAAGTGGTGCTTGGATTAAAGAATTCACACTTGTCGTGTCATGCTCTGAGCCCATAATCATCTAATCTTTTTAACACTGTCTTTAGATTTTGAAAATGTTCCTTGTCATCCTCAGTGGTAAAAATGGTATCATTCAAGTAACACTGAGTGCCTAGACAGCCTTGCAGCACATGGTCCATTTCTTTCTGACAGAGTGCAGGTATAGATACAGCTCCAGAAATAAGCCTATTATAGTGATAAATCCCTTTGTGTTTATGGTGAGAATCACTTTGGACTCTTCTTCCATCTCCATCTGTAGGTTGGCCTAAGATAAGTTCTCTTTCCTGAAGTGTTTCCCTCCACAGAGGTTTGCAAAGATATCCTCTATCCTGGGCAGAGGATATTGATCGATTTTCAATACTGTGTTGATGGTGACCTTAAAATCACCACTGATCCTAACAGATCCATTCTTCTAGGCTGCTGCAGCCATAGGTGTTCCCTATGGGCTCCACTCAAACTTGGAAAGAATCCCTTCAGCCTCTGTACAATCTAGCTCACTGTCTACTTTATCACAGATGCAAAACATGAGTGTGACATATTGATTTAACACTACTTTACCCTTGATATGTTTGAGTTTTCCAATGCCATCCTTGAATACTGTTGTGGCACCATCCAGTACCTTTCCTATTTCACTTTCAGTTGATCCTGTTGCAGGGGACGTGCACGCAAATAGTCGATGGATCTCTAATCAAGTTGTATTTGTCTCAGCCAATCACAATCCCACAATGCTGGTCCTCCTGTTTTTACCATATACAAGCCCAACGTGTCTTGTTGGTTGTTATATTTCACTGTTACAAATATCATTCCTACTGGAGTTATCTTTTCTGCAGTGTACGCTCTTAGTTAAACCTGCATTAGTCAGGTGTATGTGAGCCCCTGCCACAATGGGGACTCGATCTGCTCAAGCAGGCAAGTTTCTGTTTTGATGTTGCAATTTTGTTCACGCTCACTTTCATTGCTGTCTGCAATTCTAGTCTCTGGCTGCTGTTTTCATTGATACAGTGATTTCAACTGCTCATTTAAATGTGAGTTCTCCTTCAGTTAGCTGTTTTGGAATGCTTTCTTGGAAGATTTGACAAACTAACTGATCTCTCAGTGCTTCAGTAAGCCCATTACTAAACTGACAATTTCTTCAGTTCACCTTCTCTCTCTTTCACCTGATTTTAAAGTTGTTCTTTTATTATCTTTTCCTTCCTCCACAACTTATCTCAAGGTTCAAATGGGAATTACCTCCTGAATTTCCCTCAGAGTTACTCCTCTCCAATCAACCTTCAGGTTCTACAACATGCAACAACTCGTGGCATGGTGAAGATAAGTAGATAAATATTACCCTGAAAAAGACACTATATTGGCATTCTACGTAAATACAAATCTGCTTTTCTCTCCATTGGCTTGTGACTGAATCAGTTTATACCTGTAGAGGGCAGTAGATTCTAGACAGGGCTGATATGGAAATCAGTGTATCCTAACTCTGAGATCTCAGCCAACTGCTAAAAGCAGACTATGGACAACAGTGAGTTAATTGAGAAAACAGTGACCTGGATATTGGAGATGAAAACCTGGTTTCCGACAACATTTTTAACAAAAACTAAGGCTTATCTCTTGGAAAATCTCCCAAATAGCTGTTTGAATTGCTTTGCATTCCCTATAAAATTATCTTCTATGAAACAGCCTTCACTAAACTACAATATTCTTCAGAAAATCAATCAGCAATATTGACAAGGCCTTCAGACTTAGAATCACATTGGGGAAAAGGTCAAGAGATTCAAAAATAGAAATCTTGTCAAACTTTTAAAATCATTTTCATCAAAATTTAACTTTTGCCTTAATTAATGTGCAGTTGAACCACATAATGAGCTAGCAATTTCACAGTCCTCTGAAAGACTTGGTGGACTTAACTCTTAACCATGCAGATATGGCACCTTTAAGGGGACAATGGTACGTTGCCATGGTGAAAAGAAAGGGAAGAGGGGAGGACTCTAAGCCAGGCGGAGATGCAGAGGAATGAAACTCCCTCTACCCAGCACGACAACAACCTCTCACTCAATGTCAGCAATACCAAGGAACTGATTATTGACTTCAGGAGGAGAAAACTGGAGGTGCAGGAGCCAGTATTCATTAGCAGACCAGGGGTGGAGAGGGTCTGCATCTTTAAACTCCTTGGTTTTATCATTTCAGAGGATCTGTCCTAGGCCCAGCATGCAAGTCCAGTTATGAAGTGCCTCTACTTCCTTAGAAGTTTGCGAAGATTTGACATGACATCTAAAACTTTGGAGAGTTTATTGACTGGTTGCATCATGGCCTGGTATGGAAACATCCATGCCCTTGAACAAAAACTCCTGCAAAGAGTCGTGGATACAGCCAAGTCCATCACAGGTAAACCCCTTCCCACCACTGAGCACATCTACATGGAATGCTGTCACGTAAAAGGAGGATCCACCATCAAGGGCCCTCACCACCAGGCTATGTTCTCTTCTCGCTGCTGCCATTATAAAGTAGGTACAGCAGCATCAGGTCCCACACCACCAAGTTTAGGAACAGTTATTACATCTGGCCCCTGAACCACTGGGGATATCTTCACTCAACTTCATTCGCCCAGTCACTGAGCTGTTCCCACAACCTATGGTCGCACTTCTATGTACTCTTGTAATGACCTCAATATTTATTTCTTCATATTTATTATTATTAATTCTTATTTTTCTTTCGTATTTGCAGTTTGTTGTCTTTTGCACTTTGGTTGTTTGTCCGTTCTGTTGATGCAGTCTTTCATCAATTCTACTATGGTTCTTGGATTTTCTGAATATGCCTGCAAGAGTACAAATCTCAGGGTAGTATATGGTGACATAATATGTACCTTGGTAATAAATTTACTTTGAACTTAAAAGATGAACTTAAATAACATGAACAAAGTGCCCATGAAATTAGAATTACATTGTTTTAGATGATTAGATGTAAAAATAACTCACTGTTTCACAGAAACATCAAAAATGTGCATCTAATTCCTGGGATAAAAATATAGGATTCAGATGATCTTCTCTGGAGCCTTCAAACTGTGGGAAGACTGCTGCAGCTTGGCATTCAGGCTGCTAAGTCAAAATTTCATGGAAGTCCTGATGGAGAAGTGCATTGGCATAAAGGGACCTTTTCAACTTGGACTAGTGCCCCTGTCACCAATTCAGTGCTGCAAGTTAAAATGTGCTGACAGACCAATACTACTGGGAAATTTAAAGGTCCATCTGCCTATTTTCTATTAAGTCAGTTTAGTTTTACTCTTCATCCATCTGCAGAACTTTACTCCTTGCTGCACATCTTCTGCAGCTTGAAAATACGCACATTTTCAAACCTTACCTCATCATAATTTTCCCACTGCTGATTTGTCATCCTCTTCATCAGCTTGTATACTAAGCTGATTCATATGGATATCTCCTTACCTCATGAGAATTAACATGGTTTAGTCTCAAATTCTTTGCATTTACACTGTTCTTTACTCTTCATACTTAGAATATTTGTATTACCACCACGAGTCTTTATTATAGTAAAGTAGTGAGTATTCATGGATTTCACTCCCTCAGTTCTTATTGTTTCTGGCAACTTAACAAGAAAGCACACAGCACAGGGGTAGACTAACGTTTGGCAATGTTTAACAGATAGCATTTTACAAGGGAATTTATTCATCAGCTTTGACCATGCTCTTTCAATCTGATCCATTTTTCTTATTCAGTGTCTTCTCTTCTCCACCCTACCTCTGGCCCTTCTCTTAGTTTTTTTCCCTGTCCTGCCCCTTATTTCTCTGCAACAAAAAACGTATCAAACTTTTCTTGTGTATAATGGAAGATTATAAAGTCATATAGTCATAGAAAAGTACAGCACAAAAATAGGCCTTTTGGCCAACCTAATCCATGCCAAATCATTTAAATTGTCTCGTCACATCAAACTGAACCGGGACCATACCCCTCCCAATCCATGTACCTATCCAAACTACTCTTAAACGTTGAAATTGAGCTTGCATTAACCACTTGCAATGGAAACTCCTTCCACACTCTCATGACCCCCGAGTGAATAAGTTTTCCCTTATGTTCTCCTTAAACTTTTAACCTTTCAAACTTAACCCATGGCCTCTAGTTGCGGTCCCACCCAACCTCAATGGAAAAAAAGTGGAGTAAAAAGAATTACAGAGGCATGAGAGAGGAGTTGATTGGAAAAGTACTCTGGCAGGGATGATGGCAGAGCTGCAATGACTGGAATTTCTGAAAGTAATTTAGAAGACACAGGGTATATACATCTCAAAGAGGAAGAAGTGTTCTAAAGGCAAGATGACACAACTGTTTTCAGTTTTACACCAGACGCATCTATTGTGATCCACATGATTTGTGATCTGCTTCAGTAATACTATGCAGGTATAGGCATGACAGTTCACCATTATCAGACTCTGTGTTGCCTTTGGTTACCTTATGCATTTGCTTAGCTTTGTGTTCGAACTTTTTCATTTGGTGTGGTCTTTCTCTTTGGCAATTCTTTTTGTTTGCTTTGCACACTGTGTGTGACTTGGTCTGTGACACATTCTGTAAACTTTTTCTTTGACCCAACAGTCATTTGCATTATGGGAGGATTGGCCACATTGATAAGATTTTTGGCTTTTTGTACCATTCAGGGACATTTTGTGCATTACACATTCTAAACTCTTTTTCTGTAGTTCTGCTGCATCCTTTGCTGCAGTCTCTAATGGTATTGCAATGACCAATGCCTATTCTAAAGTTAGATCTCTTTCTGACAATAGCCTCTTTTGAGTGCTTTGACTATGCATGTTTCATACAATCCTGTCCCTTAATGCATCAGAAAGTCCATCTCTAAAGTCACAGTATTGGGAAAGTTTGTGCAGTTCTTTACTGTATTCAGAAATGTTTTCATCCTTTAACTGATTCCTCTTATAAAATCTAAATCTCTCAGCTATTACTAGTGGTTTAGGGCTCAAGGAAGTTTGTAAAATAGTAAAAATCTTGTTGAACAGCTTGCTCGCTGGCTTTTCAAGGGTTAGTAAGTTGCTTAAGAAACGGTAAATCCTTGCACCCATTAAGCTAAGAAGTGTAGGGGCTTTCTTTTGCTCCTACACGTTGCTCACATCACAATACAGTTCCTCCTTCTCGATATACCACTCCCAGCCTTCATTAGCACTATCAAATTCATCAACTTCCCTGACTTAAGTCATCGCCACATTATTTTCACTTTAACTTTGCTAATGGTGCTTCTTTCACTGTGTACAATGCAGTTACTCACTCGTCCCTTTGTTAGTGTCTGTGACAGCTTTCTTCGTACTGTTTAACTCTTTCCTCTCGCTGTCTTGTCCCATGACTGTCGGTGCAGTTGGTGATATCCTCTGACATTTAGGTTCGTACTCGTCACCAATTTGTTGTATTGCTGCATCTATGTATCAATTAAAATAAAAGCAACCCCACAGGAGATGGCTTTGACTAATGTATTCACATTTCAGTGAAAGAGAGAGACAGAGAGACAGAGAGAGGATTAATGCGGATGCGTAGACAACAGATCAATCCGCATAGATAAGTTATCAGTCCGTATGTAGTGCTAAGCAGAGTCATTGCTCTAAAAGAAATAGATCCATACATTTACCGCCTTGCCTTCATCAACTTTCCCGGTAACTTCCTTGAAAAACTCTACAAGATTGGTTAGAGACAACCTACCATGCACAAAGCCATGATGACTATCCCTAATCCGTCCCTGAAATATCAACTGTATTCCTCTGCGTTGTTGCTTCCTTGACCTGTTAAGAATTTCCAGCACTGGTCTGCCTTCCAGCAAATATAGTATTTTGCTTCAACATTATTGTTACTTCCCAGTTAAGTAGAATGAAGTTGAGATGTGTGGGTCTATGGTTGCCTATGACTGTCTTAACCATATTTTGATTATTATGAGAAAGAAATTGGCCTTTCTCTGATTAGTTGGGGTTTCCACAGTACATTCAAGAAATATGTTCTTTTGCATACTTGTCCTGCAAAGAATCAAACAATGACATCAATATTTCCATATTTAATCTTCTTTGTAAACAAAAATCAGTCTTGTACCCTTTGAAGTCTCTGCTAAACCAGAATAGCATTCTCTGCACATCTGTCCCCTTGCATTAGTTTCTACTTAAGCTGAAGAAACAGTTTGTGAACTATGTTTGGCTACTATGTGAAATGTGAAAGCAGGAGCAACAAATAGTGCTTGGCTAATAAATTGAGCACTTCTTCCTTGCCTTACTTTGGCATGATGCTAAAGAGATGACTGAACTACGGGGAGTTGTGAACAGATAGGAAAGAGGGAAAAAACAATTCACATATTTAGGAAAAATCCTGTAATTTACCATTGAAAACAATTAAACGCGATTTATGAGATCTCTGGTACTCCAGTAAGTGATCAATAGTTGAATGTCTGCCTGTGTAGTAAGCTTCCCAGTTCATATTATTCACACTGGTTTATAATCCATTAGGAATCTTTTCTTCCTAAGGTTACTTGTGGGTGGGGACACCACTCACTTGGAAAAGCAATGGCCCGTGAGGTGAAAAGATCAGCACAAAAATGCCACCACATATGAGCGGACTAAAATAATTCAAATTTATTCCATATCCTCAAGGAAATGATTTCCATATCAAACTGCCAGACCCATAACAGCCATTCACAGCCCTAATTAACACACTTCACATTCTCAATTTTATTTGAACTTGCAAGTGAAACTTCAAGATTTTTCAGCAAATTTGTGAAAACCAGCTCTTTTGTGTCAGATTTAATGAAGAGGTAATATAGATGTTGATTACTATAATGGTAGTTTATTGTGGGATCATTTCTTTAGCTTGTGCTGTGATTAATTAATAAGTGTTATGATTGGCCCAAATGAAACTGAGCAATTTATCAACCCAATTTTGGTGTTCCACTGAGATAAAGAAAATTACAGCAATAATTTTTTAATAGCAGATACTGAAAACCTGAAATAAAAGCTGAAATAAAAAATAAGTCAAGCAGCACCTGTGGAAAGAGAAACAGTGTTAACATTTCAGGCTGAAGATCGTTCATCTGGTTGCTTCCCTCTAGAAATATGCGTTCAAAGTTCAAAGTACATTTTATAGCGAAGTATGTATACAGTATACATCCTTGAGATTTGTCTCCTTACAGGCAGCCACAAAACAAAGAATCCCAAAAGAGCCCGTTAAGAATAGGAAGACCATCAACATCCAATGTGCAGGGAAAAAAAATCGTGCAAGTAATAAAAGTAAGCAAATAACATTCAGAACTTCACAAAGTTCACAAAGCTGAGTCTACAGCCATGAAGCCAGTCATCACTGCAGCTGATTCGGGAGCCCATTAGTTGCAGGCCACAACTAATAGAGCATAGAGACGAGTAAACTTTGTGGAGCAGTGAGCTGAACTGGCCCATCCATTGTCTCTGGCCCCGACACTCTAACCTTTTCAATCTGGCCTGGCGCTTAAATCATCCAAACCTTGGGTCATTCCTCGTTCCTCGCCCTGCCGTTTTGATACACTCTCGGGACCAAGCTCCACCACCTCAATTTGGCCCATATCTGACCTTTGCAATTGGGCTCAGCACCTAAATAAATCAAACTTTGGGTCTTTCCTCACTCTTGGGCCCCTCTGCCTCATTGCTACCTTACCTCCACTCACCTTTCCTCCGTTCTGCTGCATCAAATCACTGCCAAGCCCGCTCCAGCAATAGCCAAACTTTGGCTCGTTCCCTGCTCTTGGGCCTGGGCTTTGCCACCTCAATTCGGCCCGTACTCATCACCCCACAACCATTCTGCACCTTCGACACTTCAGTTCACTCTGCAAAAATACCAGGTTGTACAAGCAGTTCAAATGCTCAGCTCCAAAAGAGAAGTTACAGGCTATTGATTGCTGTGATCATATCCAAGAAAAAGTGTGATTAATACAGTCATTTATAGTTTCGTTTGCTACCAGCAAGTCGTCACTGCACTTCACCATTGTGCCATCTTAAACCAGAAATATACGGTATTTCTGTCAGAGTTTCCCCTTGCTATGATCAATTTGCAATGGACCAAAGAGGTATAAAGTGGATAGGAAATTATTTGGACTTTGAAGAACAATTTAGTTGAACATCCTGTCTTCTGCCCTCTGCAACTGGATACTTGACTTACTCACTCAGAAACCATAGTTACTGTGGATCAGAAATAACATCTCCTCCTCGCTAACAATCAACACTGGTGCACTTCAAGGACAGGTGCTTAGCCCACTGCTCTACTCTCTCCACACTGACAACGATGTAGTTAGGCACAGCTCAAATGTCACCTATAATTTTGCCAATGACACAACTATTGTTGGCAGAATTCCAGATGGTGACAAGGATGTGGACAGGAGTGAAATAGGTTGGCTGCTTGAGTGGTGTCACAACAACAGCCTTGCACTCAACATCAGTATGATTGTGGACTTCAGGAAGGGCAAGTCAAGGGAACACATACCAGTCCTCACTGAAGAATCAGCAGTGGAAAGGGTGAGCAGGTTCAAGTTCCTGGGTGACAACATCTCTAAAGATCTATCCTGTGCCCAGTATATTGATGCAATTATAAAGAGGGCATGGCAGCAGCTATATTTCATTAGGAGAATAAGGAGATTTCATATATCATCAAAGACTCTCTCAAATTTCTACAGATGTACTGTGGAGAGCATTCTAACTGGTTGCATCACCGTCAGTATGGAGGTGACACTACACAGGATCGGAAAAAGCTGCAGAAAGTTGTAAACTCAGCCAGCTCCATCATAGGCACTAACCTTCCCAATACTGAGGGTACCTTCAAAAGATGATGCCTCAAAGAGGCATCACCCACCATTAATGACCTGCATCATCCAGGACATGTCTTCTTCTCATTGGTATCATTAAGGAGGAGGTACAGGAGCCTGAAGACACACACTCAATGTTTCAGGGACAGCTCCTTCGCATCTGGCATCAGATTTCTAAATGGGCAATGAACCCATGAACACGACTTCACTATTTTTCTCTTTTTGCATGACTTATTTATTTTATATATATATATATTTATTGTAATTTATCATTTTTACTATATATTGCAATGTACTGCTGCCACAGAACAACATATTTCACGGCATATGCCTGCGATATTAAACCTAATTCTAATTCTGATTCTCTCTCAAGGAGCTTAACAGGAATGACAAGTTAGGATTGATCTTGAGCTTCTAAACTGTTGACTTGCAAAGAGGAACCAACATACAGTAACTACACAACTAGTAAGATCTTCCCACTTTCTTAGTTCTGTATCACGGATTACTGCTAAAAATATTGGGCAAAGTAAACTATTGAGAAATGGTTTTGGTTGTGTGTGGGCTGTTTCTGCACTTATCATCTAAATGCCTTCTGTAGACAAAGAAATATACTACAAAGAAATTAATAAGGTGACTGTTAAAGGTTAGTTTACATCTACTCAGCATTCAATACCATCATCCTCTCAAAACTAATTAATAAGTTCTAAGACCTTGGCCTCAATACCCTCTTGTGCAATTGATGCCTCACTTTCCTCACTTGCAAAACCCAGTCAGTTCAGATTGGCAGCATCTCCTCCACAATCTCCTTCAGCACAGACGCACCACAAGGCTGTGTGCTCAGACCCCTTCTCTACTTGCTTTACAATTACGACTGAGTGTCTAGGTACAGCTCCAATGCTATATTCAAGTTTGCTGATGACACCACTGTTGTGGGCCAAATCAAAGGTGTTGATGAATCAGCATACAGGAGGGAGATTGAAAACCTGGCTGGGTGGTGACATGACAACAACCCCTTACTCAATGTCAGCAAGACCAAGGAGCTGACTACTGACTTCAGAAGCCAGAGGTTCATAATCCAGTCCTCATTGGACGATCAGAGGTGGAGAGGGTCAGCATCTTTAAATTCCTTGGTGTCATTATTTTGGAGGACCTGTCCTGGGAGCAGCATGTAAGTACAATTACCAAGAAAGCAACATCTCTACTTCCTTAGGAGTTTCTGAAAATTCAGCATGACATCTAAAACTTTGACAAACTTCTACGGATGTGTAGGGGAGAGTATATTGACTGGCTACGTCACAGCCTGGTATGACGTACCAGAGAGAGGCAGGAGGAGAGAGAGCAGCGTGCCACGCGCGCGCAGCCCTCCAGTGAAAATGATATCGTATCTGTTAAATAGGCGCCGTGGACAATTCTGATTTGATGGAGACAGATGTGAAAGCACAGAGGAACATCTGGAGAAATTTCTGAAACACAGGTCCGCTGCTGTTGTACAGCGCGATCGAGAATCTTCCTGAGGGAAGGCCTCAAAATCCCCGGCTTTGCCTGCTGTTGGCGACCGAGATTGAGGTTGAATCCTTCGGATAGAGATGGTGCTCTGTACTCAGTGTCGGAGAGCTGATTGGAGGCTCGAAGTTTTCGGATGACTCAGAGTCGGACTGTGGTCGGGCATGGCAGGGAGAGTTTTTCTTCCTTCTCCCGTCCGCGTGAGATGTGGGACGTTTGAGAGACTTTGTACTTTTTACTGTGCTCATGGACTGTTCTTCATCGAGTTATGGTATTGTTGTACTGTTGTAACTATATGTTATAATTATGTGGTTTGTTAGTTTTTTTCAGTCTTGGTCTGTCCCGTGTTTTGTGATATCACACCGGAGGGAATATTGTATCATTTCTTAATGCATGCATTACGAAATGACAATAAAAGAGGACTGCATGTCTTCATAATCTAAAAAAAAACAACAATGGCCCTGAATGGTAAGTAGCACAAAAGTAGTGGATACAGCCCAGTCCAGCAAGGGTAAAGCACTCCTCACCATTGAGCTCATCTACATGGAGTGCTGGTGCAAGAAAGCAGCATCCATCACCAGGGACACCTATCATCCAGGACATGCTCCTTTCTCACAGCTGCCGTCAGCATGAAGGTACAGGAGCCTCAGGACTCACACTTCCAGGTTCAAGAACAGTTATTAACCCTCAACCATCAGGCTCTTGAACCAAAGGAGCTACCTTCATCCAACTTCACTTGGACCATCATTGAAATATTCCCACAACTTATGGATACACTTTCAAGACCTCTTCATCTCATATTCTCAATATTTATTATTTATTTATTGTTATTAGTTATTTCTTTTTTGTGTTTGCACAGTTTGTTGTTTCTTGCACCCTAGTTAAATGCCCAAGTGGATGTGGCCTTTCACTAATTCTATTTTGTTTAGATAGATAGATAGATATACTTTATTAATCCCGAGGGAAATTTGGTTTCGTTACAGCTGCACCAACCAAGAATAGAGCGTAAATGTAGCAATACAAAAAACCCCAACAATCAAACACCAAAATGCAAACCATGCCAGACGGAAAATAAGTCCAGGACTGGTCTATTGGCTCAGGGTGTCTGACCCTCCACGGGAGGAGCTGCACATTCGATGGCCACAGGCAGGAATGACCTCCCGTGCCGCCAAGTGTTGTATCACGGTGGAATGAGGCCGAAGTCCAACAGTAAAAAGTTCAATATCCAGTCTGCAAACACATTCCTCAATCATAATATACCCCGGATTGCACCATCCGTTGTTAGCCAGAACAGTAAGCACCGAACTCCTTTACACTTACCGCTCTCAGTGCACTTCCGGTCAGTCGGAACAGTATTACCCACCAAACTCCTCTTCTCCAAAAGCCTCTGTTGTCTCGACCCAGTCCTCTTTCCTCGGCTTTGTGATCACCCTCTGTGTGTTTTCCTCCGGATCTCAGCAGGGGTGTCCACCGCTCTGTTCACTAAGCCGGCTGGTCTTTGCTGGTCCATGAAATACACAATGTGATCTTGCTTCTGTCCCGCGTGTCGGGATGTAACCATTTCCAGTGCTAAAGAAAACTCAAATAAAACTCTCTCTACCAGCACGTTAGAGAGGGTGCAGCTTCAACATGTTACCGTGAGAGAAAAAAATACAAAAAATAACGTAAATTAAAAAGTAAGAAGAAATTAAGAATAGATCGGAACGGCTGTACCAGGCTGCATGCACGACCGGCGCATGTGCACTTGTTTGTTATTCTATTGAGTATGCCTGCAAGAAAATGAATTTGAGGGTTGTATATGGTGACATTCAAGTACTTTGATAAGAAAATTACTTTGAACATCGAACATCGACTATTAACTCTTCTCTGAAAAATGAGCACATTGCCTCTCTGAACTCCTAAATATGGCAAAAGATTGTACATCTCAACCCCATAGTAACTTTTTCTTCTTACCAACGATTGATCTAGCTATCTAGGTGATGCCAGGACCACTAAGATCCAAGGGCTTAAGACAAGCTGCAGCTCTGTGTTCAGTCGGACTGCGAATTGCTGTTCTAAATCCAGCAGACAGATGTGGAATTCTGTTTTTCAAGTTATCACTTCTCTAAAAGTATGGAATAAATATCAATTATTGTGCTTGGCTCATATCTGATGGCATTTCTGTGCTGGCCTCCTTCCACACAGTCAATGTATGGTGCGTTGGGGTGTTATTTTTCAAACTGGATTATTGTGTGGAGATCTGATGTGGTACATACTGATTAAATATCAGAATGGATACACACTGCAGTGCAGCTATATGGTAGAAAGGGGAAAAGCAATGGGAAAAGACATGACAAGACCCAAATGCTTTATGCAGTGGAAGTGGAGTGAAAAAAAGAAATGCAAGTTTTTTTCTATTCCTCAAATCATAGAAATTGTAGCAAATTTATGACACATAAGGAAGTCATTTGAACCATTGCGTCTGTGTTGGTTAAAAAGAGCTTTGTAACCTAAACCTATTTTCTAGCATTTAGCCCACATGATGTTTCAAGAACATATATGTTATGTTTTGTAGCTCCAAAACATAAAAACTAGTGGAAAGTAAAAGAATACAGTCCAAAATGTGAGTCTAATTTAGTCTTTACTTTTAAGTGAGACGCACACATATATGATGCGGCACCATAATAACATATGTAATTTACATACTTTTACATATAATCCATAATGCATTATGTAAACAATGAAGAATGCTTAAACAATAAATTTACAGTCTTACTCAAATATTACTGAAATGTTAAATACACAACACTCCTCCATGTTGAACTACAAACTCTCTCAATATAGAATGCATTGCAACTTATATAAATAAATAAAGAGGGGGAGGGGGAGGGGGAGAGGGAGAGGGAGATAACTACACAAAGCAACTTCTATGTAGACATCCACAGCATAGTAAATTTTAAATTCTTCCCTTCAGGCCTAAAGATTTAATTGCTGTGGAGGATTTCTTACTCTTGCAGGATAACATCTTTCCTGACAAGGAGAGTTACTCTGCTTGGCAGGGGAAACTTGTGACTGTGAAAGAACCTGAGGTCCTGGGGCTCCTCCATGGTGGTTATAGGAGTCGACTCTGGGACTGCAGGAAGTGGTTCTGACAGCTCTGGACACCTTTCTTTTGAACATGTTGGCATCCCATACATGGCCAGATATACTGGATGATATGGCTCATAATGTGTGAGTACAGTATCTGACATCACCATTTCCTTTACCTCACACTGCTTTGTCCATTGTAATTTCTTCTCGGTCTGTAGAAATAAGTTCAAGGGGAAGAGCAAAGTAGACAGGTTTGGCAGGAACCTGCTATAGTAATTGACAAATCCTAAAAAGGACTGCAACTGTGGCACATCCTCTGGCCTTGGTGTATCCACCACTCCTTGAATTTTCTCAGCACACTTGTGTAATCCTTGGGTGTCAATGGTGTGATCACAGTAAGTAATGCTTGATTTTAAGAATTCACACTTGTTGCTTCATACTCTGAGCCGATAACCTTCTACTCTTTTTAACACTCTTTTGAGATTTTGGAGATATTCCTTGTTATCCTTACTGGCAACAATAATGTCATCCAGGTAACACTGAGTGCCTGGACAGTCTTGCAGCACCTAGTCCATAGCTTTCTGCTGGAGCACAGGGGCAGATACTGCTCCAAAAATAAGCCTGTATAGTGAGAAAGCCTTTTGTAAGTGTTCATGGTGAAAAACAAGCAACACACACAAATTGATGGAGGAACTCAGCAGGCCAGGCAGCATCTATGGAAAAAAGTACAATTGATGTAGCGGGCCAAAACCCTTCGGCAGGACTTTTTTTCCTATAGATGCTGCCTGGCCTGCTGAGTTCTTCCAGCATTTTTTGTGTGTTGCTCGGATTTCCAGCACCTGCAAATTTTCTCTAGTTTATGCTGAAAAACGCTTTGGGCTCTTCTTCATTCTCCATCTGTAGTTAGGCCTCAGCTTAAAGTGGACTTTCCTGAAATGCTTTCCTCCAGAAAGGTTTGCAAAGATATCCCCTATCCTGGGCAGAGGGTATTGATCTACTTTCAGTACTGGATTTTTGCTGATCTTAAAATCAGCATAATTCTGACAGACTCATTCTACTAGGCTATTGGGACCACTGGCATTGCCCATGAGCTCCACTCAAACTTGGAAATAACTCCTTCAGGTTCCATATAATCTAGCTCACTGGCTACGTTATCACAGATGGGATAAAGAACTGGGTGGATTTTGCAAAACTTGGGTGAGGCATTTTTATTTAACATTGTGTTTACCCTTGATCTGTATGAGTTTTCCGATGCAAGCCTTGCACACTGCTAATTTGCTTTCAGTTGATACTATTACACGGGATGTGGCGTGCAAAAGGGATGGATCTCCAAGCAAGCTGTAGTCATCTCAGCCAACCACAACCCCACAATACTGGCCATCCTGTTTTTAACACATACAGTGCCTATAAAAAAGTATTCACCCCCCTTGGAAGTTTCCATGTTTTATTGTTTTTTTAACATTGAATCACAATGGATTTTATTTGGCTTTTTTTGACACTGATCAACAGAAAAAGACTCTTTCATGTCTAAGTGAAAACAGATCTCTACAAAGTGATCTAAATTAATTACAAATATAAGGCACAGAACAATTGATTGCATAAATATTCACCCCCTTCAACTCTTATGAAATCTTGGCTAGTTTGCCAGAAGGCATGTGGAAGATTTTGAAGTCAGTTGGAAGAAGGTTCTATGGTCTGATGAAACCAAAATTGAGCTTTTTGGCCATCAGATTAAACGTTATGTTTGGCATAAACCAAACACAGCACATCATCAAAAACACACCATCCCTACCATGAAGTATGGTGGTGGCTGCATCATGCTATGGGGATGCTACACCACAGTAGGTTCTGGAAGGCTTGTGAGGGTAGAGGGTAAAATGAATGCAGCAAAATACAGGGAAATCCTGGAGGAAAACCTGATACAGTCTGCAAGAGAACTGCATCTTGGGAGAAGATTTGTTTTCCAGCAAGACAATGATCCCAAGCATAAAGTCAAAGCTACACAGAAATGGGTTAAAAACAACAAAGTTAATGTCCTGGAGTGGCCAAGTCAGAGTTCAAACCTCAATCCAACTATGAATTTGTGGCTAGATTTGAAAAGGGCTATTCACTCATGATCCCTATGTAATCTGACAGAGCTTGAGCAGTTTTGTAAAGAAGAATGGGGAAAAATTGCAGTGTCCAGATGTGCAAAGCTCATAGAGACCTATCCACACAGACTCAAGGCTGTAATTGCTGCCAAAGGTGAACCTAATAAATACAGACCTGAAGCGGGTGAATACTTATGAAATCATTTTGTTTTATATCTGTAATTAATTTAAATCACTTTGTAGAGACCTGTTTTCACTTAGACATGACAGTCTTTTTCTGTTGATCAGTGTCAAAAAAAGCCAAATTAAATCCACCGGGATTCAATGTTGTAAAACAGTAAAACATGAAAACTTCCGGGGGTGGGGGGTGAATACTTTGTATAGCTACTGTATAAGTCCAATGTGACTTGTTGGTTGTTGTATTTCACTGTTACAAATGTCATTCCCACAGCAGATAACTTTTCTCCACTGTAATTTCTTAGTTGGCTCTCTGCAGGCTTTAGTTCAGTGACTTCGAACTGCCATTCAAACTCATTTTGTGAAATGGCTGCAACAGACGAGCCAGTGTCCAACTCCATTTTTATTAATTTGTCAATCACTTCTGGTGTAATCTATATTGCTTATCTATTATTAAGTTTTCACTTTGCACATCTCAAGGCTACCCCATTCTGTGTCACCCACATCAACAGCATACTGATTCATACTCTTTCAAGTATAATTTGTGCTTCAGTTCAGTCGTTTTAAATGCTTTCTTGTAAGAGTCCATAAACTAAACAATCTCTCAGTGTGTCATTAAGCCCATCATTGAACTGATAATGCACAGAAAATTTCTTCAATTCAGCCACATAAGCAGAAATGAGTCCCCTTCCTTTTGATTTTGCTTATGAAACCTAAAACATTCTGCAATCAACAATGGTTTCGGTTCTAAATATTCCTGCACTACTTTCATGATGTCAGCAAATCTTACTTCAGTTGGTTTGGTTGGAGCAGGTAAACATCTAAGCAAACTTATGTCTTTAAATCTAATGCACTCAGGAATTTTGGCACACGCTTCTCATCAGCAATTCTATTTGCTCTAAAATAATGCTCAATCTGCTCAATATACAATATCCAGTTATATGTTGTATAATCAAACACATCAATCTTTCTGATGTAGCAAATCATTTGTTTTTTTTAATAATTATTATCACCCAGTACTCACTGTTTATGAACCCATGAATTCTTCTGTTTTCTGCCTTTTTTAAAAAATCTCGATTGTCTTTCCCTTACTATAGAAAAAAAAACTGCGCTGCGCTTTTCTTAAACCTTAACTACTGGTATTTCTCGTTGTGTTTTACTTACTCAAACATCTCGCTGCGCTTCAACAAGTAGGTAGTTACCTCAGGTTCATTTAAAAATACCTCATTGCCACTGTTACTTTGTGTAACTCAAAAACATATAAAAACTAATGGAAAGGAAAAGACGGGAGTATGAAATGTGAGCTTATTTTCATCTTTACTTTTAAATGAATGGCACACGTATATGATGTGGTGGCATAATAATGTTTGCCATTTACATACTTCTACCTACAACATGCAATGCATTCTGTAAACAACTAATGCTTAATCAAACAATATATTTACAATATTACTCAAGTATTACTGAAATATTAAGTACACAACAGTATCCAAATGTTTATAAAATGTAACAAGATGACTGCTTTTACCACTCTTTCAGACAATATTCCAATCCCTGACTGCTCCTCTGCATAGAAAAAGCTTCCTCTTCTCCCCACTAACCTTTCTTATATTTATAGCCTGTAATTTTGTCATCTTGCCAAGGAAAAGGAATCTTTCCAGTTTATCTAGGCGCTTCATAATTTGATGCATCGCAATAAAGTCTATCCTCAGCTTCCTCTGTTGCAAAGAAAACATTAGCTTATCCAATCATAGCTATAATTTCCCAGTTCTCTCAAAGTGCTCATAAATCTCCTCTCCACCCTCTCCAGTGTAATCTCATTTCTTCTTACCAGAAATGTACGCAATGCCTATAATTTGGCTCAACTGGTGATGCTTACACTTCTAGCAAAATCACCCTGCTTTTATATTTTAATGTGTGCCACAGATGCTGCCTATCATTTAATACTTTGTAACGTAAACATTTATGGCCTGAGTGTTCTGATAAATTAGGTTCTTATTCATATTGTGTGTAGATCTTGGTAACAACAGTGTTACCACTATTACAAGAATGCGTTGATACAGAAATTTACTCTGAAATTATCCAATCGATCAACATAGAAATAAGTTACATAAGTTACATTACTTTTCAGCTTTAATAGCTACTTACAGTTTTGAGAATTGTAGCATAAAGAATTAACAACATAATGACAGGCATGCACTTTATTCCAAGCGTGTTGGTTTCAATTTTAAAAATAGAAATAAAATTTTGTAATAATCAGCATGAAGTAATTGTATTTGGCTGGGGAATTGGATCACATGGCATCAAATTTCAGGTGCAGAATCACAGAGAAAGATCCAGCATGGCATAGTGTCATAGACTTATAATGCACGATAATAAGCCATTTAGCTATACTCATACATGCTGACCAAAAAGTCTTCCTGAGCTCCTTCCATTTGTCTATACCCCACTAAACCTTTCTGTTGTGTATTTAATATTTAAGTAATGTTTGAGTAATCTATTATATATTGGTTGATTAAGCATACTTGTTTTTTTAAATAATTCATTACGGTTTATGTGTATAAATACGTGAATTGCATATGTCATTGTGCTTGAAGTAAACTCAAAGTTAGACTTGCATTTCAGACTCTCGTGTCTTCCTTTGAATTAGTGTAATGTTTTGAAGTTACAAAACATAACACTTTCCTGTTCATTTACCTGTCTAAATGTCTTCTAAACGAATTTCAGCAAGGCATTTGATAAGGTACCCCATGCAAGGCTTATTGAGAAAGTAAGGAGGCATGGGATGCAAGGGGACATTGCTTTGTGGATCCAGAACTGGCTTGCCCACAGAAGGCAAAGAGTGATTGTAGACAGGTCATATTCTGCATGGAGGTCAGTGACCAGTGGTGTGCCTCAGGGATCTGTTCTGGGACCCCTTCTCTTTGTGATTTTTATAAATGACCTGGATGAGGAAGTGTTGGGATGGGTTAGTAAATTTGCTGCTGACACAAAGGTTGGGGGGGGGGGTGGTGTTGTGGATAGTGTAGACAGCTGTCAGAAGTTACAGCAGGACATCGATAGGATGCAAAACTGGGCTGAGAAGTGGCAGATGGTGTTCATCCCAGATAAGTGTGAAGTGGTTCATTTTGGTAGGTCAAATATGATGGCAGAATGTAGTATTAATGGTAAGACTCTTGGCAGTGTGGAGGATCAGAGGGATCTTGGGGTCCAAGTTCATAGGACACTCAAAGCTGCTGCGCAGGTTGACTCTGTGGTTAAGGAGGCATACAGTGCATTGGCCTTTATCAACTGTGGGATTGAGTTTAAGAGCCGAGAAGTAATATTGCAGCTATATAGGACCCTGGTCAGACCCTACTTGGAGTACTGTGCTCAGTTCTAGTCACCTCACTACAGGAAGAATGTGGAAACCATAGAAAGGGTGAAGGGGAGATGTACAAGGATATTCCCTGGATTGGGGAGCATGCCTTATGAGAATAGGTTCAGTGAACTTGGTCTTTTCTCTTTGGAGTGACGGAGGATGGAAGGTGACCTGATAGAGGCGTATAAGATGATGAGAAGCATTGATCGTGTGGATGGTCAGGACTGAAATGGCTAACATGAGAGGGCACAGTTTTAAGGTGCTTGGAAGTAGGTTCAGAGGAGATGTTAGGGCTAAGCTTTTTATGCAGACAGCGGTGAGTGCGTGGAACGGGCTGCCGGCGATGGTGGTGAAGGCGGATACAAGAGGGTCTTTTAAGAGACTCGTGGATAGGTACATGGAGCTTAGAAGGATAGAGGACTGAGGGTAACCCTATGTAATTTCTAAAGTAAGTACATGTTCGGCACAGCATTGTGGGCTGAAGGGCCTGTATTGTGCTGTAGGTTTTCTATGTTCTATGTTCTAAATGTTGTAATAGAAACTGCCTCTGTCAGATCCTCTGGGAGCACGTTCTATACACCCACCATTTGTGACATGTGATTAAATTATGCTCAGTCCATACCAGTTTGCATCAGCTGCTCAAGGTGATGTTTGTGTGCCACTTGACCACTCAGTGGTGAAATCCTCTTCATGATGCCAAATGTTACAGAGCAGTAGCATCACCTACACCACCTGTTCTCCAGTCAAACAGAAAGGTGTTTGTTTGATTGATCTTTCATGTCAAGGAGGGAGACAGGCACGTTCCAAGGGCAGTGCATGCATTCTCTCTCCAAAAGTATGACACTTTTAGATACATTTAGGGAGCTACAGTATCTCTACTCATACAGAGAATTTCAGCTATCACCTCACAACTCACATAATAATAACTCGAACTTGGTTAAAGTGTAACAAGGCTTGGCTCTTTCATTTCATGTGCATTAGAAGTATTTTTAGTATAACTCAAAATTTTGTCTGGTGCCACGATTGCAGACAAAGACATGTAACATATGGGTGTCTCGCCACTGAAAAGTTTTCAGAACTGTTCAACATTGATAATTAGGCTGAGAAGGATGTTAGTAGCCAACATTTACTCGGCGATTCCCTTTTGGTCCCCTGGAACAGAAGTAACTGATCACACTCATTTTAACAGTGTTGGCTGAAATACTTTGTATGAGTTGAGATATTGTACCTCTCTAAATGTATATAAAAGGAGAGAGAATCCATGCACTGTCCTGGGGGCACGCAAGATTTTGTGAGTAAAACATGTGAGGGTCATTTTATGCGCCTAACAGAAGCCACAGTCCTTTACCTCCATTACGAACAAACCAGAAGAAGTCTCCTTACACTGATCTCATTACAGAGACACAGTCTTTTGAAGTAAATACAATAACTCAATGATGGTGTTTGTAAATTATGTAGAACAGTTTTTATTATGAAAATATGTGTCATCTGTCACCCATTACATTACACTACACCTGACTCTCTCCCTCCCTGAGGTGAAAGGTCAATCAAATAAATATCTTTCTGTTTGATTGGAGACATACAGTGTTGGTGATTCTATTGCTCTATAACATCTGACATCATGACAAGGATTTTGCCATTGTCTGGACATGAGGCATTCTTGGAGCATTGTTGGATTACTATATCTTCAATGCCACCTGCAAATTTGGTGTATGCCACCTGGTGTAAGATCATACCTGAGATCCATAAGATGAAATTGATTTGACGATCCAGAGGGTAAAGTGCATGCGTTATATAAGTGTGCCAGGGCCAAAATAACCAAGATTCCTGAATTTCACCTGAGATAAACGCTGTGATTTAACTAGACTGTTCAGAGAAGTGGAGCAAAAAATTAATGAGTAAAATAAAAATGGGTGGGACAAGAGCTGCATTCCTGAATGCCAGAGAGTGACGGTAAAAACAACACAAGTGTAAGGAAGAGAAGGAAAGAGTTAGTTACACGATGTATGTAAGCAGAACTAAACCTGTGCTAAAGGACCTACCCATCTTGAAATGAAATCATGGTTGAAGCCCGAAGAAATGATGGACATCGATCATATTGAAGTATTTCATACCACGTTGATGGATAGTGAGATTTAGTGTGCTTGAATGTTTGCCTGGTCAATTCTTTGTATAAGAGCAGGTCTTTAAAAAAATGATTCCAACCTTTCTTCAATGTCAGCCTCTTACATTGAGAGCGAGAAGGTATTAACCCTTTGTAGTCCTGTCTGCCAGTTATTTGATTTCTCCAAGTTTGTAAATCAAGCTTTAGAAAAATGAAAGAACTCAAGATTAAGATTAAAGATGGACTTGCAGATACAGTATTGCACACTCATCTTTTAACCAATGGAATTTGTGATCACCACAGCGAATTAGAGATGGAGAATGGCCTTGAAGCTGAAGTCTTACTCTAAGTCAATGGAGTTTAAGAAATTATATTTTGATGTTACAATAAGAAATTGCTTTCTCCTATATCTAGTTTAAATAGACAGTGTGAGTTTTAATTTATAATAATATCAGACTTGCACTCCATTTCTTGAAATGTAGCCAATGTATTTGAGTGCAGAGAAGTTAATCCCTTCCACTGTCAGTTTCTTTATTCTGTATACCTGAGAATGGAGCTTTAATTGAGGAATGGAGATGAATTTCCAGCATCTGCAGATTTTCTCTTGTTTGTAAGTAAGCCTAACTTGTCAATACACTCCTGTGTGACGTATGACATACAATATATTGGGATGGTTCTCTCATACCAGCAATAAATAAGAACATCTCCATAGAATATAGCTCCATAGAGTGGCAAATACTATAAATGAGCAAAGTGTGACCATTGTAATGACAGAGCTATTGTCAAAAAAATTAAGAAGGAAGGAATAAAAATATCCATATTTTAAAGACAAGATGAGGAACACATAAATAATTTTGGTAGCCAATCAAAAACCTAATATTTCTCGACAGAACAATCAAACTATCAGTTGCTATATAATTTATGGCAACTCATACATATTTTGTATTATAACCGAGCTCCTTGGCACCCAGAGAGAAGCTAATAAAACAGCAACAATTATTAAAACAAATGAATCAAAATCTTATTGGGATGAGGATAGCATCAAATAAAAATGTTTGTTGCTATAAATCAATCAATTTGAGGACCTTCTGGGCCCAACTGCCTTTTACTGCTTCGTTTATAACCTTCCTTTGATCTTAAGATCATATCTGGGTTGTTGCAGATATTGCAGTGTGGAGCTACAATCCCCTTCCTTTATATAATGTGTCTGCATTCAACAAGACCTGGACAACATTCAAGTCTGAGCTGATAAGTGGCCAGTAGCATTCATGCTAGACCATCACCACCAAAAGAGTCTGACCATCTCTCTTTACTATTTAATTTATCATTGTCAAATTCACTAATTTAGCATCCTGGAGATTTTCAATGATCAAAAGAGATAGGAGGTTTGCTTTTTTAAGATATGTTTCACAGCATTAGGATATTCCAAAGTGTTAAACAGTCAATTAAATGTAAATCAATATAAATAAAATGATTAATGATTGTGCCAGCAGGATTAGTGACCATCAATGTGGGAGAGTGTTTAAGATTACTAACTAGCCTTTCTCTAGCAATAGTAAAATTGCTGTAAATTTGAAATCATCATCACATTGGTTTTAGGGAAGTGCAAGACAGATATATTCCAAATAAGAAAAAATTTTCAAATGGAAGAAGGACACTACATGGCTGACAAGTGAAGTCAGAGTCAAAGTAAAAGCAAAAGAGAGGGCATAGAAAGAAGCCAAAATTAGTGGGAAGATAGCGGATTGGGAAGCTTTTAAAAATTTGCAGAAGAAAGCTAAGAAGATCATTAGGAAGGAAAAGATGAATTATGAAAGGAAGCTGGCGACTAATATCAAAGAAGATATTAGTCTTCTTAACTTACTTTTTTAAGTAGATATAGGGTAAAAGAGAGTGGAGGGTAGATATAGGACCAATAGAACATGACGCTGGAGATATTGTAATGAGAGACGCGGAGATGGCAGAGGAACTGAATGCGTATTTTGCATCAGTCTTCACAGTGGAAGACATCTGCGGTATACCGGACAGTCAAGAGTTTCAGGGAAGTGAAGTATGTGCAGTGAAAATTACAACTGAGAAGGTTCTCAGGAAGCTTAATGGTCTGAGGGTGGATAAATCTTCTGGACCGGATGGAATGCACCCTTGGGTTCTGAAGGAAGTAGCTGGAGAGATTGTAGAGGCATTAACAATGATCTTTCAAGAATCAATAGATTCTGGCATTGTACCGGATGACTGGAAAATTGCAAACGTTACTCCGCTATTTAAGAAGGGTGAGAGGTAGCAGAAAGGAAACTATAGACTTGTTAGCCTGACATCAATGGTTGGGAAGTTGTTGGAATCAATTGTTAGGAATGAGATTACTGAATACCTGGAGGCACATGACAAGATAGGCCAAAGCCAGCATGGATTCCTGAAAGGAAAATCCTGCCTGACTAACCTACTACAATTTTTTGAAGAAATTACAAGCAAGGTAAATAAAGGAGATGCAGTAGATGTGGTGTATTTGGACTTTCAGAAGGTCTTTGACAAGGTGCCGCACATGAGGCTGCTTAGCAAATTAAGAGCCCATATAATTACAGGGCATTTACTAGCATGGGTGGAGCATTGGCTGATCAGCAGAAAACAGAGAGTAGGAATAAAGGGGTCCTATTCTGGCTGGCTGCCGGTTACCAGTGGGGTTCCACAAGGGTCAGTGTTGGGACCACAGCTTTTTACGATGTATGTCAATGATTTGGACTAAGGAATTAATGGATTTGTGGCTAAATCTGCCAATGATACAAAGGTAGGTGGAGGAGCCGGTAGTGTTGAGGAAACAGAGAGCCCACAGAGAGACTTAGATAATTTAGGGGAATGGGCAAAGAAGTGGCAAATGAAATACAATATTGGAAAGTGTATGGTCATGCACTTTGGTGGAAGAAATAAATGGGAAGACTATTATTTAGATGGGGAGAGAATTCAAAATGCGGAGATGCAAAGGGACTTAGGAGTCCTTGTGCAGGATACCCTAAAAGTTAACCTCTAGGTTGAATCGGTGGTAAAGAAGGTGAATGCAATGCTGGCATTCATTTCTAGAGGTATAGAATATAAGAGCAGGGATGTGATGTTGAGGTTCTATAAGGGACTCGTGAGTCCACACTTGGGAGTATTGTGTGCAGTTTTGGGCTCCTTATTTTAGAAAGGATATACTGACATTGGAGAGGGTTCAGAGAAGATTCACGAGAATGATTCCAGGAATGAAAGGCTTACCATATGAGGAACGTCTGGCAGCTCTTCAGCTGTATTCCCTGGAGTTCAGGGGAATGAGGAGTGATCTCATAGAAATATTCTGAATGTTAAAAGGCCTGAACAGATTAGATATGGCAAAGTTATTGCCCATGGTATGGGATTCTAGGACAAGAGGGCATAACTTCAGGATTGAAGAATGTCCATTTAGAACTGAGATGCGGAGAAATTACTTTAGTCAGAGGGTGGTAAATCTGTGGAATTTGTGGTCACAAGTGGCTGTGGAGGCCAAGTCGTTTAAGGCAGAGATAGATAGGTTCTTGATTAGCCTGAGTAACAAAGGGTATGGGGGGGAAGGCAGGAGAGTGGGGATGACTGGAAGAATTGGATCAGCCGATGATCTTCCGCTCCTATATCTTATGGTCTACTTTAAGAAACTAGATGAATAAGCATCAGTTCAATTCTATAAATTGATAACTGGAAGCCGTAAAACAGAAAATGGCCAAGCTTCCATGAGTGGAACTGTGGGACAAGTTACCTGCAGTCAGTGACTTCAACTCCAATCCAAATCATTGAATTGGCAGACTCACTTGTGAAAAGTGCTTTTAGCTAAGTAGAACTGATAGACTGGTTGGCCTGTAAGATGGACAGCACCAGTTTAATTATCCTGAAGCAGCTATGGCTATTTTCTAATCAGTCCGTTCTTTAGATACATGTGCTAAATTGACCTTTATTGATAGTTTTAAAAGGAACAATGGGGGGGGGGGAGAGGCTGCAATTGGTTAACTTTCCTCAGTCAGTGACCCAGATGTCAGGAAATAATTAATGATTAAAGATGACCTTACCAGTTGTCTATTTACAGTTGCTGGTTGAGTCAGGAGATCTGGCTCTCTCCTATCTGATCTGATAGAAACTTCTTTAGCAAAACTTCCCTTTCTGCACTACATTGATGACTACGTTGGTGCTGCTTCATGCACCTATGCTGAGCTCCTCGATCTCATCAATTTTGCCTCTAACTCGCACCATGCACTTAGTCTATTTCTGACAGCTCTCCTCCCTTGAAATGAAAGAGAAGATGGGTAGCTTAGGTTGGCTGCTTGTTTGTAGGGTTGTCATGATGTCAGTTTGACTGGTGACAAAACATTAGCGACCTAACCTCCAGGCTCAGCAAACAATCCTACAAGCAACTCTCTCCCCTCTCTCTCTGTCTCCATCTCTGGAGACAAACTGTTACTGGATTTTGGTGTTTAAATCCAAAGTTCCTTCAGAAGTCAGGAACAAGATATAAAACTTCTGCTTCATGATTGTTTTATGAAGACTTGATAGAACAAAGAGAACAGGGGCAGAACAGTGATAGGATATGGTTATGTAGGACATGTGTCAAGAGTATCCTGTGCGGCTGCATTACTGCCTGGTTCGGAAATTGCACCGTCTCGGATCGCAAGACCCAGCAGCGGATAGTGAGGTCAGCTGAAGGGATCATCGGGGTCTCTCGTCCCACCATTACAGACATTTACACCACACGCTGCATCCGCAAAGCTAACAGCATTATGAAGGACCCCACACGCCCCTCATACAAACTCTTCTCCCTCCTGCCATCTGGCAAAAGGTACTGAAACATTCAGGCTCTCACGACCTGACTGTGCAACAGTTTCTTCCCCCAAGCCATTAGACTCCCCAGTTCGAAAAGCCTAGTCTGACACCAACCCACACACACACACTCTCTCTCTCTCTCTCAACTGAACAGCACTCCACTCCCTTTGCAATTTTTGCTCATTTCTTTCTCAATTCCTGTTAAAGCATTGTTTACATTTACATTATTTATTATATTGTAATTTGTCCTTTACTGTGCCTATTGTCTTGCTTATTAATTATTGTACTGTCTTGCACTGTTTTGTGCACTTTATGTAGCCCCGTTTAAGCCTGAAGTCCAATGTAGTTTTGTGTTGTTTCATGTAGCACCATGGTCCTGAAGGATCATTGTTTTGTTTTTACTGTGTACTGTACCGGCAGTTATGGTTGAAAAGACCATCGCCATTGCTGGAATAGTTCATAAAGAGGGTGCTTGTTTGTTGTGGATCTGTAGGAATGCCTAGCATTGGTGAATATTTTGAATTGTGCAGTATATATTGGCATACCCAACAACCAGAGTCATTAACAGCATCAGCAAATTATGAGTCATCTCAACTGATGTGTTATGAGTAGGGAAAATTGGCAAAAATATAATAATAATATTAGAATAAACCTCATAATGTTCAGTAGCTGTCGACTTGCTTGGAGTCTTCTGACTGGTTAACAGTTTGTTCACTGAGGTCTAGCAGCATAGACTCTGTGACAGAGATTACTAGCACATTAACCACAGCACTTATTGCCTTCACTGGGTACCTCTTTAGCTCTCTTGCAGTGGCTGGCATATATCCACTTTCACTGATAAACTGGTAATTAACAGCACTTGATAAGGGCCTTCCATTCCAGCTCCCAGTGGTTCCTTGTGCACTTTTTAAAAAATCAGCATCCACTTACTAGGAATGTGGGTGTGTCTTCTTACTGTTGGATCTTACCAAGTGCCATAAACTTGTTGAGAAGCGGACTGTACAGCCTCGGTTAATTTCACGCAATAGCTATCTAAACTGTCAACCTCTCTAAGATCAAGGGCTACTGGCAGTGACGTAGGACACCCTATCATTTCCTTTAATGGACTTAGTTTAGTTTTCTTGCTTGGGGTTTCTCTGATACTACGTAAGATCATAGGAAAACCTGTAATTTCAAAGTTTAAAGTAAATTTATGATTAAAGTACATGTATGACACCACATACAACCTTGGGATTCATTTTCCTGTGGGCATAGTCAGCAAATCTATAGAATAATGACTATAACAGGGTCAATGAAAGATCAACCAGGGTGCAAAAGACAACAAACTGAGCAAATGCAAATACAGTACAGTACAAATAAAAGCAATAAAAAAAGGAACATGTGATAATGAGATAAAGACACCTTAAAGCGTGATCATTGACTATAGGAACATTTTAATGATGGAGCAAGTGAGTGTAGCTATGCCCTTTTGTTCAAGAGCCTGATGGTTGAGGGGGAGTAACTGTTCTTGAATCCGGTGGTGCGAGTGCTGAGACTCTTGTACCTTCTATCTGATGTCTGCAGTGAGAAAAGAGCTTGGCCTGGGGGGGCTTGACCTTGGTCTGATGATGGACGCTGCTTTCTTACAACAGTGTTTCATGTAGATGTGCTCAATGGTTGGGAGGTCTTTACCCATGATGCACTGGGCTGAATCTATTACTTTTTGTAGGATTTTCTGTTCAAAGGCATTGGTGTTTCCATACCAGGCCGTGATGCAGCCAGTCAATACACGCTCCACTACACATCTATAGAAGTTTGTCAACGTTTTAGATGTCATGCCAAATTTCCACAGACTCCTAAGGAAGTAGAGGCACTGCTGTGCTTTGTTTGCATTTGCACTTACAAGACAGGTCCTCTGAAATAGTAACACCCAGTAATTTAAAGTTGCTAGCCCTCTCTACCTCTGATGAGGACCGGCTTATGGATCTCTGGTATCCCTCTCCTGGAGTCTACAATCAGTTCCTTGTCTTGCTGATATTGAGTGAGAGGTTGTTGTTATGACACAACTCAGCCAAATTTCCCATCTCCTTCCTGTATGCTGATTCATCACTAATTTCATATGGCCCACAACAATGGTGGCATCGGCAGACTTGAATACAGTGCCATCCCCTTCTCGCAATTCCTCCGTCTCCGCCGCATCTGCTATCAGGATGAGGCTTTTCATTCCAGGACGAGGGAGATGTCCTCCTTTTTTAAAGAAAGGGGCTTCCCTTCCTCCACCATCAACTTTGCTCTCAAACGCATCTCCCCCATTTCACGTACATCTGCTCTCACTCCATCCTCCCGCTACCCCACTAGGAATAGGGTTCCCCTTGTCCTCACCTACCACCCCACCAGCCTCCGAGTCCAACATATTGTTCTCCGTAACTTCCGCCACCTCCAATGGGATCCCACCACTAAGCACATCTTTCCCTCCCCCCTCTCTGCTTTCCGCAGGGATTGCTCCCTACGTGACTCCCTTGTCTATTCGTCCCCCGATCCCTCCCCACCGATCTCCCTCCTGGCACTTATCCTTGTAAGCGGAACAAGTGCTACACATGCCCTTACACTTCCTCCCTTACCACTATTCAGGGCCCCAGACAGTCCTTCCAGGTGAGGCGACACTTCACCTGTGAGTCGGCTGGGGTGATATACTGTGTCCGGTGCTCCCGATGTGGCCTTCTATATATTGGCGAGACCTGACGCAGACTGGGAGATCGTTTCGCTGAACACCTTCACTCTGTCCGCCAGAGAGAGCAGGATCTCCCAGTGGCCACACATTTTAATTCCACATTCCATTCCCATTCTGATATGTCTATCCACGGCCTCCTCTATTGTCAAGATGAAGCCACACTCAGGTTGGAGGAACAACACCTTATATTCCATCTGGGTAGCCTCCAACCTGATGGCATGAACATTGGCTTCTGAAACTTCCGCTAATGCCCCACCTCCCCCTCATACCCCATCTGTTATTTATTTATATACACACATTCTTTTTCTCTCTCCCTCCTTTTTCTCCCTCTGTCCCTCTGACTATACCCCTTGCCCATCCTCTGGGTTTTTCCCCCCCTCCCCCTTTTCTTTCTCCCTTGGCCTCCTGTCCCATGATCCTCTCATATCCCTTTTGCCAATCAACTGTCCAGCTCTTGGCTCCATCCCTCCCCCTCCTGTCTTCTCCTATCATTTTGGATCTCCCCCTCCCCGTCCCACTTTCAAATCTCTTACTAGCTCTTCCTTCAGTTAGTCCTGATGAAGGGTCTCGGCCTGAATCGTCAACTGTACCACTTCCTAGAGATGCTGCCTGGCCTGCTGCGTTCACCAGCAATTTTGATGTGTGTTACAGTGTTGGAAATTTTCTTAGCCACACAGTCATACGTGTAGAGTGAGTAGAGCAGGGGGCTAAGCACACAACCCTGTGGTGCACCTGTACTGATGGAGATCGTAGAGGAGAAGATTTGCCATCCAAACTGACTTGGGTCTGAAAGTGAGGAAATCCAGAATCCAGTTGTACAAGGAGGTATTGAGGCCCAGGTCTTGGAGCTTATTGATTAGTTTTGCGGGGACAATGGTATTAAATGCTGAGTAGCAGTCGATAAAGAACATCCTGATGTATGGACCTTTGCTGTCCAGATGTTCCAGGGTAGTGTGAACAGCCAATGAGATGGCAGCTATTGTGGACTTATTGTTCCAGTAGGCAAATTGGAGTGGATCCAAGTTGCCTCTCAGGCGGGAGCTGACTGTTTCATCACCAGGCTATCAAAACACTTCACCACTGTGGATGTAAGTGCATTCATTTGTTTGACTTGTCCTGGTGACTCTGGGTAATGTGGGCAATGAAAAGATCATTCAATGTTCATCAGTGGACATAATTCCTAACATACACTCCCAGTGAAATGTGTTCCTTGGTCAGAGCTGATGTGACACGATCTAATCTAATCTAATCTAAATTCCCACCTACGCCTATAGCCCTTGATCAGCATTTTTGCTGTGTATGTGGCAGTGGCTTTCCTTGCTGGAATAGCTTCCACCCATCCTGAAAACTTATCCAATATTACCAGTACGCCTGAGCATCCATGACACTTTGGCAAAGAAATATAGTTCACTTGTAAGTATAAAAATGGACCAGGTGGGGCAGGAGCACTTAATTGTGGTGGCTTTTCTGCTGCTCCTGGATTTGTTTCTTTTGGCGTGTCATGCATCTTTCAAACATTTGTTGATCTTCTGCCCTACACTTTGGATTCCACCACCATTGGCAGGATCTGTTGATTATCCCTTACACTCCAATATGTCCTAGGGAGTGCATAAGCTGTGCCAGATAAAGAATCAGCTTATTCGGAGCTATTAGTCTACGACTAGTGCCGTCTCTCCATAGTCCATCACTGTTTAACATCCCACCATTTTCCATCTATATCCACCTTTCCTGACTGGAGCATTGAACTTGCATTTCTTGGATCTTGTACATCTTGCCTGTGACACAGAGTTCAACTTTGATTCCGGGTTTCCAGTGGTCAGGTTTACTGTATAGATTCTTGGAATTTCTTGCATTTCATCCCTTGCTGCCTTTTATCGCAATCCATCTGTGAATGTATTTCCATGGCCTTCCATTGTAGACATTTTAGAGTGACTTTTACATTTTAATACAACAACTTCTGATGGCAGCTGTATCACATCCACAAGTTCTTGTACCAGTTGGCCATTCTTGATTGGAGTTCCTACAGCCATAAGGTCTCTATAAGTTTCCAAAGTCATGGACAACTCTGAAATCACATTGAGGATCAGTGTGGATATTAGCTGATCTTCCTTCTGCCAACTTAGAGGCTTCTATCAAAGCTTTTAGATCTGTGTGTTGCACAGAGGTACCAGGAGCTATGTTTCCAGAATCTAGCACTTCAGTTTCAAAAACAACCATTCGAATGCCTCTCTCAATCATTGAGGAGCCAAAGTATAGAATCAGATCTTTGGCCAAGTAATAACCAACAGAATGTTGTCAGACTCCATGTCCTTGAATTAAGACTTCTATCATGTTTCTCATTGACAAACAGGGTAAATGGTTGACCTGTATTAGGTATTCTTAATGCACCTTTAAAGTTTGAAACACTTTCAGTTGTTCTTCATTAAGAGTCACATAGCAGGTTTGCTTGAGCACTTATTGTCCTTCAGCAGATTGTTGAGTGGTAGAGCAATAGTTGACGACTCTGCCACTAGCTTTTTAATACATTAATTAACAATTGTTTTATCTTCAGTCCTGTATGTCTTCACTCCCTTGGTCTTCATTGGAGCAAGCTGCAACATAGCTGTCAATCTTACTGTTTCATCACTGTCGTCCTCACTTGAATCACTAGGGGCCGCTGTAGAGTCCATGCCATGTCCATCCTGTAATTCCTTAGAGTTCCGATAGTGTCACTGTTCCTGGAGTCTGTCTGATGTAGGCTGTAATTTTCCAGACTTTGGATGGTGATCTGTATATGGAGACTGTTCAATGTGAACTATAATTCTTCAGGCAAAGCTTCAGAAGTAGGTGTTTTCCTGGGCGGAGCATCAACATTGGCGCCACTGCCAGCATCACTCAAAGCGTCACTGGCAGGACAGCCCACCTGAAGTCACAGCTGTGCTTTCTTACATTGCTTCAGTTTGCTTTGAAACTCCATATGTTGCACATTGATTGAATTACCATGTTGTTCTTTTATTCTTTCTGTTAATACAAAGATTTGCTCTTTGGGTTTTTTATTGTTTCTGTCATGCTGTTTCTGAAGTTCATCACAGGTTTCGCACCTCTTTCAATTAGCTCTCTCACCAGCTCACACATTGGATCAAATGAACCACACTGTCTTATCTCTAAATTACTAGCAGCCATTTTCTGGAACTTAATAGACATACCATTGTTGGTATTTTTTGTATGGCCTTTTTCATTAATTCTATGAAACTGAGATATTTTATTCCGGCAAGCGTTCTTAGTAGGCTTCACGACTTTGGGCATTGTTTTGATTCGATCTTAATTTGCACGTACCCTTTATCACTTTGACCACAATCTCAAAAATTTAACAGTTTGCAGCCAAAATTTTAACAAGTTGTCCCACAACGTGAATTTAATTTTTTTTCTCCTCATGTTCTCTTGACTTGCACAATTTTTTAATCTTTTTATCCATGTTCCACTGCTTTGACGAATTTAGTATTTTGACTCCCTACCGACTCATGTACTAGGTCCATGTTCTCCCAGTTTTGCACGTAGCTCGACGGGGTTGTGTTTCTTTTTACAGAAATGTTTAAAATAGCAATCCTCCATCTTGATTCACGTCTGATGATGCAGAAGCCAGAATGAGTTTTCTCTCAGACAATTTGGAACATAGAGAGGAAGTTCTTACCCCTTTGGTTGAGGTGTCGAAAATTCCTCCTTTGTCTTCGAGCATAACAAATTCCAATTCTTCGCAAACATCCTGCTGACTATGCCAATTGTTGGATTCTAGTGTTTAAATCCAAAGTTCTTTTAGAAGTCTGGAATAAGGCATAGATCTTGTTGTTTCATGGTTGTTGATAGAATGAAGAGAACAGGAACAGAACAGAGACAGGGGATCTTACTACTTGAAAAAGATATAATCAGAAGACAGTGGCTAGCATAAAACAGCTACTTTTATACAAAGAAAAGAAAAATCCATGGATAACAATAATCCAATTAGAAAATACTTACTTAATGCTGTAGCAAAATCAAGCAATGACAAGATAATAGCCACTTAATGAAAGAACAAAGAAACTTCCCAGATTATTACTTGGTATAATTACGAGAGGCACATTAAACTGTTATGTATATAAAGGCTACTTTACATACAAGCAGATAATTGATTGTTAAACTGCAACCAAAGAAAATGAGAATTAAAATGAAACAGTTGGATCCTACACTGCCTACCAATACCTTTTATAAACCCACCGATTCCCAAGGCTATCTTGACTATACGTCTTCCCATCCTGTCTCCTGTGAAAATGCCATTTCCTTTTTTTATCAGTTCCTTTGGTCTCCACCACATCTGTTCCCAAGATGAAGCTTTCCTTTCCAGGACATCAGTGACGTCTGCCTTCTTCCCTTCCTCCACAATTGATGCTGTCCTTACCACATCTCCTCCATTTCCCGGACATCTGCGCTCACCCCATCTTCCTGCCACCTTAGCAGGGATAGAGTTCTCCTTTCTTCACCTACCACCCCATGAGCCTCCACATCCAACACATCATTCTCCCCAACTTGTGCCATTTTCAAAGAGAGCCTACCACTAAACACATCTTTACCTCACCCCCCCTCACTCCCACTGATTCCCTTGTCCATTCATCCCTCCCCACTAATCACCCTCCAGGCATTTATCCCTGAAGCAGTAGAAGTACTACACCTTCTCACTCAACTACATTCAGGGCCCTGTACAGTAATACCAGGTGAGGCAACACCTTAACTGTGAATCTGATAGGGTCAGTTACTGTGTGCGGTGGGGACCACTTTGTTGAGCATCTCCACTTCATCTTCAAAAATCTTGATTTCCTAGTGGCCAACGATTTTAATTCCCATCCCCATTCCTATTCTGACACGTTAGTCCACGACCTTCTCTTCTGCCACAACAAGGCCTCTCTCAGGTTGGAGGAGAAACACCTCATGTACCATCAAGTTATCCTTCAACCTGATGGCATGAGCATCGATTTCTCCAACTTCTGGAAATTTCTTCTCCACCCTGCCCCTTTTCTCCAATTCTCCGCTCTCGCCTCTAACCTCCCCCTCACTTGCCAATCACCTCCCCCGGTGCTTCTCCTCCTTGCATTACTCCTATGGTCCACTCCATCTTATCCAGCCTTTTATCTCTTCACCCTATCATCTCCCAGCTCTTACTTCACCCTCTTCCCCACCCACCTGGCTTTACCTATCACCTTCCAGCTATCCTCCTTCCCCTACCCCACCTTCTTATTCTGGCATCTTCCCCCTTCCTTCCCAGTCCTGATGAAGGGTCTTGGCCCAAAAAGTCAACTCTTTATTCATTTCCATTGACACTGCCTGACCTGCCAAGTTCCTCCAGCATTTTCTGTGTGCTGCTTATCAAGTGCAAACTATATTTAATGGTATGTCAACTTGCTCAGAGTGACTATCAATGATGGACAATCTATTATTATATGCAACTAATGAGCCATTTATTTATTTATTATTTTATTTAGAGCTTCAGCACAGTAACAGGCCCTTCTAGTTCAGTGAGCCCACTCTGTCCAATTGCACCCATGTAATCAATTAACCTACTAATTCGTATTTCTTTGGAATGTGGGAGGAAACCTGAGCACGTAGAGGAAATCTACACAGCCAGAGGGAAAATGTACACAACTCCTTACAGACAGTGGCAGAATTGAACCCAAGTCACTGGTGCTGTAATAGGGTCACACTAACCACTACTCTAACATCCCACCCTGTACAGTTGTTGCAGTAAAATGTATTCTGTACTGGTAGGAGTCTCCTTGGAACTCCATGAGGAAGTTCAAGAACGTAGTTACTTTAGACATCCCATCCACGAGCACAAAACCGTCACCCCACACCCTCTCCTGTGCACAGTCTGCTCCACACACCTGTTATTGGATGTGAACAGATCCTTTCAGGGCCACTCACTCTCCAATTTCACATGCCTGGAAAGACATCACTTCCTTCCAAAACATGTAAACAGGACCCAGCAATTAAGATCTGCGAAACACTGTATTTCTTCTTGATTTTACCACCCTGTCACTGGCAGTTAAAACCATCCCGTATGGTTCAATTTTTCCAACACCTCCTACTGGGTATGCCCAGAGAATGGAGTCAACAACTGTACCAGGATTTGGAAAAACAAATCACTCTAATAGTGGTGGTTTGTGTTGTGGCAACAAGGGATTGTGATAATCTGTCCCAAACTCCTGCAGTTCAATCATACTACTCTGCTCCTATGGAACTGACGAGCCGCAGTATTTTGAAGCCATGTTATTAATAGCCAGAGTTGTGAAAAAGAATGAGCTTGAATCTTGTTTTTGACAGGCTGCCTTCTATGGCATTCAAGAGTATACAGCAGAAGCGTAAAATAAACCAGTGCACATAACAGCAAAGAACACACAGCAGTATTCAGAAACTAAAATGAAAGAAAAACAGAAAATATTGGAATTACTCAGCAAATCAGGCAGAACCTACGAGACATAGTTGTTTTGAATGAAACATTTTGTGCTCAAATTTTCCGGATTGTACACTGAATATTTTATTGAAAAGTTGTACTCAGATTGAATTATGGAAGGATTACTATTTATACTATGTACTGCACGAGGGGAAAAGTAAGATGTGTTTGAAATGTTGTCCTGAAAGGATATTTACGCAAGTGTTTTTGTCAATAGAAAGATTTCTACATTGTGCCATGAATCTATTGATGAAATAAATAATAGCCAGAGGACAACAGTAACAATGATTTTTCTTCTGTCTACCTATTACTTTGGGAAGAAAGAAATTATGTACCTAACTTGGTTAAAAATATTTTATTGATAGATTGTCTTGAATCTAATATATCCAGAAATTGTAAAAACAAATGTCAGGTTGAGTCAGAGCAGTTTATTTTTAATGCAGAATCTGAATGTGTATTCCTGACCGAAGATGAATTTTTGGTTGTGCTCTCTTACCTATGGCCTTATCAATGTGTTCCAGTGAATGTTAATAACTCTTATTGCATTACTTAAGTTACAGAGGATTTCCTTGTAACTCTACCAATTTGCTAAAACTATGGAAATATGCACATTCACAGGAAGGTTATGGTACAGAGGGGAATGCTCTGTTCGTTGTACTTGTAATGGCTGTATGTGAGAACAAACCAGCTAGTTACGCACCCTTACCCTCTCCCTATGCCCCTGCTAATTATTTTCTTTCAGATACTTTTAAATGTTACACTTGAATCTGCCTCCACTTCCATTCCTACTACATTCAATAATCATTTATTCTTCGAGGACCTTGTCATAGTGGGGAGGCTGTTGTGAGTTCCTGAGATCCCACAAATGATGCCACCTGAACTTCAGCCATCTGGTACTTAGGTCCTGTTAGGGTCACCAATGCAGTAAGGTGTAAGGGGGAGTTTCCAGACAGAGCAATCCAACCAAGACCTCAGCACTGGAGATGGTGGAAGGTGAAGTCATATCAGAACAGTAATGGAGGCAGAGGAAGGCTGTAGCATTGAAGTCTCTCCAGTCATCTTGTATTCCATACCACTGGATCCTAACCCAGATTTGTCAAGGACTGTACAGTGGCTGCCTGTGCTTCAGCCTCCCCACGTTAAACAAAGTCATACACAGGCATTCTCCATTAAGGAAATCCATCCTAGCAACCCAGGTTAAGCAATGTAGTGATCAGCAAGTGGCAAAAGCAGCAGGATTGTGAGGTCTATGAACTCCTAGTCCTACAGATTACGAGGACCCAGACCAGCCTCTCCAGCCACCAGAAGAACAACCAATAGACAACCCCTTAGGAGAACATTATCCTCAACTCAAGTGATTACACTGCTACCACTATAAGATAATCATTTACCTTCTTGCTTCTTCTGTGAAGAATGACTCTTCATCAAAATTTAAATTGTGCACTTCACACAATATGAAGCAATTTCAGGTAATTATCACTAATTATACTAAATAAATACAGGTTCATCCAGTTGAAATATTTAAGTGTAGTTTATAGAAACATCTGTAAAAAGTGTAAGGACTCCATCATATATTTGAAATTACTATATTGTACATGCTAAATTAAGGTAAAAATGGCTTTGATACTTTGCACTAATTTAAGATGAGCAATGCTTCAGTTTGGAAGGAATCATCAGGACTGGGGTTAACAATTACTTGATTAATTTCAGCAGGCTTCACTTACAGGGCCAGTATGTATTGGTTGCCCATAACTACCCTTGAGTAGGGCCTAGGAGTTGGGAGTTGGTTTGACTGCAAGCTGGCTGTGTTTTGCTTGATGTGTGAGTGTGTTTTGGAACCTGTTAAGGGAAAGAGAGTGGGGAAGGAATGGAAATTGCTGGGAGGGGGTTGTGTGGGTCTGGTAATGGTGGACAAGATAAGAGGTGGGATTGAGGGAAAGAAAGTGGAGAAGGAGAGGGCTAGAGACTTGGGACCAGAGGTAGGTAACTGGGGAGAGGTGGATTATTGTGAAGGGAAAAATAAAGGGAATGAGAAGGTAGTGAGGGGTTGGATGAATAAAAACTAAGACAAAGGGAATAAAAGAATAAGAAATGATAGTGGAGAAAGCTCTGAAAGTGAGGAAGATGAACAAGCTCAGAGGAGGTGTTGTCATAATTAGGTTTAATGAGAAGGCTCAGGGACATATGAAGAAAATTAACCTGTTTGTGCTAACAACAACTCTGACAAATAAGATAGGGGAAATAGTATTTGCAAAAGTCCTTTGGCAATTTATTGGTAAGATGTGTGAATGAGGAACAACTTGAGAAAGCACTCAAGCTAAAAGAGATAGGAAAATGTAAGGTGGAATATACTGGGAGGGTGGGAGCACAAAACAGTGGTTGTAAAGGAGTGATCATGGGGATACCAATGAGTATAAATATGGAGGAGATAAAGAGGAATATCAAAGGAGGGAAAGTAATGAATGTTCAAAGACTGAAAACAACAAAGGAGGGAGTGAAAAAGGAAAGTGAATCAGTATTGATTGAATTCGAAGAAGAAAAAGTGCCAAGGAAGGTGTTCCTGGGTTTCATGAGTTACCCAGAAAGGGTGTATGTGCCAAAGCCACTGAGGTGCTATAATTGTCAAAGGTTTGGACACGTGGCTAAAAACTGTAAAAGGCAGAGGAGATGTGCTAGATGTGGGGGTGATCATGAATATGGAAAGTGCGGAACAGGAGTTCAAAATGCTGCAATTGTGGAGGAGCTCATAATGTTGCATATAGTGGGTGTGAGACGGGAGACTAAAATTCAAGAAATAAGAGTGAAAAGAAAGATCACTTATGCAGAAGCTGTAAGAATGTCAAGAGAACAGAATAATGTTCCTAATGAACAGGGAGCAATAGGGATACGAGAGATGCAACAAAGAACAAATGACAGGATTTATGTAGACAAAAAGGCTCGAGTAACATTCATTGCAGGAGTGATTAATAGTACTGCTGAGGTAAAGTCAAAAAGTGACAAAATTCAGCTGGTGGTAAAAGCAGCAGTAAACCATTTAGGGTTAGTAGGACTGACGGGAGAAAGTGAGGGAGAACCTCACTAATCAGTCAAGCCAGGAAGTGTCATGTGTTGGTTAATACTAATTATGGTGATTCTTTTACAATGGAATGCAAGGAGCTTACTGGCCAATAGCCAGGAATTCAAGCACTTTATTAAAGAAATAGTTGTAAAACCGGATGTAGTGTGTATTCAGGAAACTTGGTTGAAACCAACTTTAGACTTTGTGGTATATGGGTATACAATGATAAGGAAAGATAGAAATCTAGGGGGAGGAGGGGGTTGTGCTATGTTAATCAAGCAAGGTATACCATATAGGGTATTGGAAAAGGGAGATGATCAGGAATGCATAGCAGTGGGAGAGAGGGGAGGGAGTGGTTATAATTAACTACTACAATCCATGTAAAAGGTTGGATTTGGACAGCCTATTAAAGATACAAGGACAAAACAGACATAAAGTAGTGTGGTGTGCAGATTTCAATGCTCATAGCACAATATGGGGGGGGATCAGATTACAGATCCAAATGGAAAGGTAATTGAAGATTTGATGGATGAAAGGGATTTGGTGTGTATGAATGATGGTAGCGGCACAAGGATAGATATAACAACAGGAACTGAGTCAGTGTTAGATATTACGTTAGTGTCTAATACCTTGGCTGGCATTAGTAACTGGGGAGTTTGGACTGCTTCAACAGTAGGCAGTGATCACTACCCAGTTTTGTGTTCAGTGGGTGAAAGAGTTGAAGTAAGACCAGGTGGCAGAATCCCAAAGTGCGTGTTTGAAAAAGTTGATTGGGGTAAGTTCCAGAAGTTGAGTGAAGAAGGGTTGACAAAGATTGATATTTCTGGAAATGTAGATGAATTAAACAGTCAGGTGACTTCAGCAATTATCATGGCAGCAGAAGGATCTATACCTAGGAGTAAAAACAGGATGAATAGAAAACTGGTACCATGGTGGACAGAGGAATGTTGTCAGGCTGTAAAAAACAGAAATAGAGCATTCAGGCTAGTTAAAAGAACCCATAATATGCAGCATTTGGTTCAATATAAGAAAGCACAGGGAGTGGTGAGAAGAACTATACGTCAAGCTAAAAGGGCAAGTTGGAGGAGTTTTTGCCACAAGGTAGGAAGAACAACACCTGTGGGAGAGATATGGGGAATGATTAAGAGGATGGGAGGAGATAGAAGGGAATGGGAATATCCAGTAATGATATCTGAGGAGGAAACTGCAGTCTCCAGTAGGGATAAGGCTGAGGTCATGGCCAAGTCATTTGTACTGATACACAGTTCAGAAAATTTGTCTGAAGAAGGAAGAAGAAGAAGGGAAAGAATAATGAGCCAACACCCAGGTGTGTTAAGCAGGAGGGAAGGAACAGATGATATAATTGATGATCCATTTACATTAGCAGAAATGGTGAGAGCAATAAAGAGATCGAGACCAACCTCCCCAGGGAAAGATCTGATTTGCTCTGTGATGCTAAAAAATCTAGGAGAAGGAGCGCTCTTGAAGTTGCTGCATTTTTATAACAGTGTGGGAGGAGAGAAGATTACCAAGTGCATGGAAAGAAGCAGTAGTAATTCCAATAAGGAAGCCTGGCAAGGATCTGTCAAAACCCACTAGCTACAGACCAATTGCATTAACATCAAGTATATGTAAGATAATGGAAAGGATGATAACAGAAAGGTTATCATATGAGCTTGAGAAAAGAGGAATGCTGGCAAGTTATCAGAGTGGTTTTAGAAAGGGAAGGAATTCCATGGACTCAGTGATTATGTTAGAGACTGAAATAAGGAAGGCCCAGGCAAATAGAGAGTCAGTAGTGGCAGTGTTCTTTGACATTGAAAAAGCCTATGATATGATGTGGAAGGAAGGATTATTAATTAAACTGCACAAGATGGGGGTTGGTGGGAGAGTTTTTAATTGGATTAAAGATTTTTTGTTTGGTAGAAAAATTCAAGTTTGGATTGGATCAGAATTATCAAAACAGTACATAGTGGAAAATGGCACATCTCAAGGTAGTGTGATTAGCCTGTTACTTTTCATCATTATGATCAATGATGTCTTCACAAAGGTACCAGTGGATATAGGTAGGTCACTGTTTGTGGATGATGGGGCCTTGTGGAAAAGAGGCAGGAACATGGACCATATAATCAGGAAACTACAAGAAGCAATTGATGAAGTGGTGGAGTGGGGTTATGATTGGGGATGTAGATTTTCAGTAGATAAAACTCAAACTGTATTTTTTTTTAAACCAGGAAAAGGGTTGAGGTAGGGAAGAAGTTAAGAATGTATGGGGTTGAATTAGAAAGGGTTGTATCATTTAATTTCTGGGAGTTATATTTGATTCATGATTAACATGGGCAGACCATGTCAGGAAAGTTGAGGAGAAATGTAAAAAAGTAATAAATGTGATGAGATGTTTGACTGGTAGGGAATGGGGAGCAAGTTGTTCAGCTTTGAAGAGAATGTATGTGGCTTTAGTGAGATCTGTATTGGATTATGGAAATATAGTATATGGATCAGCAGCTAGGTCTCTTATAAGGAAACTGGATGTGATTCAGGCTCAGGCCTTGAGAGTGTGCAGTGGGGCTTTTAAAATGTCACCAGTGTCAGCACTACAGGTGGAAATGGGAATAATGCCTTTGGAACTAAGAAGGATGCAACTGATGGCAAACTACTGGGCTAACTTGCAGGGGCACAATGATTCTCACTCTACTAAAGGAGTGTTGCAGGAGTGCTGGGAAAATGGGAGGTTTCAGAGGGATACCTTTAGTCGGGTAGGGAATGATATCGCGAAAGAATGTGGAGTGTTTGATCTGAGGATAAGTCCATCAGTAGTTTATCCGGTTGTAGCTCCATGGAAGCTTGTATGGCCTGACATAGACTGGCATTTGTTAGAGGTAAAAAGGAAAGAAAGATATAAAACAGATTTGGTAAATGCATTTAATTGTCATGTGATGGAAAAGTATAGTGATTATACTCACATTTATATGGATGGTTTGAAGGAACCTGAAACAGGAGTGACAGGGTTTGGGGTGGTAATACCAGCAAAAGAAATTGGAATCAGCAGAAGAACATCTAATAAGTTAGGGGTGTTTACAGTGGAGATGCTGGCAGTGTTGGTTGCATTGCAATGGGTGCAGAAAGCCAGACAAGCCAAAGCATTGATATGTTCAGATTCATCCTCAGTTCTAGCAAGTTTAAGGTCTTTTCACACAAACAGTTGGCAAGATGTACTTTATGAAATCCTTCAGTTAGTTACAAGAATTGCAAATCAGGGAGGTCAGGTAAAATTTCTATGGGTTCCAGCACATGTAGGGGTGAAGGGGAATGAGAGGGTGGATGAGTTGGCAAAGAGGGCGTTAAAGAAAGAAAATGTGGAAATGCACATTAGTATCAGTAAAGCAGAAGTTAAGTGTGTAATCTGGGGAAAAAGTCAACCGAATGTGGCAAGAAAGATGGGACAGGGAGGGGAAAGGGAGGCATTTATATCAAATACAAAAGAGTGTTGCAGTTACTAGGGTAGGTAATGGAAACAGAAGAGAGGAAATTGTGTGGACTAGGTTAAGGCTGGGGCATTGTGCATTAAACAAAACATTGAAAATGATAGGGAAACACCAGACAGGATTGTGTGAGGAATGTCAGGAACAGGAGTCAGTAGAACATGTAGTTTTGTGTTGCAGGAAGTATGGGATACAGAGAGAGATGATGAGAAATAAATTAAGGGAGTTGGGGATGCAGGAATTCACATTAAAAGGGTTGCTGGGCGTGGGTGAGAGAGCACAAGTCTGGGTATTTTTAGCGTTTTTAAGGGGTACAGGGGTTTTTTATAGAATATGACGAATAAACAGGAATAGGATACCAGGATGGTCAAAGATGGGAGGGTGAAGTGTAGGTTTGTATGTGTGTGTGTATATGTATGTCTAGTGCACATTCTGGAGCAGAGGGTGGCGGTAATGCACCATTAAGCTGGATGCCACCCGCTGTAAAACAAGATACAGACAGACCCTTGAGTAGGTGCTGGTGAGTCATCTTCTTGAATAACTGCAATCCTTTTGATGAAAGTACTCCCACAGTTCTATTGTACAGGATTAAACCCATTGATGATGAAGGATGGAATGTAATTTGGTGCAGGGAGTGAATGTTTTGATTGGTGGAAATAATTTTGATTTTGATTGTGCAGGCTATTTAATCTTGAATGGTGTTCCTTTATAGTTGTTGGAGATGCACTCAGCCATGCATCACACTCCTGCCTTGTGCCTTATAGATAAAATTAATGCTTTAGGGAATTATAATGTGTGATTTTATTTATATATCTATATCTATCATGGAATACCTCATCTCTTGCTGCCATTACATTTATAAAGCTGTGTCCAAATAAATACCTCCTTTATTGGTTATTCACAGGTACTTGATAGGGAACTCAGTGAAGCTGATTGTCATGGGTTGGTGCTTGTTGGAGATGGGCATTACCTCAGACAGTGTATATGTTACTTACAAAGACTAGATATTATCTGCCTTCTAGCTCCAGGTATGTCTGAGTTATTTTCTGAATAGCTGTGATTTGAACTGAGCATTCCACACTTGTGACAATGACACTGATGAAGCCTGGTGGGCTTGGGGTACTCGGGCGAGGAACACCTGCAGGGATTTTCCGGACTGGAATAACTGACCTCCCGCAGCTAGAATTATCTCCTTTTGTAAAGGGCTTGACTCTGGCTTGAGAATTTTTCCCTTGATTACTTCCATTTCTAGTATTCACTGATGTCACACTCAGTTAAGAGTAGTCACCCTCACTTTGCTATTGGAACTCTGCTCTTTTGTCCATACTTGGACAAATGTTTATAATGAAGCCTGCAGTGGACCGAGCGAGCCTAAAATGAGCAGTAGTCAGCAGGTTATGGATGAAGAATTGTTTGATCTCACTGCTGAGAACTCTTCCATCAGTTTGCTAATTAATGATTGATGATGGTCTAAGAGGAAAGTAATGAGCCAGACTGGCTTTATTTTTTTTTTTTGCTTGGACTTACCTGGGCAATGTGCCACACTGCCAGGTAGATGCCAGTGTTGACAGGAGAGCTAGCCAGGCCAGTTCCTCAGCTCTGCAGCCAGGATGTTGACTGAGCTCACCACTTTTGTTATAAAGAGTGCTTTCATTTTTAATATGCCCCTTTTGACTCTCCTTTGCACCAAAATTAGTTCTCTGACTTTATCTTAATGGCAGAGTGTTCAGAAAAATATGAATTATGATGGAATAAACTAGACTTTTACAGTTGGGTCACAGTAGCACACGATGTCCAGATCTGTACTGAATTTATCTTTTTTCCCTGGAGACAGTGCAGTGGTTTTAGCTGTTGTGTCCTACAGGACTTGGCCAACTTAGTCTGTGGTTATATTTCACAAAGTACAGTCTGTGTTCTTACTGTGCCCTCAGTTTCTTTTGAAGTGTCCAACATTGAAAAGTTCTCATACAGCAGCTAAGGAGGTCAGGTGTGCTTCAGCAAGATATTTTCTTCCCCTTATTTGACCTGTTACTATGAGGCTTCACAGGACTTGGAATCAAAATGGAGAATTCCAAAGCAGATCTCTTCCCTCCGTACACTCATGGGCCATGACATTCCTGAGCAGTTTGATGAAGTAGCCTGATGCTGGGTTGTGTGGTTTACTTCTATAAGTGTTGTCGGGCTGCTTGGTGTGACAGCTCTCCAGAATCAGACACTGGTCACGTATGTCTGTGAGCTCTTTTACAAGGTCACTCAGGCCAATGCAAACTAGCCAAGTTTATCTAATGCCTAGATTGAACCCTGATTGAATGCCTGCTGTCTTTTCACTGAGCAGTAAGACTCAACCACAAGAATGTGGATCTGCTGTCACATAAGGATCAGACAGGCTAAAGACACCAGTGGCATCAATTTGACCTCAGACAGAATTCAGTAGCCCTGCAATTACTGTGAAGTTAAATTTTAACATTTCATCTTATGAACACATTTTAGTTTCTAAAGTTTACAAAAAGGAGCTTGTTAGTCAGTTATTGGTGCTCAAACATAGTTATTAATTCTTTGGACTAGCAGCTTAAATTCTGGATGATTTAGCAAAGCATAAGTTCAAATTCCACTACAGCACCTGGGGAAATTGATTTTGTATTAGATAAATATAGAGTTTGAAAGGGAAGGTACATTCTGTAACACTAGTAATGAAAATACTGCGTATTGTGAAAATCTGTCTGATTCACCACTGTCCTTCAGGAGTAGAGCAACTATCCTTTCTGGTCTTGCCATATGTGACTCCAAAATCTTGACTCTTAACCGTCTTACTTCTGGTCCCTAGGTTGTGTCCATTCCAGTGGCATTCACATTGTGTGGGAAAGAAAATATGAAAAGAGCATACTTTTCAGTATCTTTTTTTTCTGTGTGGTTGTGCAGAAACTGTGGCTATTTAAGCATACATACATTATTCAGATTTACCTGAATCAAGAATAGCTTATACCTTACAGCGAGCATGCCAGAAGTAAAGAAAGGAGCCAAATGTCACAAATCATTTCATACTTCACTGCGGTATAGTGTGCATAATTTATAATAGTGTCCTAAGATGTTAGCATTATTGAATTTTACACGGATTAATTAGTTTCAAAGCTAAATGTTTGAATTAATTCTGTGATCCCTTTAAACCTGCTGCAGCCTTAAATAGCTAAATTGCTTTGAGAAGGTTGAATGATTGTGTAAAATTACCTTTTGTTTCAGAATTATGAAGTAGCTTACTTCATTTGTAAGCCATTCATTGTTTTAAGTTTGGATAATAGTGGCTTTCAATCTAGTATGAACTGTCCAGCCAATGATGTTACATTAACAAATGCAGATTGTGTACTCAATACAATATACATTTCCTGCAATGTATCTGGATCAGAGTGCAATGCTTAGCTGGAGAATGAGTTTTTGCCTTTGCTCTGCAGGTACAAGATTCTATCTGCTCCCAATGGGAGGAATGATTTCCAGATGAATAAGCAGCCTGATCAATGCATGAAGAAGCTGGTGTCCGTTCAAGTGGAAGGACAGAAAATTCATGCAACTTCACCAGGGGACAATATTGTCAAAGATTAAAGATTAGATTTATCTTCACATGTACATTGAAATGTACAGTGAATTGCATCAAATCAAATTGACAAGGATTGTACTAGGCAGACTGCAAGTTTCATCATCTTTCCAGTGCCCACACAGTATTCCCACAAGTCACTAACCAAAGCACAACTTTGGAATGTGGGAGGAAACCAGAGCACCCAGAGGAGTCCCGTGTCATCTTGTGGAGAACATACAATCTCCTTACAGACAGCAACAGCATGAGAACCCTGATCTTCCAGCTGGTGCTGTAAACCATTAATCTAACCAGTATGTTCTTTGCAGGCAAAAATGAAGAGTATTAGAGAGCAAAATAGGTCCAAAAAGCCCCACAACCTGATGAGCCTTCCAAGATCTTGAAAGAGATGGGTCTGAGCATAGTGAATGTACCAGTTGTCATCTTCTAACATTCCTAATCAGAAAATGGCAAATGCAAACCCATTATTTGTCAAAGGAGGAAGAGACAGAACACTAAGAACTGTAGACCAATTAAACCCACATTTGTGAAAGGCAAAATGCTAGAAACTATTATTAAGGAAGTGGGAAGTTCCTTTTAAAAAAAACTAATGGAATTGGCAGAATCAATGTGGATTTGTGTAAAACAAGGAAGTCTGATAAATCCGTTGAGGTTTTCTGAGGTTGTAACTGTCAGAATAAAAGATGACTAGTGAATGTGGTAAATTTGGACTTCCAGAAAACCTTTGATAAGGTGATACACAAGAGATTATTAAACAAAATTAGATACGTGGCATCTGAGGTGAGACACTACTGGGAATTGAGGACTGGTTAATGGACAGAAATATGAAGAACAAAGATAGAGAGGTTGTGATAAATGGGGTGGTGCAGGAATCAGTGGTTAGGATTGAGATATTTACAATCTATATTAATGATTTAGATGAAGGGATCAAATATGTTATGCCAAAATTTACTGACAATACAGAAGTAAGTTACAAGGGGTGTGTAGAGAAATTTTCTGGGGGTGGGGGCAGTGGTTGAACAGGCTAATTGAATGTGTGTGTGGCATCTGCAGAATCTCTTGTGGAAATGTGTGGGGAGAAAAGTGGAACACTTCTAAACACTGAGTGGTTGAAAAGTGTTGCTCGGTGTACCTACTTCTCTGTGGTAAGATGTATAGTAACTGGGTTACCTGTCTGGACACGCCCCTCTGCTGACTGCTCCTGTGGCTCCTCCCACAGACCCCTGAATAAAGGAGATTGGGCCATGGCTCCTCCTCCTCACTCCAGGACAGATACTCAGCATGATGGAGGTCACATTTTTTACTGCTAACAAAAGCCTTTCAGTATTTACTCTACTTCCAGTCTTTTGGAGTTATTGATGGTGCATCACTCTCCTTCTGCATGAATCACTGACAGGTAACATGCAAGTACAGCAAGCACCTAGGAAAGCAAATGACGTGTTGAAATGTATTGCATGGAACTTTGGTAGAATTTTACTGCAATTGTATAAATCATTCCAGGTCTGATTTCGCTACCTACAGAAGCATGTACCTGCAATAGCGGGAGCAAGGGAAGGTTCACCAGTAGATTCATAGGATGGTGGGTTTATTCTGTATGGACAGATTAAGTTGGCCAGGCCTATACACTCAAGATTGGGAGATGATCTCATTATCCCTGCAGCAATTTATAACTTGCTCCTCAATAAGGTCTAATATCTTTGCTGTAATAACAATTGACAAGTTGGTGTGTTGAAAATGTAAGCTTACTTTAAGTGAGAACTGATGTCTTTTATTTCCATTTTCATAACCACAAGTATTGTATACTGTATATCCACTAAATGCAACCTATTTGGTGCTCTGTTTATCGGGATACATAGCAGAGACTTGGTTCCTGTTAACTGATTTCCTATTAACCAAGAAAAAGAATATGGATCCAGTAAGTCGGTTACAAATATTTCCCTGTTACTAATTCAGTAATCCAAAGATTTTCTTAGAATGTATATGTTGTACTGTCTATTTATGTTGGTTTAGAATGGTTTAATGCCATTATACTTGGGTAGGCACAGATTTTGTGTTCATTGATAAAGTTTTAAAATATCAGTGCTAACAGGACACCTTGCCTCACTTTTTCCAGGCATTCATTTTATTAGCCGTTTTCGGAAAATCATTTTGATAACCAATCATATTGGGTGTCTATGAAGAGTTAAGTGAGAATGGGGAATGTTGACTTGTATGAATTACACATTTTAGTACCAGCAGCAGTAAATGAACGTTTTTTTTCTGATAGAACTAGCACATTTACAGAAAGCAACAGAGCGATTAAAGGGGTTCTGTCACTCAGCAGTGGTTAAATTCATTTCTGAAATTGCTTTGCTTCCCAGGCTGCACATTAGCTTCTCAATAATGGGGCTGTAAAGCTGCGTTTTTGCCAGTCAGGCATTCCTCAATGTCATGAGTGCCACTGGCTGTTTGCATATACTGTACCTTCATGCTGAGACGATTGCAAGCTACTTTAACTACAAAGGCTCTTGCTGTGCTGAGCAGAAATGTTGGCTAACTTTAGTATCCTCATTCACACCTCTTTCTGATTTCCCCTAAAGATTTGCAGAAGGGGATTTAACTGTTCGCTAGGGATTAACCTATGGGACGCCTTTAACTCCCTTCTGTTTTGTATGTGATTGCATTCAGCCTTTGGCAAGTAAAAGAAGCTGTAGCCCAATGTCAGGGATATGATGTGACAAACAAACTGGCAGATTGCCAGAACAGAACCATTAGAAGCCACAGTCACAATACTTTAAGGGTGACTGGGTTCAAATGTGATATGCTCACATATGGTCTGATTTACTGTTCACAGATAACAACTGGACATATGCAGAATATTGTTATACTAAGAGAAAAATTGCAGAGGCAAAGTAATGAGCAAGCATTCATCTGAAGATCTGTTACAAATTTCAAACTTGTACTTTCATTCCATTTACAGTCAATAACTGAAGTGGCTGAAGTACAACACTAACTGTGCTTTGCACATGAAGTGAGCTATGCTTTTGAACAAAGAAACTGCTATACTATTGCTTTTGCCAATCCATTAGAGCTAAGTAAGCCTTTTCCCTGTTATGTAGTAATTCATTTTCAGCGTAACAGTAGGTGGTTTCCTATTTTTTTTCTCATTTGAGTCCTACAAAGATTACCTTTTGTTATCTGGGTAGTCTGACCTAGAATGTCAGATTTAATATTAATGTCTTAAATGGTACTAAGCTAGACACTGTGTACAACGCAAGTGATATTGCTTGACGTATTATGGAATGAGCCAGCCATTATTATTTTCTTCCTTGCTTCTAACTTTTCTGTTTCCCTTACTACTACTTCATCATGCCAGTTGCATTTCTTTAATAACAGTATTTAAATACCAAAGTTTCTGGATAACCTTGGAATGAAATTCAAGTTCAGGAGTGGATTGACTAACAGCTACAGATTTTCTTTCCATTGATCTGGCAATTTGGAAAAATTATCCAGCGTGTAGAATCAAATCAAGTTTAATTGTCATTCAAACTGTACATAGATACAGCTGCATGAGACAGCGTTTCTCTGGGGCCAAGGTACAAAAGTATACACGCACATTCAAAACAAGGAAAAAAAAGAACATAGTCACGTAAGAAAAGAAATGTTTGGACCGAGTTCCTGAGCAACATCCTGGGTAATCCAGCCTGTAATTCCACTGACCCACCACTGGAGGGCAGCACGGACAGCCAAGGCCATCGCCACCGAGCCTGGACCCGGATGTCATGCTACAGCACAAGCCCAAGGACTGAGGCCTAGTCCTAGTTACAACCGAGGTAACACTGCTGCCTCACTCCATATCTAACCTCAAAATAAGGGAAGCAGGCCTGTAGTAATCAATGTCCAACAAGACCTTGCAATCGCAAAAGAAACATCCAAGGCAGTCACTCACAGTTTCACTGTACGCCACCTTCACACCGACTCAAAGGCATTAACACTGGTGCCTCTGAGTAGCAGGCAGCAGCACAGTCTCTACTCAGGTCAGCTCTTCTGAACCCAATCTGGCTTCTCCAGTGGCCTGACATTCTGGCTCAAATCCCTCAGCCCGACAGCCTGGCCAGCTGGCTACTCTGAACAATGAGCTGCTAACTGATGCGGTGAACCTGCTGTACAGGTAGTTACTAAAGGAAAGAATAGTCTTACTATGTATAAAAACACATTTAACAAGGAAACATAGAAACAATACAGCACAATATAGGCTCTTCAGCCCACAAAGCTCCCTACCTCAGAACTACCTAGGCTTTACCCACAGCCCTCTATTCTTCTAAGCTCCATGTAGCCATCCAGGAGTCTCTTAAAAGACTCTATCGTCTCTGCCTCCACCATCACTGCCGGCAGCCCTTTCCACGTACTCGCCACTCTCTGTGTTTAAAAAAAACTTACCCCTGACATCTCCTCTGTACCTACTTCCAAGCACCTTAAAACTGTGCCCTATCGTGCTAGCCATTTCAGCCCTGGGGAAAAGCCTCTGACTATCCACATGATCAATGCCTCTTATTATCTTGTACACCTCTATCAGGTCACCTCTCATCCTCTGTTGCTCAAGGAGAAAAGGCCAAGTTCTCTCAACCTATTCTCATAAGGCGTGCTCCCCAATCCAAGTAATATCCTTGTAAATCTCCTCTGCACCCTTTCTATGGTTTCCACGTCCTTCCTATAGTGAGGCGAACAGAATTGAGCACAGTGCTCTAAGTGGGGTCTGACCAGGGTCCTATATAGCTGATTACCTCTTGGCTTGGTCGAGGTTGGTCAGCCCCTGAGAGGCTGCTGCACTTATACATGCTGCCATCTTACTGGAAGTATAATGCTTGATTAATCTATAACTTGTTTTAGAACTCTTCAAAACTGGAATTGAAATACATTTACACTATAATGCACTCAGTGGCCACTTCATTAGGTACACCCGAGCACCTGCCTGTTAATGCAAACACCTAGTCAGCCAGTCACGCGACAGCAACTGCCTGCAGACATGGTCAAGAGGTTCAGCTGTTGTTCAGATGAAACATTAGAATGGGGAAGAAATGTGATTTAAGTGACTTTGACTATGGAATAATTGTTGGTACCAGACAGGATAAGTTGAGTATCTCAGAATCTGCTGAACTCCTGAAATTTTCATGCACAATAGTTTCTAGAGTTAATTGAGAATGGTGCAAAAAACAAAAACAAACATCCAGTGTGGACTAGTTCTGTGGGCGAAAACACCTTGTTATTGAGAGATGTCAGAGGAGAATGGCCAGACTGGTTCAACTTGACAGTAACTCAAATAAACATGCATTACAATAGTGGTGTACAGAAGAGCATTTCTGACTGCATAACACATCAGACCTTGAACTGGGTGGATGATAGTGACAGAAGACCACACCGGGCTCCACTTCTCTACCTAGTGAAGTGGCCACTGAGTGTATGTGTTTACAGATGGATGGCTAGCTGTTAGAAGACAATTATCAATCCCTGCTTATTGATAGATTGAAAAAAAATTAACCTATGTTTAAACAGATTATAGTGATATCATTAATAAAAAATCAGCTGTGCTATTTATTGATTTTAAGACAACCAAACTTACAAAGTGATGAATATTTACAAAAACATATGCTTGGTGACTGAAATTCTTTTCTGGCTCTGGAATTGTCAACAGTTATTCCTAAGCAGGTGTTTGAGGTGTAGATAACTTCAATTTAACTTCACTGGAGAGTGAGCATTAAATCTGATAATGAACCATATCACTCTTGTGTTATCCCTACAGACTATTTGCTGAATTCCCTTTTTATCCTTTAGGATTCAGTAGAGATTATAGAGTACTTGTTGCAGAGTCTGAACTATAGAGTGAGGAATTTAGGCTGTTTCTGAGTGGCAAGACATTTTGTGCCGATCAATAACTAAGCTGACCTTGTACTACCTACATATTTTCTGGAATATTCCTGGAATACAGCGCACTTGACAAAACTGGAATGTCAGGTAGCAATAGTAATTCATGGCTGCTGACCGCTCAAATGGGACTGTCATATTTCGTATTCAGTATTGACCTAATGGTCCTTGTAAAAAGCAGACACTGAAAACTGGTAAGCAAAGGGAAGCACGAGGGCTTGTTAACACTTGCTCAAAATATAAAATTCACAACGTACATCCTCTTCAGTGCCCGAAAATGAGCATTGTGCACCTGGAGTTCAGCTTGGGCCCTCAGTTTCTGCTACGAAAAGATTAGGAACCTTCATGAACTTTGCATAGATTTACAGAATCAAGATCAGAAACACAGAATAGCCAATTGACTCTGTACTGGCGTTTCGGTTCCATTTATTCCTTCCTTTCACCTTGACCCCAACTTCTCCATCTTTCATTTTCTACCCATGTCAGGATGCATTACATTGTATTTCCTGCCTTTTATGCTTGCATAGCTTCCCTTTCGTTGCATCTGATCTATTCACTCCACCTACTCTGTGTGTGTGTGAGAGAGAGAGAGAGAGAGAGAGAGATTTAAAGATTAGCTTTATTTGTCACATGTACGTCGAAACATACAGCGGGAAACTGTATCATTTGCCTCAAGAGTCAGCCCAGTCTGAGGATGTGCAGAGAGCAATGTGCAAGTGTCATCGTGCTTCTAGTGCAAATATAGCATGCCACTAACCCCACAGATCTATCAAGTCAATTAACCTCAAGATTGTGCGATTATGCAAGGTGATTGGATTCATTGTGGCATTCTGGTTCACCTGTTACTTTGCAGAGTTTGGCTATCATGTCCTGTAGAACGGGCTACCTATTATCACTTCCTTGTCCTTAAAGCTTGGCACTTGATAGTAAGTGTTGTCGTAGCCCATTTTAATCTATATCTACTTGAAATAAATTGTTTCCACTGCAAAATTTGCCATATCTTGTTTGGAATTAAAAGTGTGAAGGAGTGCTCCTAACATGAGAAACACTGAGGTGAAAAATTCTATGAAACTTTTATCTGGGGACTCATTATTAAATCCTATAATGCAGCTTATCACTCCTCTTTGAAGCTGCTATTAATGTGTTCTCAAAGCAGGATGCTCCCAAAACACAGTATTACATATGTGATCACACCAATGATCTGTTCAAGGTTAGAATAATGTTTCAATTTATAATCCAATGCCCTTGAGATGCAGCGCAGCACTCGATTAGCTCTGCAAACAGCTTCCCCTTGACTGGATATTTTCAACAAATGCTCATTAATCACATTCAAATCATGTTTGTTTTCAGCCCTTGTTAAATTCATTAAAATGTGTTGTTACATTATAAACAGTAGCCATACATTTTGTTCCTGTGTCCTTCCAAAATCCAGCTGACATAATCTATGGTTTTTGTAATGGGATTCTTTTTCGGTATCTCTCCTGTGAAATTCTACAGGACTGTGATGGTGGGAGACAATTGGGTTTGATTGTCTGGTATTGATCAAAATCCTTAATGTTCATATTCTTTCACTGAAGCATCACGACACTTCTTTCATGGAATGTTACACATAGTAGGAAGCCATTGGGCTCTTAGTGTCTGTGAAATGTATCCATTTAATCTCTCATTAGCTGGCCAGTGGTGTGCTAGCCATCCGCACTGGACTTCGAGGTGAATGGTCTCGGGTTCGAATCCGGCCAGCTCCTTGCACACTTTCCATCTGTGCTGGGCCGAGTGTTGGGCTAGCAACTTGGCCTCATTAGAAAAAACAGACAAATGCGAAAGAAACAGTAAGGTTGCCCCCCATTGCACTATAAGGTGTGGAAAGGAACAACAACAGTCTCTCACTACTGGACGTTGCATGGCCCTTCATATTTGCCTACTCAAATCTGCATCCAATTCCCATTTGCAAATTATTGATGAAACTGTTCTCACCACCTAGTCAACTAGTCCATTTCCAATAAAAACAATTCACACCAAAGAGAGGGACTGGCTTTTCAACAATTATCTTAAATTTGTCTACAATTGCTATTGTAGGTATGCGAAAATGAAAGATACTTTTTGTCTAATGTAAGGGTCAAGCCAAGCACGAGCCTGGATAAAGTATTATTGTTGTTCCAAGTATGGTGGGTTGGTCTTCATTAGTCAAGGTACTGTTGCAAAGCTCTGTGAAAGCCTGGTTAGACCATGCTTGGAATATTGTGTTCAGTTCTGGTTGCTACATTATAGGAAGGATGTAGAAGTTTTAGAGCGGGTGCAGAGATTTCCCAGAACAAGATTTGCCTGGACAAGAGGGCATGCCTTATGAAGATAGGTTGAGTGAGCTTGGGCTTTTCTTTTCCAGCAAAGGAGGAAGAGAAGATGACAGAGGTGTACAAGGTGATAATTGGCATAGATAGAGTGGATAACCAGAGGTACTTTCCCAGGACAGAAATGACTAATACGATAGAGCATAATTTTAAGGTGATTGGAGGAACTATAGGAGGGATGTCAGAGGTAAGCTCTTTATACGGAGAAAGGTGGGTGTGTGGAATGCCCTGTCGAGGGTGCTGGTAGAGGCAGATACATTAGGGGCATTTAAGAAACTCTTAGATGGGTACATGGATGATAGAAAAATGGAGGGTTATATAGGAGGGCGTGGTGGCATTAATCTTAGAGTAAGTTTAAAGGTTGGCACAACATCCTGGGCCAAAGGGAACTGTGCTGTGCTGTTATTTTCTATGTTCAGGCAGTCTCTCCATGATTTAAAAAAAAGTACAACAGGCTCAAGATATAGAGACATAGAAACATAAAAACAGCACAATATAAGTCCTTCAGCCCAAAATGCTGTGCCAAACATGTACTTACTTTAGAAATTACCTGGGGTTACCCATAGCCCCTTATTTTTCTAAGCTCCACGTACCTATCCAGGAGTCGCTTAAAAGACCCTACTGTATCCACTTCCACCACTGTCGCCAGCAGCCCATTCCATGCACTCACCACTCTCTGCACTTAAAAAAAAACTTACCCCTGACATCTCCTCTATACCTACTTCCAAACACCTTAAACCCTGTCCTCTCACGTTAGCAAATATATTCCGTAATGGTCAAAAATAATTGGCCTGGAGATATTGAGACAGGTTTTCGTACAGAAACAAGTTGCTAATACACACTGTAATTTTTACCTTGTTGGAGTTTACACACATTTTTATTTAGTATGTTTTTGATTATTCATTTAGAAGATGTTGGTGTCACTGGAAAAATTGGCCAGCATTTCTCCACTCCAAATTACCCCTTAATCTGAGCAGGTCTTGAGGACAAAGGGTAGGTGTAGTGTGAGACTAACACAGACTAGTACAGGAAAGTGGGTTCCCTTCTCTAAAGAGCATGTGTTTCTATAACATTCCAGTAGGTTTGTTACTCCAGATGAAGAGTCCCAACTTGAAAGTTTGACTGCCTGACCTGCTAAGTTCCTCCAGCTTTTTTGTGCATTGTTGCTGGTTTATTGCTGGAACAAGCTTTTTAAATGCTAAGCTTTATCTAGTTACTTTAAATCCTCTATGAACTCTGGTAGGATTCAAACTCATGTGCTTTGGTCCATAGTCCAAGCATCTGCGTACTATTCCATTAACTGAACCATGACAGCTCTGCATCTCAGTTGCTAGATAAAGCTCCTATATATTCTAGAATTGGAATGCAAAATCTTAAAAAGCATGCCTTAGTTCAAAAAGGCGCTTTCACAGGCTGATACCTTCTTAGAGGAAACAGTCAGCTGCTTTTCTTTCGACCGCGTATTTACTTGAGCGTGGAGATTCCACATGCATACGTGCTGAATCTGCTCCAAAGCCTCATGTCTGCTCATGTTTAATTACGAGAACAGATTGAAAAGAGAACAATGAACTGTAAATCACAGCAATGGGAAAATGATGGGGGAAAAGAAATCACAATCATCAGTGTGTTCAGTGGTAGGAAAGTGGATCAAATGAAAATTAGCCTCCGCTAGTTTCACTGGGGAATCAGTGATGAGCATCTTGAGGAGATTGAGAGAAACATGGATGCACCAGGTGTAAGTCACTATTTAGAAACGTCCTCTTTTGCATCATTGAAAGGTTGTGACAACTTGGTAACAGAAAGATATCAAGAAAATCCAGAATAATGAGACAAAGTCTATTATACATTTTTTCTGGTTGAAACATAAGCGTATGATTAAAATTTATCTTGATGGCCTTTAATTTGGAACCATTCTAAACAGATTTTTAAAAATGAAACCAAATATATGAATGTAGAGGTTTCGTCCTCTGGACTGTTTGGTCAACGAAATGGTTTTAAGGAATACCGTGAGGCAGAAGACATTGAAAGGAAATGACAGATTATTTTCACTTGGACAGCTGAAGGTATGGTCACCAATAATGTGCAAATTGAGGAGAGGTTGTACAAAAATCAGAGAGGGGAGTATTGTGAACACTGTAAGATGGAGCAAGTTACTAAAATAGGGAAGGGCAAGGAACTGTTTTAAATATGGTAGATTGGTGGAATCAGGAGACAGATCAACATGGTCAGCAATAATTAACAATGTCTTGTTGCACACAGGACAGAGCTGGAGGAATTTTGCAGTCAGGTTACAAAGAAGTATAAGGCATCAGGAACCTTGAGAGCACTATTCTTGTTTAGAAATGGATGTTGAACTTCAATTGGCAGCTGATAGAACTCCCCTTTGGGATGTAAATTCTGCAGAACTGACTGCAGAAAATTTAAAGTAAAATACTTTCAGTCTGAAGCTCTGAAAGACTGGGTATCGAAGTTATGAAATGAAAACTTGACAAAAGACGAAGTCATGTCTTCATCTATGGGTTAACAATCTAGCCTCTTCATTCTCCCATATATATCCTTCTCAAACTGTCAGAATGCAGGAATATCACTGGAATAGTAATAACCCCAAAATATACCTGTTGTTGTGTATTTAATACTTAAGTAATATTTGAGAAAACTTGTTTCTGTATTGGTTGATTAAGCATCCTTGTTCATTTAAATAATTCATCATGTTATATGTATAAATATGTGAATTGCATACACTCATCATGCTAGATGATACGCATGCACTTCACTTAAAGTAAACACGAAGTTAGACCCACATTTCAGACTCCCATGTATTCCTTAACGTTTTGAAGTTACAAAACATAACACCTGTAGCAACATACACCAGCTTGAAAATCTCCCAAAGTACAAAGTGACTAGATTCAGCCAAGTTTAAAGTAATCTATAGCAACTCACTTCCCTTAGCATATATTGTCACATATTATGGTTGATGTTGAAAATGATGAAGGTAGATTCACCACATCCATAAATTTTTCAGAGAACTGTCCAAAGGCAATGCTATTATTTGAAGAAAACAGGCTTACCTCAAACCTCTACTGCTACAGATAAACCATTAGCTTCTAAAATAAGTACAAATCAATTAAAAGGAAGTAAATCAAAGTCATATGATCATTTTGTTCAGAGAAGTATTGAGGATTTTGCTTCACTATATTTGGGGACCTTATATATTTCTCAGGAATGTTCTCTAATGGGACTAAATGAATGAAGTATAGTTTATTGGTGGGTTAGATAAAACCGTAGAGGTAAATTGATCAGCATTTTGTCAACATTGTCTAGTTGCTGTTTTCATTTATAATTCACATCAGTATGATTTCCAAAGAGGAAAAAATTGAGGTTATTTGGCTTAACATTAATAACGCTCAGAACAAACCTTTTGTCATCCTTTTAGCTGTTCTAAATCTGAGTCTTTGAAAATGTGTGTGGCATCTAATAGCACTCTTACATAAAGGATCTTATGTAGGATCTTAAAGGGGCAGAAAGATTTTGAAAAGTTGAAAAATAATATTCCATTGAGGCCAGTTAAGTGTTGAGAGTGGAACTGATTAAAAAGAGGCTACTGCGAGGTCTACTTCCTTGGTGACCCCATGTGCAACATGAAGTTGAAGAGAAACAGTAAAGGAGAACTAGAACTAGAACTATTACAATGTTGTAATTAATCATTTAAGTACATTTGCCTTAGGCTGGATTTTACTGGTGAAATATCAATCAAAATAAGAAGAAAGCTACCAAACTTTTGTGAATACCACCTATGTTTTAATTACCATTGACAGTCAGTTAAAAATGGCAAAACTTTTGGTTATAAGTCACTTAGCTTTGAGTGATCAGGCTAATCCACATTACTACTTGGGACATAAATGACACATTAAATTAATGTTAACATGACTGCCCATAAACCCAAGGGATCTCTAAATGATGATGTAATGTCTTTTTCAAAACTTTCAAAAGGTAAAGTTAATGGTCCTTTTAGATCCTTAGATCTTTTGTATTGAATTCTTCCTGGGAATGTGTTTCAAAGTTAAAGATTGGAGCTGTAGTGCTGCTATGTAATCTATTAATTCTATCCTATCCTGTGCTACACATGCAAGTGTTTTATGTCAGCATCCCATTCGCTTAAGGCAGCCAACATGACACAAGAAATAAAGAAATGTAACTCAAATGGATATGTGATTATAATAATTTTGTAAATGTAGTTTTCTTAAGATATGACAGCTTTTATATATTTCAAGAAGGAGAACTGAAGTAGGCATTCTTTAACAATTATTTTTCTATCCAACAAAGAATAGCTTTAGAATATCTGTTCCGTGTTATGCTGTCATAATTAATTACTTACTGAAATTGCAAGGGACTCTTATGGACCATTCAGTTCTTGCACAGATTTTAAATTACATTCAGCAGTAACATGCTAACATATCAGACAGAATAAGATTCTCACTCAGGTTTAATGGAAAACAGTAATCATGTACACCTGAAATAATTCATGGTTTCAGTGTAATAAAGTTAATGGGATGTTTCCTCCAAAAGGGTAACTTTCTCAAGCATCAATTGACTTCCATTTCACATGAACTACAAGTTTTCTCATAACAACAAGTGGGGGTTAAACTGACTTCTGGTACAGCTCACCAGCTTTAAACAAATGAAAGGCTGATGCCATATTTTCTGATGGGAACATCTCTCCATAATTTGATTAAGATCTTGGCACATGATTAGCTTGTCTACAACTCGGCCTGTAGCATATTTGGCTGAAGAATGCAAAATCTGGTAAAGCAGCTTTACTTACCATTGAAAAGGACTTTGTAATGTAATAGCTTCCTACTATTGAGTGAAATAACATGAAAAATAATTCAGTAGAACTGATATGTTCTTTGAGGAAAGACTGGAGATCTTTTTAACGGAGTTAATGAAGGCCAACTGTATTTGAAGGCTACATTGGTGTTTCAAAGAGAAGTTGGATAGGATTCAAAATAAGGAATCGTGGGTTATTATTTCAACCCTTATCCAGAGGCAGCAGCTTAACATAGATAAATTAACACAATCATATGTGAGTTTTGTGGTGTCCATTGCTGAACCAAGGATGCAGAGTTATCAACGTAACTCTTATTTGATTATCTGAGGATGTGATTGTTACAGTAGATAAAGGGAAATTAAAGGATATGATGCACCTAGATTTTCAGAGGGCTCTTGATAAGGTCTTAGAGCAAATTGATCGTTAAGATTCAACTACACAGATTGAGAACTGACGTGAACTGAGAGATGGTCATCAGGCAGACAGCTAGGATTATCCCAGGTAGACAAAATGTGACTAAAGGAATATTACAGAGTCTCTCACAATTAGTTCAGAGGGACAAAATATAATATTTGCAAGCTTATGATACAAAACAGGCATTGTGAATGTAGAGAAAGCTATAAAGAGATTTCCAGAAGATACTATTAAGCTAATTAAGTGGCAGGAACATGCCAAATGGGCAAGCTGTGGAAAACCAAGAAGCTATCCATGTTGGTACACAGAGAAATAAATGTGCGATATTTTTCAATGGTGAGTGGTTGGGTAATGTTGATATTCAACGGTACTTAGCTGCGCACAAGTTATTGAAACCAACACACAAGCAAGAAAAATGATAAATAATGTGGCCTTTATTATAAGCAGATTTACACATAATAATAAAAACGCCTTGTTGAAATTACACTGGACTTCGGCAAGATCTCACTAAGTACATTTTGTACAATTTTGTACTGTGCACAACAAAGGATATGTTTGCTATGAAAAGAATATAACAAAGATTCACTAGACTGTTTCCAGGAATGATGAGATTGTCGAATGAGGATAAATTGAGGAAATTTGCCCTGAGGGGGCATCTCATTGACCCTTAAATTTTTTTTTTTACGGTGCTTAACACTCTGAAAGCAGGGAGGATGTTTCTCCTGCCTGGGGATCTATACCCAGGGGTCCCATACTCATAGTTAAGCGTAGGGTGCTTGGGATGGAAATGCGGAGAAGTTCTTCATACAAAGGATTGTGCATATTTGGAATTCCCTACTCCGGACAGTTGTCAGACTTAATCATTGAGTTAATTTAAAACATTAGATCAATGGATTTCTGTACATTAACGCAATCAACAGGTATGGGGATAATACATGAAAATGGCACTGAACAGAAAATCAGACATGATCTTAATGAATGGCTGAGCAGACTCAAAGGACCAAATGACCTACTGTTGCTCCTGTTTCTCTAACTCTCAACACAGTCTAACTTGGCAAAGATGCTGAACACCTTGGGAAATTAAAATTAATTACTCTTCTTCAGCTTCCCTGGTTCTATGCCCAGTCTGCCAGAAGCTGAAATGAAAGCAAAAGAGGCCAAGGCAACCAGTAGGCAGATCTGTTCAGCGGGGCACAAGCCAAATGAATTTGACATCCTGTTTCTCTGAAAGTAAGCCTTATTTTGAGCAATCTTCCTAAATGCGATCCTATTAAAAACTGGCAAAGCCATAGCACAAAATGAGCTAAGTTGACAGGAAACCAAGTGGAGATTCCTGGCATAGAACCAGGTTCTGCCACTCCTAAGCAATAGGAATGCTTGCTTGCAACATATACTAATGACCCTTTACGAGCTAATTAAATGTTTTCTAAGTAAACCATCAGTTTCTTAAGTAATAGAATATGGGGTCCATAGACTCAGAATCATAACCCGGTTTAAGGTTGCTGGCATACAGTATGTCATGAAATTTGTTGTTATGCGGCAACAGTGCATTGCAATACATAATAATAAAAAAACTATAACTTACAATAAGTAACACATACAAAATGCTGGAGGAACTCAGCACGCCAGGCAGCATCTGTGGGAAAGAGTACAGCCAACATTTCATACCGAGACTCTTCATCAGGACTGGAGAAAAGAAGATGAGGATTCAGAGTGAGAAGGTGAGGGGAGAGGAGGAAGAGACACAAGGTGAAAGGTGAAACCAGGAAGGGCGGAGGAGTGAAGTTAAGAGCTGGGAAGTTGATTGGTAAAGGAGATACTAGGCTGGAGAAGGAGGAACCTGATAGGAAAGGACAGAAGGCCACGGAAGAAAGAAAAGGGGGAGGAGCATCAGAGGGAGATAAGGAAAGAAGGCGAGAGAGGGAAATGGGAGTGGGGGATGGTGAAGGCGGGGTGGGGGGCTTTACCAAAGTTTGAGAAATCGATGTTCATGCCATCAGGTTGGAGACTACCCAGTCGGAATATAAGGTGTTGTTCCTCCAACCTGAGTGTGGCCTCATCATGACAGTAGAGGAGGCCATGGACTAACATGTCGAAATGGGAATGGGAAGTGGATTTAAAATGAGTTGCCACTGGGATTTGCCGCTTTTTCTGATGGACGGAGTGTAGGTACTGAGCGAAGGTCTCCCAGTCTACGTCAGGTCTCACTGATATACAAGAGGCCACACTGGGAGCACCGGATATAGTAGGTGACCTCAACAGACTCACAGGTCTGTGGCCCTGAATGGTTGTGAGGGAGGAAGTGTAGCGGCAGGTGTAGCACTTAGTAACATAGAAACATTAGAAAACCTACAGCACAATATAGGCCCTTCGGCCCACGAAGTTGTGCTGAACATATCCCTACCTTAGAAATTACTAGACTTACCCACAGCCCTCTATTTTTCTAAGCTCCATGTACCTATCCAAAAGTCTCTTAAAAGACACTATCGTATTCTCTTGTCCCACTTGCAAGGATAAGTGCCAAGAGGGAGATCGGGGGAGGAACAAATGGACAAGGGAGTCGCATAGGGAGTGATCCCTGCGGAAAGCAGAAAGTGGGGCAGGAAATGGGAGGGAAAGATATGCTTGGTGGTGGGATCCTGTTGGAGATGGCGGAAGTTACGGAGAGTTATCTGCTGGACATGGAGGTTGGTGGGGTGGTAGGTGAGGACAAAGGGAACCTATCCCTGGTGGGTTGGCAGAAGGATGGGGTGAGGGCAGATGTGTGCAAATTGGAAGAGATGCAGGTGAGGGCAGCATTGATGGTGGAGGAAGGGAAGCCCCTTTCTTTGAAGAAGGAGGACATCTCAGTTATTCTGGAATCACAAGAAGAAATACTTTTTTAAAAATTAAATATGTAGCGCAAAAAGAGAGAAATAAATGTTGAGGTGGTGTACATGGGTTCATCTTCCATTGAAAAATCTAATGGTGGAGGGGAAGAAGCTGTTCCCTAAATCCTTGAGTATATGCCACCTCCTTGAAGGTAGCAATGAGAAGAGGGCATGTCCTACGTGATGGGGGTCCTTAATAATGGATGCCGTATTTTTGAGGCCTTGCTTTTTGAAGATGTTCTTGATGCTGAGGAGGCTAGTGTCCATAATGGAGCTGGCTGAGTTTACAACTTTCTGCAGCTTTTTCTGATATTTTGCAATGGCCCCTCCATACCAGATGGTGATGGAACTAGTTAAAATGTTCTCCCTGGTACCTGTGTAGAAATTTGCAAGAATCTCCTAATGAAATATAGCTGCTGTCATGCCTTCTAATTGTTTTCAATATGTTGGGTTCGGGATAGATCTTCAGAGATGTTGACACCCAGGAATTTGAAACTGTTCACCCTTTCCGCTGCTAACCCCTTGATAAGGCCTGGGGTGTGTTTTCTCAACTTCCCCTTCCTGAAGTCCACAATCAACTCCTTGGTCTTACTGATGTTGACTGCAAGTTTGTTGTTGTGACATCACTCAACCAGCTGATCTATCTCACTCTTGCATACTTCCTCGCCACTATCTGATATTCTGCCAACAGTAGTTGGGTCATTGGCAAATTTATAGATGGTGTTTCAGCTGTGCATAAGCACAGAGTCATGGGTGTAGAGAGAGTAGAGCATTGGGCTAAGCATGCATCCTTGAGGTGCGCTGGTGTGATTGTCAGTGAGGAGAAGATGTTTGCGATCCCACTGACCGTGATCTCCTGGTGAGGATGTCAAGGATCCAGTTGCAAGGGGAGGTTTTGGAGCTTGTTGATTAGTTTTGAGGGTATGATGGTGTTAAACACTGTGGCATAATCAACAAATGGCAGCCTAATAGTTATTACTATTGTCCAGGTGGTCCTAGGTCAAGCAGAGAGCCACTGAGATTGCATCCACTGTAGTCCTATTGTGGCAATAGACAAATTACAGCAGGTCCAAGTCCTTGTTTAGGTAGTAGTTCACTCTGATCATGATGAATCTCTCAAGTCACTTCATCACAATAGATGTGAGTACAATTGGTCAATAGTCATTGAGGCAGCTCATCCTGCTCTTCTTGGGCACCAGAATGATTGTCACTCTTTTGAAGCAGGTGGGAACCTCTAACTGCAGAAGTGAGAGACTGAACATGCCCTGGAACACTCCTGCCAGTTGGTTGACACAAGTTTTCACTGCTTTACCAGGTACACCATCAGGGCAAGATGCCTTGCAAGGTTTCACTCCCTCAAAAGGTGTTCGGACGTTGGCCTCAGAGACAGAGATCACAGGGTCACCAGATTTTGCAGGGATTCAAGCAAGTGTGGTTTTATTCTCCTTTTCAAAGCATGCATAAAAGCCATCGAGCTCACCTGAGTGTAAAGCATCAGAACCATTAATGGTGTAGGAAGTAATGGCCTGCAAACCCTACTAGATCTGACGTGCATCCGATTCCATCTTTAAGTTCAATCAGGCTTGTGTTTTTGCTCTTAAAATAGCCTTCCACAGATCGTACCTGGACTTCTTGTATAGTTCTGGATTATCGGTCTTGAATGCCACAGATCTAGCCCTCACCAGACAACGAATCTCCTGGTTCATCTACAGCTTCTGTTTTGGGTATGCCCGGTAAGTTCTCGAAGGCACACACTCATCTACACACAGATTGATACAGTCAGTGACAACTGTCGTGTATTCATACAGCCTCGAAAATGAACCCCTGAATATTGTCCAGTCCACCAGCTCAAAGCAGTACTGTAAGCACTCCTCTGCCTCCCATACCTTCTTGGTCCTCACTGCTGGTGCTGAAATCTTTAGTCTCTGCCTGTACACCAGGAACAGAAATACGGCCAGGAGATTGGACTTTCCAAAGTGCGGCTCTGGGATGGCACGGTAAGTGTTTTTGATAGTGATATAACAGTGGTCAAGAGTTTTGGGCCTCTGGTTCCATAGGTGATATGTTGGAGGTAGTTGATTGGAGACTTCTTCAAGTTGGCCTGTTTGAAATACCCCGCAATGATTGGAGGGGTATGAGGGTGCTCTGTTTTCTGACTTTCATGCTGATCATGGTGCTCAGCTCCTCCAGTGCCTGCCTGATGTTGGCCAGGGGTGGAATGTACACCGCTACCAGGATGATGGTGAAAAACTCCCTCAGCAGATGAAATGGATGACACTTGGCCACTAGGTGTTCCAGGATGGGACAGCAGGGTTAAGACAGAACCACCACATCTGTGCATCACAAAATGTTATTCATGAAACATACTCCAGCTCCTTTACCTTTAAAGAGTCAGCTGTCTTGACTTTATGGTGGATTCTAAAGTGTTTGGGCTGCAAGTTGGCTTCAGGACTCCATACCAGATACCACCATCCAGCAGGAGTGTCTCAGCACATTTCAGAATTAGATTAGATTAGATTATGAGGACACACAGTCCTCTTTTATTGTCATTTAGTAATGCATGCATTAAGAAATGATACAATGTTTTTCCAGAATGATATCACAGAAACACAAGACAAACCGATTGAAAAACTGACAAAACCACATAATTATAACATATAGTTACAACAGTGCAAAGCAATACCATAATTTGATGAAGAACAGACCATGGGCACGGTAAAAAAAATCTCAGAGTCTCTCAAAAGTCCTATCATCTCACGCAGACGGTAGAAGGAAGAAAAAAAACTCTTCCTGCCATGAGCTTCCAGCGCCGCAAACTTGCCAATGCAGCATCCTGGAAGCACCCGACCCCAGCCAACTCTTGAGTCCATCCGAAAACTCCAAGCCTCTGACCAGCCCTCCGACACCGAGTACCGAGCACTATCTCTGCTGAGCGCTTCGACCCCGGCCCCGGCAACAGGCAAAGCTGAGGATCTGGGGCCTTCCCCTCCGGAGATTCTCGATTGCACAGAAGCAGCGGCAGCGAAGCGGGCATTTCAGAAGTTTCTCCAGGCGTTCCTCCGTGCTTCTCACGGCAGTCTCCATCAAATCAGGATTGTGCACGGCATCCTAGTTAACACATACGATATACGGAATGACAGGAATCCAGCGATCTCAGGCAAGACCAGCAGTGGCAGTATCTGTATCTGGTCTCAGTGCCATCCCACTGTTCACCGATGATTGAGTTCATTTTTGTGAAGTATACACTGAGGGAGTTCACTACAATTGTGTTGGTGGCCGTACATGTCCCTCCCTCTGCTAATGACGATGAGACACTGCGTAAGCTATACAGTGCCATCACTGATTTTCAAACAAAACACCCTGATGGTATCTTCATTGTCACTGGTGATTTTAACCATGCAAACCCGAAAACAGTCCTGCCAAAATTCCACCAGCATGTTAGTTGGAAATACAATAGATCTGGTTTATCCTAACATACCAGGTGCATATAAAGCAATTCCCCGGCCCCACATTGGGCTCTCAGATCACTTATCTATTATGCTAACTCCAGCATACAAACCACTGATCAAACAGGCTGAACCAGTTCTAAAGGCGGTGAAAACTAAAGTCAGATGTATCAGTATTACAGTGGAGTAAAGGAAATTACAGAGGCATGAGAGAGGAGTTGGCCAGAATTGATTGGAAAAGACACTGGCAGGAATGGCAGCAAAGCAGCAAAGACTGGAATTTCTGGAAGTAATTCAGAAGGCACAGGATATACACATCCCAAAGAGGAATAAGTATTCTAAAGGTAAGATGACACAAATATGGCTAAAAAGGGAAGTCAAAGCCAACATAAAAGCCAAAGAGAGGGCATATAAGAGAGCAAAAATTAGTGGGAGGTTAGAGGATTGGGAAACTTTTAAGTACCAACAGAAGGCAACCAAAAACATCATTAAGAAAGTGAAGAGAAATAGATAGAATGGATATCAGACTGCTGGTAAACAATGCTGGAGAGATAGTAAAGGGGGACAATGAAATAGCAGACAAACTGCATAAGTATCTTGCATCAGTCTTCACTGTGGAAGATATTAACAGTATGGTGGAAGTTCCAGGTGTCAGAGGTCATGAAGTCTATGAAGTTACTATTACTAGAGAGAAGTTTCTTTGGAAACTGAAAGGTGTGAAGGTCGATAAGGCACCTGCACCAGATGGTGTGCACCCCTGGGTTCTGAAAGAGGTGGCTGTAGAGACTGTGGAGGCATTAGTAATGATCTTTCAAGAATCACTAGATTCTGGATTGGTTCCGGAATACTGGAAATTTGCAAATGTCACTCCACTCTTCAAGAAGGGAGAGAGGCAGAAGAAAGTAAACTATAGCCCAGTTAGTCTGATCTCAGTAGTAGGGAAGCTGTTGGAGTCAAATATCAAGGATGAGTTATCAAGCTACTTGGAGGCACATGATAAAATAGACCGTAGTCAGCATAGTTTCCTCAAGGGAAAACCTTCCCTGAAAAGTCTGTTGGAATTCTTTGAAGAAGTAACAAGCAGGATAGACAAAGGAGAATCAACTGATACTGTGTACTTGGGTTTTCAGAAGGCCTTTGACAAAGTGCCACACATAAGGCTGCTTAACAAGCTATGAGGCAATGGTATTACAGGAAAGATTCTAGCATGGATAAAACAGTAACTAATTAGCAGGAGTCAAAGAGTGGCAATGAAAGGAGCCGGATTGGGTTCTGAAAGATGACACAGCCCAGCTAACTGAGGTGCTGACAGATGTATTCAACATCTCTCTGGAACTGTCCATTGTCCCCTCAGTTTTCAAGGTGACAACAGTGTCAAAGAGGGTGACTGTAACCTGTCTAAATGACTATCGTCTGGTGGCATTAACATCAACCATTATGAAATGCCTTGAGCAGCTGGTCATGGAGCACATTAAAGCCTTTCTCCCGGCTACACTGGAACCTTTCCAGTTCACATATTGCTCGAGTCGATCCACTGATGATGCAATAGTCTTTGCCCTCCACTCTGTCCTGTCCCAACTGGAAAATGGAGTCTTATATGCAGGCTGCAGTTTGTAGACCAGTTCGGCATTTAACACCATCATACTGCAGAAACCAGTGTGGAAATTGTCCTCTTTGGGTGTCAACACCTCCCTGTGTAAGTGAATCCTGGACTTCTTAACAGAAAGGCCACAGTCAGTTTGTTTAGTCCCTTTACACTGCGCACTGGTACTCCCCAGGATTGTGAGCTCAGCCCACTGCTGTTCACACTGGAGATGCATGACTGTGTCACAGGATTCAGCTCGAACCATGGCAACAGGTTTGTGGATGGCACATCAGTGGTTGGCCTCATCAACAACGATGAAGAGATGAACAGAGAGGAAGTGGAGTGGCTGGTGGACTGGTGTAGGAAGAGCAACCCGAGTCTGGAGAAGACCGAGGAAATCATTATGGACTTCAGGAAGGTGCAGATGAACCATCCCCTCTTCAAATACATGGTTCTTCCATGGGAGAGTTAAGTGCACCAAGTTCCTGGGAGTTCACATCACGGATGACCTCACCTGGTCCCTTAATATCACCTCCCTGATCAAGAAGGCACAGCAGCATCTCCACTTCCTAATGAGATAGAGGCAAGTGAGGCTCCCACCCCAATCTTAACTGACTTTTATATGAGCACCATTGAGGGTGTCCTGACAAGTCACACCTCCATCTGGTCTGGGAGCAGCCGAGCATCGGACCGGAAGTCCCTACAAAAGACTGTGAGAACAGTTGAGAGGATTACAGAAGTCTTCCATCGAGGACATTTATCAGGAACGCTGCGTACGCAGAGCCCTTATCAAGGATCCCACCATCCATCCAGCATCCTTTTGGACTTTCTACCATCAGGCAGGAAACTCCGATGTATAAAGACAAGAATGGTCAGGATGGGAAACAGTTTCTTCCCTCACGTCAATAGGCTTCTGAACTCCCTGCCGCATCATATTCGAAGAGTTACCGGTTAATCTGTTCTGTACCCTATAATATTTAATTTATGCACTTTACTTTGTTTATTTATGCGTAATTGATCTGTAGATTTTACCCTTACTTTCCTAAGCTTCTGCGTTATGTCTGCTATAGTCCTTTACACACTGGTTCAGAGAAACGTTGTCTCATTTGATGATATACATTTATATAGTTAAATGACAATAAACTTGACTTGACTTGCAACGCTGTCCAAAATGGCAAGTGTTAGCCATGTTTCCATGATGCAAAGTACACAGTGGTGTCCCTTTTTTCTGCAATCTTGCTCTAAGATTTTCAATTTTACTTTCCAGAGACTTTACATTCACCAGCAGGATAGTTGGGAATGGGGATCTAAACTATCTGCCTTTCAATCATACCTGCAGACCGGCCACTTTACACACCTCCGTTTTCTTAAAGGGGAACTGCACCTGCGACCCAAGAATGCTGATTTTGAGGATCGATAGGTATTTAAACATCTTAGAACGATGTTAGTTACTGCAGTACCCATGGTTGTGACAATGGATTTCAGCTATAATAGTCCTAAATTGGAGTATTTAGTGATTCCCATCAGAGCAGTATGCAAAGCATCACCACTTATCGGTACAATCTTAGGGGTCATCTTAAGCCAGGTTTCTGCTCTTATATTGGAGCACCTTATTTGTTGATCCTTTAAAATTCATTCTATAGTTCCACAGACTATTTAAAACTTGCCTGTTAAGGCAAAGTGAGATTGCAGTGGAAAGTGAAGAAACCGAAGCCACGGCAGGAAAGCAAGTCATTCAGAAATTAATACTCACACTTGCTTCACTAGTTAATAACAGGAAAGGATTTCCCCATGGAACCTCTGCCAAATGGCTCCTTCCCATGTCTTGGAATTTTATTTGACAATTTAAGATATCATCTTCACCCTTAGTATGGAGCGGTGAGGGGAGCAATTCGGAGCTCCACCCTGTCAGCTCACTGGAACTTGAACAGCTTTAGGTAGGAACTTGGGTGAGTGTAACAGCATCAGTTACACAGGCAAAACCAGCAGGTGCCTGTGATTCTACAGGAGGGGGGAGACCAGGAGGAGAAATGTAGCTTTTTGGACCCCTTGCCTACAGCACTGAAATCAGGAGGCCAAAAGGCACATGGGGTAGTTACACTTGGAATTAGCTACTGCAAGAGCTGCTGGACGTTGTATCTACACCTTGCTGGTGACTGTCAATGTCTCCACGACATTCAGCTCTTCATCTCTGGATCCTTTTGTCACATTTTACAGGCAACAAGCATTGGCCTGGTGCTTTATGGTTTGAATTACAGATTTTTATCTATCTTAAAGTTCAAAGCAAATTTATTATCCAAGTGCATATGTGTTATCATATACCCTTGGGATTCATTTTCTGGCAGGCATTTGCAACAAAAATAGAAATACAATGGAATTTTATGAAAAGCTCTACATAAACAGACTAACAACAACTGATGTGCAAAAGTCAAGTGCTGAGAAAAAAAAAACAGAACAAGAGTTGGGTGCTGGGGCAGAGTATCAACCCAAAACATCAGCAACTTCTTTCCAGCTGCACATGCTGCAAGACTGCGAGAGGAACTTAGGAAGTCAAGCAGTATCTATAGAGGAGAATACAGTTCCACAGTCCTTCATCGGGACATAGATGTTGCCTGAGTTCCTCCAACTCACTTGTGAAACCTCCTCTGGGTCCTAGGTAGCAATCACAATTTCAGCCCTCAGTTGAAATTTGACAAAACCTGGAAAGGCATCCCAATAAATACGAGTTTCACAAGATAGAAATAGACAAAAACTCTTTGATCTTTTGTTCTCAAGCCATTAACTCAGCCTGGTTTCTTCCAGTCAAACAGCACGTGTGTTCATTAACACTGTATTCAGCGTACCCTCATAAATCAATTAGACATTTTAATGTTCACTCTTCATCCATTAGTCCACCAATGTTTTGGACACAACATTCCTCGGACTTGCAAAAGAATGTTACTGTTACACGTAAGTGATAAGCCCAAATCCAAAAAAGTATCCTTCAAGCCAAATTGACAAACATTCATATTTTAATTGTGCCTGAGACTAAGAAAGAATACAGCTTCTACAAGCAAACGTTCTACAGATATTAATAGTGTTTACATTTACCCTGCAAGGATTACCCACCATCAGATATACAGACCAAGCATACTAAGAGTTCAGAAATAGTTAAATTATTATTTTGAACTGTTTAGACATTCATCCAATGTTTTACAAAATTTAACATTACACATTGGAAATTGAATAATTTAGAATCCAGTCAAACCTGATTCTTGGTGAGTTAGATGAGGCAATTCAACGAAAACTTAATTAGTAAAGATACTGCCTTACCTGCTGAGTCTTTATGGTTTTTTACAGATTTTCTTCAGGAATATCAATATTTTGAAATCTGTCACAATTTTGGAAAATAAGTCAAACTTTTTAGAGATTGCTGACAGTCATTCCACTATGCCTGTTCTGAAATGTCTTCCCCTCATTTTAAAAAATAATTTTAACAGGAAACTGTTAAGCTTTTTATATATACTGAGTATATTTGCAGTCTTCCTATTTTACACCTTTATGATAAGGCACAAGAATTTTCATTGAAAAATAATAACACACACAAAATGCTGGAGGAACTCAGTGGGCCTGCCATCATCTGTGGAAAAAAGTGCAGTCGATGTTTCAGGCTGAGACCCTTCATCAGGACTGTCTGGCCTGCTGAGCTCCTCCAGCATTTTGTGTGTGTGACTTGGATTTCCAGCATCTGAAAATTTTCTCTTGCTTGTGAAAAAAATATTATAATAATATTTGGTGGAAAAAGGAAGGTTAATTTCAGAAGTAGGTCCAATGTTTACAATTGTTTTAACAGGGGACAAGGGTTGTTGGAAAGTGCAAATTCATTAGTGGAAATGAAATCTCACAAATCCAGATAAATCATTTAATATGTGTAAATCTATTCAGCTTCAAAGAATATTTAGTACATATTTCACCTTGACATCAGAGTTTTTTGATGACAAGTTAGAAAATGTTTCAAGGGGTTCCAGTGACGTCATCGTTCAGAATGGCAGCTTAAATCAACAGCTTCTCTGGAAAAATGCATATTTTGCCCCGTTAATCCATCAAGTATAAGATCTTTCAAAAATATCTGAATTGATAAGGGGGGCAAGAATGGAGATAAAAAAAGCACCACTACGGAGCCTATGGAAGAGAGAGGTACAGCACGTGGCTCTGCTACACGTGCGCGAGGTGGCGAAGCTGACGCGGGACCTCATGCCGGCAAAGCAGCAAATATGATAAGGATTCTGGAAGAGATAAGGGAAGTCCAAAAAGATATAAAGCAGCAACTCAATGATATAAAGTCAGAGCTCGCCAACGTCAATCAGAAAATAGCGGTGGCAGAGACTCGAATTGAGAAGGTGGAAGGTTGTGTGCAAAACGTGGAACAGATACTAAGTAAGATGATAAAAATATTAAATCAACAGGAAAGTAAATTGCTTGACCAGGAGGGAAGATCACAATGGAAAAATATTAGGATTTATAATGCTCCCGAAGGAGCGGAGGGACTGTCGATGATGGACTTTGTAGACAAGCTGCTGCGGGAAGAGCTGGAGATTCCCCAGACTATGGAAATTGAAATTGAGAGGGCACATCGTTCGCTTGTCCAGCGGCCTCCCGGAGACAGACAAAGTAAACTGTGCTCAATAGTACTTAAATTCCTTCGATTCAAGAGCAAGGCGGAGATTCTACGAAGGGCCTGGGGTAAGAAGAGGGTTTTTTGCAACAGGAAGTTAATATACTTCGATCATGATTACCCTCCCGGTGGTCCTACAGAAACGGAAGGAATATTCTGAAGAGAAATGAATATTAAAGCAAGAAAAGATTAAATTCCAAACCCCGTACCCTGCTAAACTGAGGGTATTTTACCAAGAAGGGATGTGACTGTACCAGACGGTGGAAGAGGTGACTACGGACATGAAGAACAGAGGATTGACCATTAGCGTGGTCAAACCAAGGGAAACTCTGGCTGAGCAGTTATCCCAAACTGCTTGGGAAATAGTAAGAGAACCAAGAAAGCAGGGGATGGGAGCAGGATGAGAGAAGGATATTAGGAAGAGACTGTCAGTTCTCTGAGGGCAGCTCTCACCTCCTCCAGAAGAGCCATAAGGTTTGGCTAACTTTAAAAGTGCTGATAAACTAAACGGAAGCAAAAATAGACGGTGAAATACCTATCTCGGGAAATATGTGTTATAATGTGGATTTTATATTACTCAATTTTTAAAAATTCATTTATTCATTCCTTTTTCCCCACCTAAATGAGAATATATACATGGGAGGAATACACAGGGAAATCATTTCTGTGTAATAGACGTAGTTTTTTTTTCTTATTTTTATAGGTACTGCAACAGGGGCCCTCAACCCACAGGTAGGAGGGGCTATCCCCCATGGCTAGACTATTCTTCTAGCCCAACCCAGGGTCACCTAGAGACCCCAGCCTTGGAATCACATCTTCGTTACCTTTTTTTATTATTCATGTTCCTTGGCTCTTATTTGTTCAGGGAGTAGATCGACTAAGTTATATTCTGCAAATTTCAATGATATACTAACAGATAAACACACATGGCTAAGGACAAAATAAAACTCATTTCTTTTAATGTCAATGGGCTGTTGAATCCAGTCAAGCACAGTAAAATTCTATCAAAAATGAAAAAAGAACAAGCCCATGTAGTATATTTACAGGAAACTCACTTAAGTGATAATGAACATGGAAAATTAAAGAGAATGGCTTCACTAATTTGTTTATCTCCTCATATAAATCAGGACATAGAAGAGGAGTTGCTATTCTCATCTCAAGTAAGCTAAATTTTGAAAAAGTATTCGAAATGGGAGATAAGGAGGGCAGATATATTCTGGTAAGGAGGAATACAGATGGAAATGCAGTTACTTTATTGAATATATACGCACCCCCAGGAATTGATATTAGTTTCTTCCAGAAAATTACTAATACTATGGTAACAGAAACTGAAAGTCTCTTGATATGTGGGGGAGACTTAAATTTACAATTACAACCAAAGTTAGACTCTTCCAATAGAAAAAACTTATGAAACAAAGTCTTTACATGAGAAAGTTAACACTCTTTTTGAGGATGTTGGTCTAATTGATATATGGAGGGACCTTTTCCCCAACAGAAGGAATTACACTCATTATTCTGCCCCCATTCTGTATATACAAGAATAGACTATTTCATAACATTTGGAAAAGATAGAAACAAAATAATCACCTGTGGAATTGGGACAATAGATGTAATGACCATGCACCTATATATTTATCTGTTAATTTTGACCTACAACCAAAGCATACTATTTGGAAACTAAATTCAAGTCTACTCAATGATCCCTATTTTAAGTAACAAATTAAAAAAGAAATTGGTCTTTACTTAGAATTCAATGATAATGGAGAGGTTTCACCTTCCATTCTATAGGATACTCTGAAGGCTGTCATAAGAGGGAAAATTTTAGCGATATCTTCATATAAGAAAAATATAAGGAATAGAACACTAGAGGAATTACAAAATAAGCTGAAGGAACTAGAAAAAAACACAAATTGAGTTTAGCACAATACACTAGAGGAAATTTAAAAAATTAGGAATGAAATTAATAGTTTGGCTACATAAGAAATTAGAAAAAAAATCAATGTTTTTGAAACAGAGACACTACGAAAGTAGATGTAAATCTATGAAAATACTGACGTGGAAACTGAAAAAAAAGATAGCAGAAAATACAATTCATAGAATAAGGGATCCAAGAACAAAAGTGATTTAAAAAATTAAGCTAAGTGAAATTCAAGAAGCCTTTGAAATGTTTTACAAAAATCTATATTCCAAAGTTCCAGGGGGAAGCATAACCCAAATTGACACCTTCCTGAATTCTTTAGAGTTACCCACTTTAAGAGCAAAGAACAAAATAGAACGATGACTGCTGACATAACTGGAGCTGAACTAAAAACTGCATTTAGTAGGCTTAAATTAAGCAAGTCACCAGGATCAGGTGGATATACGGCAAAGTGGTATAAAGAGTTTAGAAGTGACTTAATTCCTATTTTACTCTCCACACTGAACTGGACCCTAAGAAAGGCTCAAATGCCACCCAGCTGGAAGGAGGCGATAATCTCAGCTGTACTGAAAGAAGGCAAGGATAAAATGGAATGTGGGTCATTTAGACCAATATCTGTGCTTAATGTGGATTATAGAATATTTACTTCCATCATGGCCAAACAATTAGAAGAGTTTCTACCCACGCTGATATATAATGATCAGACAGGTTTTATAAAACAATGCCAAACACAAGGCAATATACGAAGGACACTTCACATTATGGATCATATTTTTAAAAATGAAATTGAAGCAATAGTGATAAGCGTGGATGCTGAAAATGCATTTGATTCAGTTATTTGGAATTTTCTTTACAGAGTTTTACATAGATTTGGTCTGCATGACACAATTACAGGCACTATACGACAATCCTACTGCCAGGATTAAAATCAATGGATATTTATCTAATAGTTTTACCCTAGAAAGGGGCACGAGACAGGGTTGAGCATGGTCACCGCTACTCTTCGCATTATATCTGGAACCATTAGCTCAATACATTAGACAAAATGAAGATATCAGGGGAATTACTATTAAAGGGACAGAGCATAAATTGGTCTGTTACGCAGATGACATTTTGATTTATCTAGGGCAACCAACATACTCTTTACCTAAATTGATGCAATCCTTTGAACAATATGGCCAATTATCAGGATACAAGATCAACATAGATAAAACCTAACTACTTTCATATAACTATAGCCCACCAAGAGAAATTGGAAGTAGATATCCTTGGGCATGGCAAACAGAGTCCGTCAAATATTTGGGCATCATTATGCCAAAAGATTTGGCAAAATTATCAGAATGCAATTATCAGCCTATATATATATATAAAATTAAGAAAGATATAACAAGATGGAACCTAATTACTTTTCTTGGTCTCAGTTCAAGGATTGAATCTATTAAAATGAATATACTGCCCAGACTACTATATCTCTTTCAGACCCTACCAATAGAGATTAACCAAAATCAATTCAATGAATGGAACAAGATGCTATCAAGATATATATGGCAAGGTAAAAGGCCTAGGGTTCGTCTCAAAACTTTGCAATTAGCCAAGGAAGACTGGGGATGGGGCCTACCTTCTCTTAGAGATTATTATTTTTCAGCACAGTTGAGAGCCGTGATATGCTGGTGCAACCCATCATATGGCGCTCAATGGAAAAACACTGAGGAGAGGATACTTTCCATCCCCATACAGGCAATTTTGGCTGATAACAACCTACAAGTTACATAAATAATATTGACAAACTGTGGGTGAAATGGACTCTTAAAATATGGAAAACTATTATAAAAGAATATAAACTAGAGAGAGACATCCCAATTCTTAAATGGTGCGCATATGACTCGGATTTTACGCCAAGTAAACTGGATGCTAGCTTTAAGGACTGGACAGCTAAAGGAATAACAATATAATGAAAGAAGGAACACTGTTTAGTTTTGAAATGCTCAAAGAGAAACACTTATGAGGAAAACAAGACTTTTACCGGTATTTACAGATGTGACAGTATGTTAATAGGACGGTTAAAAATGTAACCAAGGCAAGTACATGTCTGATAGAGCTATTTAGAAAAGCATATAATTAAGACAACGGTAGTAGAATAATTTCAAGTGTTTATAAGGGTTTGTCAAATCTTAAAACACATTCGACTTCATACATTAAAGCAAAATGGGAGATGGAAGGAGGGATAATAATATCTGAGGAAGACTCGACAATAATATGGAGGTATCAATGGAAGTGTACCAGTTCACAGAAATGGAGGGAGTTCGGGTGGAAAAACTTGATAAGATATTTTATTACACCCTCTCAGAAATCACATTATGATAGTAACTCCCCTGCTTGCTGGAGAAATTGTGGAAATCAAAATGCAAATCATTATCATGTTTTCTGGGAATGCCCCGTTATCAAAGACTATTGGAGTGGGATACATAATGCCCTACAAGACAGCTTTAAATATGAAATACCCTTAGAGAGTAAGACCATATATTTTGGGTATATACCTCAAGAATGGTTGAAAAGAGATAAATATTTAATGAATGTACTGCTGGTGGCTGGTAAAAAGACCCTTACCAGGAAATGGTTATCTCAGGAGAGCCCAACTTTAAATGTATGGATGGAAGTTACAATGGACATTTACAAGATGGAGAAGATAACAGCATCTGTTAATCATAAGTTGGAACAATTTTATTCATACTGGAAAAAATGGTTTAACTACATAACACCTCATAGGCCTGATTTTATTCTCACGTCAATGAATATGTTGTAAAAAAAATCACTCCCTACTCAGTACATAGTTTTCTTCTTTCGATTGTTCTTTCTTTCCTCTCCTTTCTATAAGTGTATACTTCAGATAAATATTATGTGGAGATTTGTGACAAATATGATTATATGATATATATGTACAGTATCTGAAATACATCCTATGGAAATGTTTGTTTGATGATGAAATTCAATAAAAAATAAATTACAAAAAAAAGTTTGTGATGACATCCTAGGCACTTCAATTGGCAAATGTAAGCTCTGACTGATGCGAAGCTGCTTTTTTGTGTATGTCTGTTTATGCACATGACTGTGACAAGCCTGTTGTAGAAGACAGAAAGTGCCCTGGATCCTCAGTGGATCAAGCAGCACCTGCGCAGAAAGAAACCTGAAAAAGCATGGTTTTGTTCGGGGATTAGCAGCGGGACGTTTCAATATCTGATCTAGAGACATGAGTTGGAAACCCACTACTCCAGGAGAGGACATTGAATACATATAATTAAATAATTTTGGATTGAAAATGCATTATTATTATTAATTACCATGAATCTACCGAATTGTCATTACGTTTTAAGTTAAGTAAAAGGGCTTCCCTTCCTGCACCATCAACTCTGCTCTCAAACGCATCTCCCCCATTTCACACACATCTGCTCTCACTCCATCCTCCCGCCAACCCACTAGGAATAGGGTTCCTTTGTCCTCACCTACCACTCCACCAGCCTCTGGGTCCAACACATAATTCTCCGTAACTTCCGCCACCTCCAACGGGATCCCACCACTAAGCACATCTTTCCCTCCCCCCGTCTCTCTGCTTTCCACAGGGATCACTCCCTGTGCAACTCCCTGGTCGATTCGTACCCCCCCCCCCCACATCCCTCCCCACCAATCTCCTTCCTGGCACTTATCCTTGTAAGCGGAACAAGTTCTACACATGCTCTTACACGTCCTCCCTCACTACTATTCAGGGCCCCAGACAGTCCTTTCAGGTGAAGCGACACTTCACCTGTGGGTTGGCTGGGGTGATATACTGCATCCGGTGCTTACAATGTGGACTTCTATATATTGGCGAGACCCGACGCAGACTGGGAGATTTTTTGCTGAACACCTACGCTCTGTCCGCCCGAGAAAGCAGGATCTCCCAGTGGCCACACATTTTAATTCCACATCCCATTCCCATTCTGATATGCCTATCCACGGCCACCTCTACTGTAAAGATGAAGCCACATTCAGGTTGGAGGAACAACACCTCATATTCCAACTGGGTAGCTTCCAACCTGATGGTATGAACATTGACTTCTCAAACTTTCGCTAATGCCCAACCTCACCCTCGTACCCCATCCGTTATTTATTTATATACACACATTCTTTTTCCCTCTCTCCTTTTTCTCCCTCTGTCCCCCTCACTATACCCCTAACCATTCCTGGTAAAACCATCCTCTGGTTTTGCCCCCCTCCCCCTTTCTTTGTCCCTAGGCCTCCTGTCCCATGATCCTCTCATATCCCTTTTGCCAATCGCCTGCCCAGCTCTTGGCTCCATCCCTCCCCCTCCTGTCTTCTCCTATCATTTCGGATCTTCCCCTCCCCCTCCCACTTTCAAATCTCTTACTAGCTCTTCTTTCAGTTAGTCCTGATGAAGGGTTTCAGCCCGAAACGTCGACTGTACCTCTTCCTAGAGATGCTGCCTGGCCTGCTGCGTTCACCAGCAACTTTGATGTGTGTTGCTTGCAATTCCAGCATCTGCAGATTTCCTCGTGTTTGTGTCATTAAGTTTTGTCTGGTTTACGAATGTCCCTCAGGGAATAAAATCAGTCATTTTCACTCTGTTTACTCTCTATTATGTAACTAGACCCAGAAATGTGGTAGAATCGTAATTTTTTGGAGTAATTTCTACTAAATTCCATTGTTGGTTGGGTAAGTGCAATAAATGCTGATCTTGTCAGTGACGTCCACATTGTGAACTGGACCTAGCATATTGAGGTATGATTTTATACCTGACCTCAGCAGATGGGAATTGCAGATAATCATTTAAATCTGGATTAGAAAAATTATCTGTGATGAAGACCAGTAAATTTCTAGAGTGTTGAAAAATGTTATCTGTTTTCTACTATTCTTTACAGAAAAAGTCTTCCCTTCAGACTCACAACAAAACCTGAAATAGCATGGACTGTGACTCCATTCAGGGACAATTAGAAAAGTATAATAAATTCTGGTTTTGCCAGCATTAGTCACATCCTGTGAATGAATAAAGTATACTTACTATATAACTCACCATATCATTATAGTTATAGCACAAGGACAACAGAACATCCAGGTTCATCTGAGGTGCAATAGTCTAAATGGACTGAAATTTCCACAAAACGTACTGCACTGTCAAGTAGAAACAGGGTAGTGTTTCCCTATTTCAAACACATAAACTGCTTTGCTACTTAAAATAACACATTAACATTCTGCTTCAAATTACACCTCAATTCTGCCGTGTAATATTTGCATTCTGATTGCACTAACTTTTCTAAACAGCAAATGACCTAAATCTCATTTCGGAATAAATTTGTCCTCCAATATTCCACAAAATGTTGTCACAGTGAATAGCACAATTTCACTGTAGCCTTGATTTGAAAGAAATGTGTATTCTCAGTTGCTACAACACTTACTTTGTTCCAATATGTCTTGCTTGATGAGACTTTGAATCATTCTGGTTATGTATTTTGGTCCACTTTGATGTGTGGCTGTTGACTAGAACGGAGCCATGATCAGTAATCCATCTG